>NC_136507.1:56787410-56958445 GCF_053919585.1 Euprymna scolopes | reverse complement strand
CCCCTCTCTCTCTCTTACCCCCTCTCTCTCTCTCTCTTACCCCCCTCTCTCTCTCTTACCCCCTCTCTCTCTCTCTCTCTTACCCCCCCCTCTCTCTCTCTCTTACCCCCCTCTCTCTCTCTAACCCCCCTCTCTCTCTCTTACCCCCCTCTCTCTCTCTTACCCCCCTCTCTCTCTCTTACCCCCTCTCTCTCTCTCTCTCTCTCTTACCCCCTCTCTCTCTCTCTCTCTCTTACCCCCTCTCTCTCTCTCTCTCTCTTACCCCCTCTCTCTCTCTCTCTCTCTCTCTTACCCCCTCTCTCTCTCTTACCCCCTCTCTCTCTCTCTCTCTTACCCCCTCTCTCTCTTACCCCCTCTCTCTCTCTCTCTTACCCCCTCTCTCTCTCTCTCACACCCCCTCTCTCTCTCTCTCTTACCCCCTCTCTCTCTCTTACCCCCTCTCTCTCTCTTACCCCCTCTCTCTCTCTCTCTCTCTTACCCCCTCTCTCTCTCTCTCTCTCTCTTACCCCCTCTCTCTCTCTCTCTCTCTCTCTTACCCCCTCTCTCTCTCTCTCTCTTACCCCCTCTCTCTCTCTCTCTCTTACCCCCTCTCTCTCTCTCTTACCCCCTCTCTCTCTCTCTTACCCCCTCTCTCTCTCTCTCTCTTACCCCCTCTCTCTCTCTCTTACCCCCTCTCTCTCTCTCTCTTACCCCCTCTCTCTCTCTCTCTTACCCCCTCTCTCTCTCTCTCTCTTACCCCCTCTCTCTCTCTCTCTTACCCCCTCTCTCTCTCTCTCTTACCCCCCTCTCTCTCTCTCTCTCTCTCACCCCCCTCTCTCTCTCTCTCTCTATCTTACCCCCCTCTCTCTCTCTTAACCCCATCTCTCTCTCTCTCTCTCTTAACCCCATCTATATAGGGTGACAAAAAAAAAACGGGTCCCAACTCTAATTAGGCACCGTTTCTTAGTGTTTTGTCCGAATGAAATGTAACGAAACTTTGATTATAACTTGTTTATTATATTCAAAACGTCACATCAAAACACTAGGGTCTTTGGCCATTTTTTTCTCCATTGAAAACAATTGAAGTCCCTTTGTTTTTTTGTTTTTTTTAGGGGGGGGGTCACGCTGTGTGTGTGTGTGTGTGTGTGTATATATATATATATGTATATAATGTTATTTATTTGTTTTTGTTTTGCGATACTTTTTGAAATTAATTCAATTATTTATACGAAAGTGCATTTTTACCTAAATGCGAGTTTTACCAATTTGGTACCTCCAAATGGGGAGCGTCATATATATTGTTTAAAATATAATTATCTACTGACATGTGTTATGTCGTCTACGACTCGGTGGCTGAATCTAGCGAGATTCGAAATCAGGACCTCATGGAAAGAAGCCTAAACTTCTACCACTAGGTTATCTCACGCGACTGTTTGATATATCGCGATTTATGTAGATGTTATTTATTTGTATTTGTTTTGCGATACATTTTTTTTTATTTTGAATGAATGAATTCAATTATTTATATGAAAGTATATATTTTTTTCTCGCTAGATTCAGCCACTTTTGGTGCGTAGTTATCTCTAATAAAGCGGACCGTGTGTGATCGTCTAAATGTCTTTCTATTGCATTATATGTTCATGTGCTTTTGGGTGTGTGTGTGTGTGTGTGTGTGTGTGTGTGTGATATGTCATGCATTTTCGGACATACTTTCTGTGTCGTCGATGTTGGTCCAGCTGGAAACATCTCGTCTTGGAGGGAGACTGGTACCTGTTTTTGGGGACGAAGATTCATTTCACTCCAAGACAAGGAATTGGTTTTATAGTTTGTTTTTTTTTATTTCACTTTCCAGATGTCTTGCAGAAGGATGGAAAGCGAAACTCTGGCTTGTGTGGTTCTGTTCTACACACGTCAGAGTCCCCCCCTCCCCGTGAAGGGGAGGAGACAACAGTGAAGCCATCCGTCCTCTTCTAAGTCTAAACCAAACCTCAACGATTCAGCTAACCTGATCACGTGACTCACACGCGATCCGATCAGCTGACTCTGACTTCCGGTTACGTGTCTCAATATAATTTACACATCTCCCTCTCTCTCTCTCTCTCGTCATTCTATAACACTTTGAGTTGTAGACGACGAAACACGTATCAGTAGATAATTATATTTTAAACAATATAAACTTTTTATTTTGATAAAGGGATAGTGGATTATTAGTTGCCCAAAAATGTGTTGCACTGTTATATATTTTAAATTCATAGAACAAACAAATTACTTTTGATGAAATGTGTAGAAATTTATTTTCTTTAAGTTTTTTTTTGCCGTTGAAATCCTAAAAATTATTTTACCTTAATGTTGGAGAGAGTTTTATATATAATAAATGAAATCATAACAAGACATAAAGTATGTTCTTCGCCCCCACCCCACCCTGCTACAGACATGCAGGTCAAATTACATAAAATTTCTCTACCTTTTTTTGTTTTTTTCTTTGCCCTTGGAATTTGTAGATCCCCTAGTGCTACCATATCAGGCTGTCTAAAGATACTGGCTTTCTGACCTCAAATGCATTAAACATTAATGTTATTGTTTTTTTTTTTCCTTTCTCTTTACAAAACTCAATCATGTTCTGCAAAGTTAAAAACAAAAACAATTTTCCTCTACGAAACAACTAAACCAAACCAAACATAAAATATTTGAAAATGTAAAGAACTTGAAGCATAAAAACTTTTCTCCAAATTACTGGATTCCGCATTAAATAACCAGAAAAGGTTGATATACTGTAGAACAAAACAATGAAATCGAACCTTACATATTCCGACTATAACTTTAACCCTTATTCTCGAGTAGCCTGTGGGCCTTAATGTGGTGATGCCTTTGTAAAAAAAAAAAAAAAAAAAAACTTGAACACGTCCTTTTTATTTTTCTCCTTTTTCTATTCATTTTTTTTTTCTTTGCCTTTTTTTCTATACTTTTTTGTCTCTGATTTTTGTAAAAATTTCTAACATCTTCACTCATTTCTGAGGGAGATTTTTTGGCAATAAAGACGAAATATAAAATGTGTCACCATATGAATGCATCATACTGCTTTACCTATCGAATATGCATGAGAAAATGTAATATTTTGAGAAATAAAAACAAAAAACAATTTGATTTATAGCAATACGATTTGGCCAAGATCAAAGTGTAGCATCTGTTCTTCAGATGCTGCACTTCAATTTCTTGTTCTCTGTCAGTGGAGGAGAAGTCCGTCATGACTGAGACAATTTTTAATTTTTGTTCTTTTTTTTTTCCACGTTAAAAAACGACCCTGGTGTCTAACTCTTTCTCGTGGGGAGGCATCGTAAATAGGAACAATGCGATCCTTGGTATAACCTTAAAGGACAACCAGTGATGAGTTCTCATTTTAGGACAGAGGGAGAATGTGGAGTTGTTCCTTAGTTATCATTGATCCCATGTCTACTTTGGTTCCCGGAGTTAGGAAACTTGGTGCTACCAAATCAAGCTGAAAATACTGCCTTCCTGACCAAAAAAATGCTTAAAAAATTGGTTGTTTTTTTTTTCTTTCCCTTTGCAAAACTCAATCATGTTCTTCAAAAACAATTTTTTTTTCTACAAAGCAATCAAACTGAACACCATGAATAAATAGTTGAAGATATCAAAAGCATAAAAACTTTTTTCCAAGAAAACTAGATTCAGCATTAAATAACCTGAAAAGGTTGATATGTTGTTTGCTTTGGCTTGGTGATTTTATGGCATATCAACCCTTTTCGGGTTATTTAATGCCGAATCCAGTTATTTTGGAAATAGTAGTCATGTTGCATCCAGTTATTTTGTAGAAGGTTTTTTTATTCTTCAAGTTCTTTGTATCTTCAATCGCTAGTTTGTAGTATTTGGTTTGGTTGTTTTATAGTGGATTTTATCATTTTTGTTCCCTGCCCTGCAGAACATGAATGAGTTTTGCAATGGGAAAGGGAAATGGGTTACATTATTAATGTTTGGTACATTTTAAGCTAGGAAACCAGTCAGGAAGTGGGAAAGATAAAAAGGGGAAATATGAAGGGGGAAACGGTGGGTTGTTTTGTTTTTGGTTTTGCAGAACATAATTAAGTTTTGCAAAATGGAGGTAGAAAAACAAAAAGCATGAATGTTAGGTGCATTTCGTGCTACATCGTAAAACAACCAATGCAACCTACTGCCTTATCTGTTACTCTTTACACTTGATGGTTGGACATTTAACACATTTTATAAAGCTTTGTTTTGATTTTGTTAATTCCCCCCACCCCAAGTCCACCTCTTTTTTGGAATTAATAATTTTCGGATGAGCCTTCCTCTTTCTTCAGTCAAAATCCTAAATCTTATTATAAATTTAACCCAAACACGTGCATTCGTTTAAAAAAAAAAACAAAAAACAAAAAAAAACTTATTCACTTGTTTTAAAAAATCGAGTGTCAACCGTTTTTAGCATGCATTTGTGACGTGTCCGTTAGAGAAGGGTAAGGTACATTTTTTATTTTAAATTTTTCACGCATGCTTCTATGTAGACAAATATGAGTTAATATAGCTTCTGAGGAAAAAAGAAAAATTAGATACATAATAATACAACTTACTGCCTTGTTAATTAGTTTTTACATCGCCTGACACAGCCTGATTAGGTTATATTCATATTAATCGAGTATAAGTTCGCGACACAGTCCTGCAGTCTCGGCTATTTGTGAGTATGAGAATAATCTTGCATCTGTTGGGTTGAAGTATAGTTGGGGGAGATCCTCCTTCTCAGGTCGTTGCTTCCTATCTTTTGGATGGAGTAAGTTTATTGCTTACTGCCTGAGGTGCCCCTACCAGGGAATGCCGACAGGGCTGGCCAGGCAATTTATAAATGACAGAAGTGCTTCTCCTTTAGGGGCATTGGCTTCTCACATTCCTGACCTTGTGTCACATTTTGTGATGGGAAAGGATAGTAAATCATATTATTGTGCAGCCGTTTTGATGGTAATAGAGGGGGTGATAAATGACAAAAATTAAATTTACAGGTTTTCGCTTTGATTTGAAATTGTTTCTCTAATAAAGAAAAAATAGTTTAAAATGATTAAATTGCTACAATTTTTTAAGCAGTAAAAGAAGAAAAACATTCGTTTTTAGTTTCTGCATATTTTTAGATGAGGATTGAATGTTCATGCTTAGATTCTTCGAACTACTGCTCTCATCTGAGTGCAAAAATAATAAAAAAAAAAAAGTCTGGCGTAATGGATACAGCGCTTGGTAAAATTAAGTTGTAAAGTTATACTCTTCCGAAGGTTGACGATTCAATCCCGAGTGCGACCGACGCTCAAAATGCAATTGCAAATTACTTAAGACTTCTCTCCAGTCATATCTAATGGAATGAGAGCATGCTATCCCCGTCTCCCCATGGATTAAACAAAGGATTCCCTTTGAAATTCGGTGAAGATTCTCGGGTTCAACAAGATACATCTAAAGAAGGTTAAAGGTTACATCAACCAAAATGCTGTGAAAATAACACTCAAGATGAGAACAGTAGTTTGAATAATTCAGATAATACAAACATTATCTTTATTTAAAAGAATATTCAGTTAATAATAACGATTATTGGTAATCTCCAAAAATACCGTTAGGGCTTACAACATGGCCGCCAGAAGAGTCACGTGATTCGGTTGATCCAAAATATGAATCGCCGTATTACGAAACCGGAAAACGCAAATTTAAAGCAAACTTTGACAAACAAGCATAATAATTAAGTACAAAAACAGTTTTTCAATATCATAATAATAAATAATTTATTTAGAACGGTCATTTAATTTTTTGTTGAGAAACAATCAGTTTGTTTGTTTTTTAAATGTTTACAAAATGTCTACGAACGTGCGTAGACACTTTGTAAACATTGTTTTTAAAAAATAAAAAATAATACTTCTATTATGTTTTAAACGACTGTAATAGTTTATTTTGGAAGTATATTTCATAAAGAAAATTGACAACCCACTTTAAAACCAGACATTACGAGTTTTATATATTTTATTCGCAGTTTTTTGTTGGGGGTGTCAAAAATTCTGCCTAAAATTCTGATACACCTAGTCGACCACTTGTTTGTTCTGAATAAAATACTTTTTATAAACACTGTTTTAATTAAAAACAACCTAAGATTGTTTCTCAAAGTTTGCCTATTTTTATAACAACATTATATCAACAAAAAATTAAATACAAATTGTGATTGTTTGTCAAAGTTTGCCTTCAAGGCTGCGTTTTCCATTTGCACGATTCATGTTTTGGATCAACCGGATCACGTGACTCTTCTGGCGGCCATGTTGTAAGCTCTAACGGTATTTTTGGAGATTACCCGATTATTTTTATAGATGAAGAATCTTTATTTAATAGTATTCACTAGTGATGGGACGATTCCAATATTTTTCCTGATTCCGATACCATTATCGATTCCGATTCTTTATAAACTCTAAATATTTAACTATAGAGTTATTTTTCCCCAATTACCATAAAAACATGTTAAATGTATAGATATTTTCATAAACATAAAAATACACTTGAGGGATGATCTATCAATTTTAATTTTTACTCATAGATCAATAAATATTTATTATTTATCATTATTATCAGCAATTTAAAATGAAATAAAAATGACAAAAGAATCGTTTTGGCATTGGAAAATATTGGCATTTTTCCAATTCTGACACTAATTCTGATAGCCCCAAATGGTCTGATTTTCCCCCGATTCCAATTAATCGTCCCAACACTAGTATTTACCCTTGCAGGCATTTATTCAAAAAGGAATATTATTATTTACAATTATAGTTATACAGATTGATGTAGAAATCACCATGGAATTTCCATGGGATCTTATTGGTATTAATAATCCTTACAGATGTTGGATCCATTTAATGTATTATCCCATTTTTGTGACAGGCTCATGATAAGCTCGAAGTCCATCCTTCGGAGGCTGAGAGCATGAAATCTGTGGCGCATCATGCTGAAACTCTGAAGCTTATTGAAGAATTCACCACCGAGGACGAAGATGCTGAAGAACTGGCAGCCATCCTTAATGACGTCAACCTACAGGTGAGTCAGTCGGGTTCATCCATCGGTGACAATTGATTTTTGTTTTGTTAATATTAGGTTAATGCAAAAATGTTTTTTTGACGCTCAACTATATATATAAAAACAACATTTCTTTTTTCATCAACCTAATAGTTTGTATTTGTAATCTTTTTGTGTTCAAATGTCGAAACGGCATTATTTTTTATGGAAATCACTCCAGACAAGACATGAAGTCATTTGATGTAAGGATGTGATGATTATTACAAAGGCAAGAGATGCCTATTGACCTTAGTCTTGAAAAAAAAAAAAAAAAAAAAAAAAAAACAAGGCTGTAGGTAGGAGGAAAACAGTAAGTAAAAAGAGGGTTCCACAAGCTTGCAGTTTTTTGAAAGAAGCTACTAGTATAGGAAACTGTATAACAATGAGGTATCAAAACAGCAAATTGATGAAGACCACTAGACCAATGAGTTAAATGAGCTGGAACAAAGGAAGCAGGGAGTAGATGAGACAATTCTGAAGAAGACAAGCTGTAATAGTATTTATAAACGTGAGAGTAACAACATCCTGGCTGTGTGGGAGAGGTGGCAGAGAAGAAAGGGCGGGGTCAGTCAAATTACAGATACGTTTCTGCACTTTATAAAGACCCCTCGAATGGGTCAAAAATTACAAATACGACAACAGTACTTCATATGTGGTCTAACAGATTTGTAGAGATAAAGAAAAGCCTCAGGTGTGAGAAAGTGTTTAGATTGAAAGAGAAAACGGATTTCATGAGAAGCAGAAAGAAATTTACAAGAAATAACGATGTTTGTGATTGGCCTACCGTATGCTGTCACAGACTATAAGATGAACCATGCTGGGTTCAAATGTATGAGATCTACTGTAATCATTTATGCACTGATACCATTTGTAAATGTACTATGATATTTTCAACAGCGATACAAGAAGTCATCTGAAACAAAGTAGATGAATTTTCACCGCATGACAAATATTTTTATCTATTAGCAGCATTAGTAATAAGTGTCTTAATGTGACGTTGATAGTATAAGTCATATCTTTCTCTGTAATAGAAGACTAATGTGATATCTTTCAATGTTCAATTTGGGCATCCCATAGCCTTGAGCCCCTGGAGGGGTATAGACCATCCACAACTTTGTAGATGCTTTTGTAGCAAGAAGTTCTTTTTTCAGAGTGATGTTGCTGGGGCCCATGCTCAACTTTCCCAGAAGGTATATACAGCGCCTAGCCTTCCCAAATGGTCACCCATCTGGTACTGGCCAGGCTCATCGTTGCTTAACTTTGGTGATCTGGTGAGAACCGATGTGTCAACATGATTGTGCTGTACTTCAATTTCTAAAAATAAACAAAAAAAAAATGATTGAATCATTCTACCGCTCCAGAAAGTATCTCGCTCTCGATGCAATTCTTTATCTGTAAAGAACCAAATGCATTCTAAGATAGAGTACTATTGCTACATCTGGGGAGGAGCTGCTGAAAGCACCATTTCCTGGCTGGACAGTGTACAAAACCGACTTTGAAATCTAGCGGGTGCTGTCCTTTGCTCCTCCTTGCTACTTGTTTCTCACAGCAGAGATAATGCGAGCCGATCTCTGCTCTATCGTTATTTTCATAGCATGTGCTCGACCGAGCTTCACTCTATGATGCCTCTCTGTAAACCATTCACCACAAACATCTGCCTAGCTATAACAACTACCAACAATTTCCTTTACTCTCTATTTGTGCCTAGAACGAAAAGAAAAATGAACAGAGCTTTTTTTTTTTTTTATATACAAAACTGTTTCCTAGCTGAATATAACAAAGTCGTTTTCAAGTCCATCGTAAACAAGTTCTTGATGAGCCGTTCTCTAAAATATGTTAATTCTTATCCAATTTCCGCCATCACTGATCATCACGTTGTCTCGTCTGACACTCATTAACCCTTACCTTTGAGTGGCCTCCAGGCCTTGATAAGTGGTGACTCTATAGTATATAAAAAAACAAAACAAGACACAAAAGAGGCTAGAGATTACATATACTGAGATTTGGGAAAATCTTTGCGAGTGGTTTTCGGCCAGAAATTTGGCTGGTAAGGGGTCAAAGTTCAACGATTTGACCTTTGAGAACTCTACCAAACTCCTCCGACAATTTTGGATCGAAATAATTGAAATTTTACATATAAGTTCCTTAGACATGGATCTAACTTAATAACTTGATTTTAGCCCAGAACAATAAATGTTAAGGGGTCATAATAGGGGTCAAAGTTTTAAAAAATTGACCGCTTTCTTTTTTTCTTGTTTTTTTTTTTTTTTTGCTCAACATACACCTCCAAACACCCGGGCAACGCCGGGCTGAAATGCTAGTCTATATATCTATAAAATTGAACGTGTCTGTGTGTCTGTACATTTCCCTATGCAATAACTCTGTCAATTTTAAATCTACAGATGCAAAATTTGATATACAGAGTACTGAGATTTGGGAAAATTAAGGTGATCGGTTTTCGGCCAGAAATTTGGCTGTCAAAGTTCAACGATTTGACCTTTGAAAACTCTACCAAACTACTTCACCAATTTTGGGTCTAAACACTTGAAATTTTAGATACAGGTTCCTTGGACATGGATCTAACTTAATAACTTGATTTGAGCCCAAAACAAATGTTAAGGGGTCGTAATAGGGATCAAAGTTAAAAACTTTGACCGTTTTTTTTTTGTTTTTGTTTTTGTTTTTTTGCTCAACATACACCTCCAAACACCCGGGCAACGCCGGGCTGAAATGCTAGTAGACGATATACTAGAGCATAATCCATGAAATAAATGATTCATTATATACAATTAATTGAACACAGGTTACAGACGGGCCATGTGAAGGTCGTCAAAATTCATAATTGGAAGTGACGTTACACAACCGCCAGAGTTTGAACTTGGCACGTCCAGATTGTCTGTACACTTGAGTATCCACTTAACCTTTCCTACCCCGAATTTTTGGTTTTGTTTTCCAAAAGATCTGATTGCATGTTTTTAATCAAACAATTTTCTTTTATTTCATGGACGAAAATGGAAGCGATAATTATTATACGGCATAATCACATTGACACACAGGTTCCCATCAGATCACTGAAGTTAAGCAATGTTGAATTGGTCAGTATTAAAATGGGTGACTGTTTGGGAATACCAGGTACTGTATGTGCTCTCCACTTGCCATTGTTTCCAGTCGTCTTGAACTTCTCCTTGCCACTTGAATCAAAGTGTAGATTCAGGAGTGGTTGGGATTGCGCAACCCTTGCTTCACAATTACACATGCCGCTACCTTTACAGGGGATATTCATTGTCTCTCATGACAGAATGGAGGTGGTATGCTTGGAAACTCTGGGTTTATCCTTTTGCTAATAGAATTAGTGTGTGAACGATCACAATAGATATATTATAATTGAAAAGCTGATTTCAACGTCCCAATTTTTAAGGAATAATTCTTTGATTTTTTTTTTTTTTTTTTTTTTCAAACAGCAAGCACGTTTCATTAATTTTTTTTTTTTTTTAATTTTTGCAAATTTTGTTGCGTTTTGAAAAGATATTTCTTCTTTCCGCCATTAATATTCAAGGAAGATTGAACAAAAATCTCTTCCAAATGGAATGGTTAGAATTACAGAGAATAAATGATGCCACCAAAGCGGAGTCAACAAAAATGGTATGGGTGGAGAAGGGGTCAAGAAAAGATGAAGACATCTTGCACGTCTCGTGGGATGAAAGAGAATACTTATTGATTTTTCTGTGCGGTTTTTATTTTATTTATTTATTTTTTAATCTAATTGCATGTTTTTTAATCAAACGATTTTCTTTTATTTTGTATCATGGATGGAAATGGAGGCGATAATTATTCAAGGTAGGATGATTAGTGTGCGAGAGGAGAGGATGAGAAAGGTGTAAGATGGAGGTTACAAAAAGATGGCCACAAATAAGAAAAAAAAAAAGAAGCAGAATAGAGAAAATGAGAAGGGATAAAATGGAGGAGAGAGGAGGTTGTGAAAAACGAGATATTCAATGTAGGACAGAGAAATGAGAAAATCTGGAGGAAGGAGGGAGCAAAAAGGAGGTGATAATGTAGAGAGTATGAAAGAAGAAAAGCAGAGCGGTGGGGGGAGGATGTGGAGCACATAGAAAAGAGGAAAGTGGAGAGACAGCAAGGAAAGGTAGAGAGGGGCAGAAAGAGGAGGATAAAAGAGGCGGAGACGGGCAAGAAATGTAAATAGGAGGAACGGTATACGGTAGAGATAGGAGGGAGAGTAGAGGGAAAGTGTAGAGAGAGGGGGTAAACGTCGAAGTGAAGAGAGAAGAAAAGGGAGGTGTAGAAAGAAAGCGATAATTAAGAGAGAAGGGGATGGGTTGAGAGGGGGGAGAGAAAGAGTTAATCAGATGAAATGAATAGAAACTGGAAGGGAGGAATCATGAGATGAAAGAAGGGGAGGAAAATAATAATAGCTTAACAGATTAAAGGTGGATGTTGAGAGAGGGGGCAGAGTAGAAGGAGAAGGGAAGAGACGTAAGATGGATGAAGGAAGAAAAACTGAAAAGAAAGAAAAAAAGGAGAATGGAATAATGAAAGGGTAACTGAGAGTTGATAGGAGAGAGTGAAAGAAAGGAAGATGGACAGTATGGAGGAGAAAGGAGGACAGGTGAAAAAAAAAGGGTCAGTGAAATAGACAGGAGTGGAAGGAGAGGGCGACAAGAAGAAATTAAAAATTCCAAAGAGTTAAAAAAAAAAAAAATAGGCAAGGTCTTTTTTAAGGTCTATTAAAGAGGCGTAGGTAGTTAGGAGAGCTCAAAGGAATTGAAAGCAATAAGCGGTTAATAACCGCCCACCCCGTTACCCCCGGAAGAATTTTTTAAGGCGTAGATAGGATAGGAGTAGAAAAAACCTCTCAACCGTTTGTAGAAAAACAAAATATTGATATCAAAAATAATTTTTAAAAAAAATGTTTAAATATAAAAATATCAAACGGAAATAATCTGATGAAATTTCGCAAGTAAAAAAGAAAAAAAAAGACAGCAGATATTAGTAATGTGATCCTGAGGCTGTGTTAAAGAATTGGATCTCAAATTATAATAGGATCTCAGATGGAAAGCAGGAGGATGGTGTTGGTCGATTATGTCAGAAGCTGCACCTAACATGGATATTTTCACACACTAATATTTGTGTCAAATCCAGTAATCTGGCTACTCAGTCTGAAACCCATCTCTCTGTAAAGACAAACCAACATCAGAGCCAACAGGCTGTTGTTGAGATGGCTTGCTCCTGTTGACTGCAGTATGCTTCTGGTTCTGCGTAGTTCTAGGAGGTTCACTCTCTCAGGCTTTACCTTCTGCTTTTGAGAAGGAGTTTATTGTTAATTGCTACAGGTGTTTCTACAGGAGAATGCCAACTGAGTTGCCCAGGTATTTTTTTTTTTTTTGCAGGCTAGTGCTCTTCTTCTAGGGCACTGGTTCTTCAGATCAAACTTTCCGACCTTGTGTCACGTCATTCTGCTGTGGGAGGGAGATAAACAGTTTCATAAAGACTAGTATAAGTATTTAAAAATAAGAAACGTCTTCTAAACGCTTTTCTAATGGTTATAACTTTGATTTCGACAAATTTTCACCCACTCTTAGACAGATCTACCGTTAGCTTATTTGGTGAGGAGGGTGATTAGACACCCAATCAGATTAAAAACTTACAAAAAGAAAAAGTAAATGAGAATGGATAAAATTAAGATACACCCATTCAATCTGTATATTTAGTCATGAAAACGGCTACCTAAAACTTAGCTTAAAACTTGTGACAGAATAACGAACGAAAAAAACATCTAAAACTTAGCTGTGACAGATGAACAGATGAGAAAGCTATCTAAAACATAGCTGTTGCAGATTAACAGAGAAAAAGACATTTAAAAAAAAGACCCCCCACACACACTAAAATGTTACATTTTTATTATTTAAAAAAAAATTCCTTTTATATTATTTTTAAAGGCCGTTGAAACGTATTAGCAAAAAAAAAAAAAAAAAAAAAAAAAAAAAAAAATTTGATTTCTTTTTAGGAGGTACACTGTGACAAATCAACAGACAAAAAAGCTACCTAAAACTTAGGGATGACAGATTGACAAACAGCTTGTCGTGGATGCATCTAAAATTCCAGAAAGTGAGTGTGAAAATTACTAGCTCCAAAAGCACACACGTCTGTATGTCTTGTAGCGTTCAACCACTGAAGAATAGAAGAAAAAAAAATGTCGATATGCAGTTGATTTTACCTTTAATGGTCGCACAAACTAACACCAGTTCTCACCGTCCGTATACAAATTAGACTTTAGGGCTGCATAAAAGCAAGCCATTTGAAGAACAAGGCAGGTCGTTTTGAGGAAGTGAGCTGTGCGCATGTGCTATATTGAGGCGTATATTATTTGGAGCTGAGAAAATGCATTGAAGTAAAGAGATAGTGCAAATTATGGCATGAAAAGGAGTGCTGTCAACTTTTATTCAGAACAACAAAAGTTATTTTGGCATACCTCGCCCAAAGAAAATATTTAATATAACCTAATTCAAAAAAGTGTGTTGCAATATCATGAAATAAAACTCAAATCATCTTGCTTGGGCGTTGAAACCGTCCATCCGGTTTATGACTTCCGGTTTCAAAAATTCTGCATGTACGTAAATAAATAAAAGCAAAGCCATAAAGGCCTTTTTTTTAATCGGCAATTTACGGAATATCTGTCTTATTTTATTTATTTTGAAAAAAAATTTATACATTTTATTTTTCTGCACTCCTAACATAAAACAAACGAATATAAATTAATAAAACCGAAAATACTTTTTTAAAAATTGGTTTGCATTACAAATAAATAAAATTGTTAATTGTTTTACTTTTAATTTTTTTTTTTTTTTTTTTTTTTCAAATAAGAAAATGCGCAAATAATCTATCGGCATTTTATGAATGTTTTTTTTTTTTTTAAATTTCATTTCTTCCTTACATTTACAGAAATATTACTTTAAAAATATTAATACAAGCAAAAAGATACAAAACCGAAGATAATAAAAAGCATATACGTTTTTAGCGTTCCAAATTTTAAAAATGATTATTTTGATTGTATTTTCATTACAAGTTGGAATCGTTTTTAAAAAACATGTTTTTTTGGTGTAAAAAAAAAATATACGTACATATTTTTAAAAAAATATGTGGTATTTTTTTACGACCTAACCCAGTGTATCTCCTAAAAGGAAATCAAAATTTTTTTTTTTTTTTTTTTTTTTTTTTTGCTAATACATTTCAACGGCCTTTAAAGAATATAAAAGAAGGAATTGTTTAAAAATAATAAAATTGTAACATTTTAGTGTGGGGGATCTCTTTCCTATATAACGTAAAATGAGCATCCACTTCTTGGCCATGTAGTGATAAACAAGATATGTCATTTTTGGCATTTCTTCAAGTTTGGTGGTGAGGGATAAGCAAAAAGAGGGAACAAGGTGGCGCGGGGTCATAAGTTCCAAACATTTTAAAAATATGTAGAAACACTTCAAAACATGTTTTTTTTGTTTGTTTGTTTTTTTAAAGATTTACTTTGGAAATATCTCGCTGTTAAATCAATTATTAATTCCTGATATTTTTAAGGCTGTTAACACACACAAAATAACTGGGGTGGACCTGTACAATGCACACTCCCTCCTTGTATTTTTTCTTTTCGTTTTTTTTCAATTTTTTTCAATGGATTACACCCCTCTTATATGAAGGATTTTTCATTTAATCTAAGAGCAATGATGTTAACACTTTCATTATCCAATGTATTTCATATTGTTTTCACTGATCGCCATGTTTGTTTTCGTGCATGTACATTCAATTTTCGCAGGTTTATACATTAATTCCGTATACTGACTATTCCATAGCTAGTTATAACATATACTGACTCAACGGGTCATGGGTAGTCTAGTTTTTTCTATAAGTGAAAGATATGATTAAAGAAAATTCGAAAGTTCTACTCTGGCAATAAAAATTGAACAATCAAATGTAGTCACGTTCTGCTAGCAACCAATCACAAACTGGAATTGCTCCATAAAAATATTGGATCTTTTAGAATTATCGCACATAATTTTTTGTGTCCGCACAAGAAAGATCTTTGCCCTTTGCCTGCAAAATTTTAAAGTTCAGGATTGTACAGATCAACTACCCACCAAAAACTCTTTTTAATCTCCAGGACTTGTACAGATTGTACTCATCAGAAACTCTTCTGGAATTAAACATGGCTTTTGATTCAAAAAAGTGTTTCAAAGCTTGCATTACACAACACAGCTGAATTTGCCACTGTTATATATTTTTCATCGAATACTTTTTGTGCCTATTTGATCTACCAACCATTATCAATGGACCAGAGGTCATCTCGTCAGCATCAGACAAGGCCAAACTATTTGCCAAGAACTTTGCAGCTAATTCTACCCTATGCGACAAAGGCCATCAACTCCCCATATTTCCTCCTATAACACATAACACGCTAGGTAACATACAAATATCTGTGCATGAGGTCGCCAAGCTAATCAAGAACCTTGATTCCAGTAAAGTAACTGGTCCTGACGGCATCCCAATTATAGTGTTAAAAAAGCTTCAACCAGAACTTGCTCCCATACTTACGAAACTGTTTAAGCGTTGCCTTAAGGAGAAGTGCTTTCCAACACCCTGGAAAACCTCATCAGTATGCCCTGTATTTAAGAATTCAGGTGATAAGTCATCTCCCTCTCAGTACAGACCAATAAGTCTCTTGTGTGTCATGAGCAAGTTGTTGGAATCCATATTAAATATAGAAATAGTCAACTACCTCAGCAGAAATAACCTTCTTAGTGACACACAATATGGGTTCCATTCTGCAAGATCTACCGCAGATGTGCTAATGGTTATATCTCATAGGATTAGTGAATCTCTTGACAAAGTCTTCCTTTCTAAGGCAATTGCTCTTGACATATCAAAGGCCTTTGACAAGGTATGACATAAAGGCCTACTTCACAAGATTTCCAGCTACGGTATAACTGGAAATGTTTTCTCTATCATTAAATCATTTTTCTCTGATAGGCTCATAAGAGTAGTGGTCGATGGACAAAAATCAGAGGCCCGCAGTATTAATGCTGGAGTCCTTCAGGGGTCCATCCTGGACCCAACTCTCTTCCTGATCTACATCAATGATCTCCCTAAACACATACTTAAATCATTCGTTGACATCTATGCTGATGACACGACCATCTACGGCAACACATCAAAGGCTCTAAATGACAAAGATCTCTCTGATTCTCTCTCCTCTGATCTCAAGCACATGGTTCAGTGAGGGAAGACGTGGCTGGTTACCTTTAATGCATTTAAAACCAAACTCCTATCTTTACATCATCAACGCTCTGATCCCCATCTGGCATCAATTGAAATGGATGGCTCTTGTCTAGGAGAAGCCCCATGTTTTGACAAGCTTCTGGGTTTGACCTTTACTCCTGATCTGAAATGGAACACGTACATCAAGTCTGTTGCCAAGGTCGCTGGAAAGATGGTGAGATCCTTCTACCACTCCAGAAGATATCTCACTAATGATGCAATTCTCTATCTATATAAAAGCCAAGTACGTCCAAGGATGGAATACTGCTGCCATATCTGGGCAGGAGCTGCTAAAAACAGCCTATCCTGCCTTGACAGAGTACAAAATAGACTTTGCGGCTTAGTGGGGATGCCCTTTTCTCTTCCCTTCAACCTCTCTCTCACAGAAGAGACGTTGCGAGCATATCTTTGTTTTATCATTATTTCCATGGCAGGTGCTCGTCTGAGCTCCAATCTCTGGTCCCTCTCACCAATCTTTTATGAAAAACACCCGTCTAGCTGAAACCACTGTCAAAAATTTTCCCCACTCTTTATCTGTGCCTAAATCAAAACGTAGATTCCATGAACAAAGCTTCTTTCTTAGAACTGCACGCCTGTGGAACTCTGTTCTGTCTGCCTACTTCTCACCTGACTACAACCTGGATGTCTTCAAGTCCAACGTAAACAAATTCCTGATTAATCGCCCCCTTAAGTAGACACTTTATTAAATCTCCACGTTAACATACTGTACATGCAATAACCCTTATCCCTAAGTGGCTTCCGAGCCTTGATAAGTGGTGACCACCTTGTAAAAAAAAAAATATTGGTCATCTTTTTTCAATTTTTCAAACTTCTGTGAAATGAGAGTAAAATAGAACTTTCTTGAGGTCATGTTGTCTTAAACTTTAACTTTTTTGTTGAACTTTCAACTTACTTCTCTCATCTTCCCATTTTTACACACTCGTAGCCATAACAGAAGTGGATAGACATTCCACAAAATGCAATCCATATTTAAATTAATTCATCTTTGTCACCAATATCATTTCTCCTTTCTTCGTTGACGATCAGCACTTTGAACCGTATGAAGCACCAGCAAAATCTTGAAACCTTGATATTTTACACTAATCCGTGTATTTTTTCTTTGCTTAAGACACCAAAAATATCTGTTGACAAAGGGAAGAGTCTATCAGGCACGTGTACAGATTAATGATGTATGGAAGTGAAACTTGACCAATGAGGGTTGAGGACAATATGATGGATGTGAGTCTTAAAATCAAATGACCTCTGATGAAGATTGAATCTGGACAATGTGAACAGATGTGTGTTGAACTGGAGACCATGATGGTATGGCCATGTTGAAAGAATGGATAAGAGTTCTTGGATTAGTAGATGTAGAACAGTTGAGGTAGCAGGTTGAGTTCACAGAGGAAAGTGAAGGATAACCTGGGTAGAAGTGATAAAAATGAACTATTTTCTGCTCTTCAACATTAAATTCACACGTGATCCCTAGTTGTATATCCCGGCCAAGGAAGATGGCGATATTAATTTTTGCAGAAAGGTATCTTTGTCCTCACACATGCAGTGTCTATTATTCATAAACAGTCATCCATCTGCTACTGACCAGGCTCAATATCGTTTAACCGGTGATCTAATGAAAACTGGCATGTCAACGTAATTACGCCATGTTTGTTAAGCAACATCATATCAACCATCAGCAGCAGCTAACTTGAAGTATTAGTATTGTTTGTAAACCCGATACAAATTTTTTCTTTTTTTTTTTTTTTTTTTACAAGTGACATTTATTTAAAAAAGAATTAATTATTAATGAAAATAGTTTTCAAAGACAATTTGCAAAAATTGAATTTTGCAAAAAAAACAAAACAAAAAAAACAAGAAAATTCAAATTGTAAGAAAAAGGGAGATAAATCTTTTCTGAAAATTGAAAATCTTTGGCCAATTTAGCCAAACTTAAATTGTCTTCGAAGATTGTTTTCATTAATAATTAATTTTCTACCTTATCGTTTTTTCGAAATTTTGGATATTTTCATTATTGTGACATGACAATTCAGTAGATACCATTGATCTCACTTGAAATGTAATATTTCAATTTTCGAATTTCACTACAATAATTAAGAAGAACCGATCTTCCATCATAATTATATGTATACTAGACTTTTGAATCTGTTAATATAGTAAAGGGAAACAAGTTATGGCCTGTTTACTTAGAATGAGTGCTTTGTCAAATTGATTGTTCAATCTGTGCGTATTTTTGCATTGAATACTAATCACTATTAATATCTAACTGTGCATCAAACGGGTACAATAATATTTAGTTGGTTGCACCTTATCATAACAAAAGTCAATACAAAATTTCAGCTAGATCAGCCTAGTAGTTTTCGAGAAAAAGTTGAACTGAAATACTAATCTCTATTAATCCCTAACTGTGCACTGAATGGATACCATAAAACTTAGTTTGCAGCACCTTATTATAACAAAGGTCCATACAAAATTACAGCCAAATCAGCCCAATAGTTTCCAAGAATATGCGAAACCGATGGAGAAACAGATTACGAAAAATAGATGTTTACAAAATTGAGTCTCTCATCCTTCATAGGCTGACGAGTAAAAAGTGGATCTTGGGCTTACTTTCAGTCGCCGTGTAGCTCTCGATTCCTTTATTTTGTCCTTTTGTCTTTGCATGCCAAGGGCAATTTTTCTGACAAAGGAGGAAGAATTGCTGTTTTCTGGATCACAATCTATCCATGTAACACTTATTATTGGCTACATTTTGACCATGAAATTGTATTGTTTAAACTGGCGCTTCTACACTACTGGGACGAAATTTTGGAAATCGTAATATTGAATTTCACATGAAAACAATGATATCTATGTATTCCTCATATTTTTAAAATGATTATATCCAAAAATTACGAAAATCGATAGGTAGAAAATTATTTATTAAAGAAAATAAAAAAAAATAGAATTTGATGAAAATGATCGTAAAACACAGAATTCGAAAGGGAGGCCATTTTCTGTTTTGATTTAAACAAAATAGCGGAAATTTTTCGCCTGTTAACACGATTGAAGTTGTTTTGTTTAATAATTCAGAAATATTCAGGTAATTTTGAATACATAATTTGAAAGCTACCATTGTAACTTATTAGAATTGACAAAAAAATCAGTTTAAAACCATTGTTTTTTTTTTTTTTTTTTTTTTTTTTATCTGAAAACTCCATTTATCGACTACAAAGTCTCGTCCCAAGTCTGTAGAAGCGCCTTTAAACTTTTTACATGAACTGGTTTCGTGCCTTATCTGAAAGTGATTTCCATTAAAAAAAAAAAAATGAAAAAAAAAAAATGCTCAATATGCATTTAATACTATTTGGGAGATTCTTTACATTTTATGCAAGTTTTTTTTTTTTTTTTTTTTTTTTTTTTTAAATTTTTATTTTTAATGCATAGAATTTTACAAATGAAATTTGGTAACATATACAGTGTAGGCAGATTTTTTAGCTCCACGAAGAGAAAAATATGCCCAACTGACAAATAGTTAATTTTTATTCCTTCACTTCGCTCATGAATTGTGCTACTATGTATTTTCTTGAATTTGCTGCCAAGCAGTTTTTATAGAATGCAAGGCAGGAAATATATCTCCATTATGCAATATGCCTTATATTTACCAGGCATAAAAAGGAACTGTTGTCTAAAACGGAGTTTTGAAAAGAGAAAACGACGAAAAGGAAAATATCACAATAAAAGCTGATAAAAGAAAATTATAGGTGGATTTTGTTATGCCCGAATTTCTGTTTGAAAAGAAAATGTGGCATGGTTCTTGGCTTTGATAGCAGCCATTTTTTTTTTTTTTTTTTTTTTTTTTGACGACAACAGCATCTTTGGGTATTTGTCAAGAACCACACCAACATTTAATATAAGTTGGGTTTTAAAGTTATGGTTATAACAAAGGAAGAAAAATTATGCACATCTATTTACACATGTGCATATAAAAACTGAAATAAATGAAACTTTGAGAAAATAGAAGAGTCTTAAGAGTTGAGACATTATGTTGAACAAAGATGGTGGTAGCAAATCAAATCGGCGAACAATCAATGTAATCATGATCTCGAATGTTGAGTAATTCTTAATAACAAAGATGGCGGTGAAGAATCAATGTAGTAACGATCCAGTTGTTTCAAGACGGAGGTTAACAGCAAACTGACTTGAATCCAAAATTCGATATTTTTATTATGAGGTTGGAGGCTTCTCATTGGTTGAGTGTCCTAACCGTAAGTTATAAACAAAATCGTCGGAATCATTTGAGTCATACCCTCATTATTAGGGAATTGACGGGGCTATCATCGGGAATAAGTGGTGGGGCAACCTTAAAAAGTCATTAGGTCCTTCGCTGCTGATTTTAGTCGCCGTCTCAACCGTAGTTCTAGAGCAGCGAAAGCGGCGCTAGAAGATAGATTAGAAAGGGCGGTGGAGGAGGGGGATAGTGCTAGCTATACTATAGTTAAGGCTGAACTGGACTCCTTGGATAACAGGTAGGACCAGGGATTATTAGTTAGGGCTAGATTAAAAAGAGCGCCAAACGAGGCAACAAATATGGCCGCATCACTGCGTGCGGAGGAGTTTTGACGTTCTGCAGATAGACACATCGCCAGTGTCACATTGCCAGACAGACGAACCGTAACTTCAAACGACGGAATCTTGGAGGGTTTTCGGACTCATTTTCAGGAACTTTTTACCAAGGAGCCCGGTATGACTATTGAACAGTTTGACACCTATTTAGCCGACTTTTCTCGCCTGGAGGCGACCGAAGCGGCTAGGTGTGAAGGTAGCATAAAAGAGGGAGAAGTCATTGAGGCCTTGAAACAGGTCGGGCTAGACAGGACCCCTGGGATTGATGGTCTGCCCTACGAGGTGTATTTGAGGGTGTCGCCCATTTTTATTCCTTTGCTGACCGTACTTTTTAACTCCTGGTTTAGGAATGGGTGCGTACCTCACTACTTTACTAGGGGGATCATTAAATTGTTACGCAAAGATAAAAATGGAGGGGATGGGATAGGTAATTTCTGGCCCTTAACGATGTTAAACACAGAGTTAAAGATTTTGGCCAAGATCTTAGCAAATCGTCTGCAGATTGTCTTACACCGTCTAATAAGTCCTGAACAGACTTGTTCTGTTAAGGGCCGGACGATTCAAGATAATTTGCACACGATACGCTTGATCGTAGAAAAAGTCGACACAGAAGCCGCGCTGATCAATTTAGATCAGTCCAAAGCATTCGACAGAGTAGACCATCATTACCTAGAGGCTGTTCTTTGCTCGGCTGGGTTTGATCCCCAGTTTCGCTCTTGGATTTGCCTCTTGTACGCCAACCCCGGTGCTATGATAGAAGTGAATGGGGTGAGGTTGAAACCCTTCATGTTAACAAGATCGATCCGTCAAGGTTGTCCGTTATCCCTAATGCTGTATGTGCTGGCGCTTGAGCCATATTTGCGCCAGCTTCGGGTGAATCCCGTCCTTCGCGGGATTACTTTGCCGAGTGGCTCTACCCCGGTAAAGTATATCGCCTATGCTGACGACGTGACTGCTTGTAACGAGCAGTGCCGAGATTAGAGTCGTCGACATAGAAACAAGTCGGTATGCCAAGGTCACAGGGGCCATAATTAACTACGTTAAGTCTATTGGCTTACGTATCGGTGCCTGGAGGGGTATGCCCCTTCAGGGACGCTTTGGTTGGACTGATGGGCCATGCAAGCTACTCGGCGTCTGGTTTGGCCCCGATCTCCAGCTGGAGAAAAATTGGTCGGAGATATTGGAAGCGGTCAAGGTCGCATCTCATTTGTGGGCCTTGAGAAACCTGTCTTTGAAGGGTCGGGCGGAGGTATGCAATTCTCATATCTACCCCTTGATCCTTTACTGTCTATCAGTACTTCCACTCTCGGAGACCACACTAGTTGATCTGGTGCGTGCTCTTTTTGCGTTCTTGTGGCGCGGAAAGCAAGCCATGGTTACCCGGGAGGTCTGTTACCTGCATCCGTCTGAAGGCGGTCTGGGTATGCCTAGTGTGGAAATACGTAGACACACTCTTAGACTGATATACCTGGATCGAATGTGTACACCAAGTGAGGGAAACGGTGTCTTCTGGATAGAAGACACTAAGAAAGCCTTTCAGGCTTTGGAGAGTGTGCATTCGGCTGAGGGGGAGGCACACAAGTTGCCCTGAAACGAGTGCCCTTTCTATCGCGAGTGTCGGCAGGCCTTGAGATTTCTTCTACGGGTCAAAAAAAGCCTCTCTGACACCCAGCTGTTGTCTCGCAAGGCGCTATGTCGGGCCTTAGTGAGGGGATCCGTTCGAGACGAAAAGATTGAGGAGTTCGGTTTTACGAAGGAGGAGCGCCGCTTAATATGGCCTTGGGCGCCTGGGTCGAGCTGCTCTGATAATTACGAGGCATCACTCACCTGGCTGGTAATACGAAATGCCCTCTGGGTTGGCAAAAGACTTTACGCAGCGGGTTTTACGAAGACACCTAATTGTGTCTGATGCGGAGATTGGGAGGAAGACCTTGATCATGCTTTCTTCCACTGCGCCATCGTTCGACCATTGTGTGAGTTAGTTGAAGGCTTCACGGTTTGCATACTGAGCGGGCGGTTTTTTGTGCTGGATTCGGTTTCCCCGTGCTGCAACTGGGCACCGACCATGAAGACAGAAGAACGCTATGTTTTTCTGTGTTTGCTAGCAGTTATGAGAGGCGTGATTTGGACGCCGCGACAGAAGGAGGTTTACGGAGATGAGACCTTCACTGCTCTCCAGCTTGTCCTCATTTTCAAATATCGATTGAAGATGCGAATTAGGCTGGAGAAGGTGAAACTTGCCCCTGTGAATTTCAACGACAGGTGGGTGAAAGTTTCACGACTGTGTAGAGTGAATGGAGCTAGTCTTGAATTCCTTTTTTGAGTTGCTTAGGTTTTTTAAGGATTTTGGGTGACCTGATTAAACATAGACATGCATCGGACCTCCTAGAATAGGCTAGTTAGGCATTTTTGTTCGATTTTTAACTTAGCTAGAGTATGCATGTTGTCATCGCCCCAATCCCCTTTTTGGTTTTCCCTGTCCCATCGCCCCCGGTTTTTTTTTTTTTTTTTTTTTTTTTCTCCCGCTTTTGGTTCGATAATTCCCACTCCCGGCCCAATTAGGTGACGGATAGACTGTTTTGTCAGTGATGTAGGCCATTTTTGTGGTGTTTTAATAAAAGTTAGTTTTCGTGGGACCTACATCTTTTCGACTGACAAAACTTTTTACCTGCCAGAATTATTAGTGAGGGGGTTCTTTTTACTAACCACTTTTTATCATTGTATATCTCTCATTCGATTTTTGTAAATAAGATTTTTATCCCCGACCCCCCACATCATGTATATATAGTTGTAATTTCGGGTTTAAAGTAGGATGTCCGCCGAGTGATTCTGGTATTTTGGTGTAAGAGTCTAGTCAAGTTAACGTTATGTTAGTTAGGACAACATTAACCCCCATCCCCCTTTTTCGGCCTTGTGCCACATTTTTATTTGTAAAAATTTATTTTTGCAAAATAAAATAAATATTTACCCTCATTATTATTCAAAAACATTTTAACCAGTTAACAAGCGTTATCTAAAAACATGAACAGTTTTTGTGAATACAAAATAGAGGAAAACGAAATTCTATAACAAAATAATTTTCATACAAAAGATGAAAATATAAAAGTTGTTTTCAATTATGAAAATGTTTATTTATGCAACTTAGTGCTTAACTAAAGTTGCGGAAATCGTCACAAATCAAAATATTCATAGTGTAAATAATATGCCTATCTAAGTAATATACATACGTGAGTGTTTGGCAGCGTGGCACTAAGTATATGTCTTGGTTTACCTTGTTTTTATTAGTGTGTCTATAGCTGTGAGTAGCAATTAGTTTTTGTTCACCTGGCTGTCACTTGTATGTAAGAATGTATGCACAAGATGAAGAAGGCTTGTATGTGAGTCATTGAAGTGTTCCTTTGTAGACTTACTTTCCTCCACTTCCCCAATCAAAGGCCTTGGGGGGGGGATGAACGTACGTTCCAGGGTCAACATGTGCCATTTAGAGAAAATTTAATTTGGTCAGTATTTTAATAGGAGTTTATAAGTTCATGCTGGTTTATTACTTTAACATGGATTTGTTACTTTTGAGGCGTCAAGGGGGGGGGCCTAAGAAGTGATAAGAAAAGTAAATCTCAACAAATTGGAGAAAGAAAGAGTCTAACAATTAGAGACATTTGCTTTTTAGTGTTCAGTTGCCACAAGTTTACTATTTTTTTATTAACAGCTGCCTCCCCCCACTTTTTTTTTTTTTTTTTTTGACAGGCCAGAAGACGTTTTCTCATAATTTTATTCAAAGCCGAGCAAACAGGACAGTTTTAATTTCACCTCAAATTATTCCTGCACAAGAATTATCTTAAATTCAATCCTAATAACTAAACAAACCTTTTGTAATAATTTCTCTTCTATAGTTGTCTGTCAGACTAATCTATACTGCTTCTTTCAATCTTTAAAAACTAGTAATTTCTACATTTTATATATTTTGTTCTTTGTTTTCAGTCTTTGTTGTGGACTCACGATGAAATTGCTGACAAGAATTTCGAAGAAGAATATGAAGCCCAACAACTGGATTCTCCCCCTCCTCCTGTTTTCTCTTCGATACAAGATACAGTTCGACTGGTTGGAATTAGGAAGAATAAAAGCGAACCTTTGGTAAATATTAGAATTCTTCAATTCATCTTTATAATAAAGCTTTTCTTATATTGCTACTTTTTCTTTTTTTGTGTTGATTTTATTTTTAACACTTTTTTGTTTTTGTGTTGATTTCCTTTTTCTGTTCAGTTTTTTTCTTGTTTTTCATCATTTTCTGTAAGTGTATAAATTTCAAATTCAAATCCTCTATACTCACTTCAATAATTACTAGCAGAGACAACCGGCCTTGCCCAGTCGTAAAACATGCTTAAATATAACATTTTAATTTTTGCAGACTTCATATATATTATTATAGTGTCAATTCTCTATTGATTTTAGATATTATATTTTACCCAAGGCAATACATTGTAATGATTTCAAAAGTAAAAAAAAAAAAAAAATGATTTGAGTGCCACCAGCTAAAACCGAAACCAAAACTTCTGAAGAATTCTTGGTAAAATTATTTATCACAAGATTTAAACAAGCAACTAAAGACGCCCGGACAGTCCAGTCTTATAATTAAGATATATATATCGACCCGCCCGCATACACGCACCCTCGCATACATGTATGCACATGCATAAACAGACAATATTGAAGCAAGCAAGAACGGTCGGACGGTCCACAGAGTTTTATAATTATAAAGATTTAATTGCTTGATATTCATTTTTTACACGGATATTCCCATTATCCCAAAATAATTGTCACTAACGGGGGAAAAATACTCAGTTAAGCTAACATATCAATGGCTATTTAATGATTTTGAAATAAATATTTTGTTTCAATCTATTTGATTTATTCAGTTGAACTTTCTCCAGCAATTGAATTTAACTAATGTACGACAAATTAAGGCACAACAAATATACAACAACTCTTTCTACTAATTCTCTATTCATGTGATACTTGGGCACGTCATTCCAACAACCTAGGATTCTTATGTCAGGAACAAAAAGCAACTGTTTTTAATTTCAACTGACTTTTAATTTAGACCAGCTTGCATGCAGTTTTTTTTTTTTTTTTGTTTATTTGTTGTTTTTTTTCTGATAAAAATCTTTGTAAAAAAATAGACAATTTTTTTTTCCAGACTGGGGAGGTGGGGTGAATTTTGTGGGAATAATTCGTTGATATATTTACTTTTCAGCGTCATGTTTTGGTAAGCATTTGCTATTAAAAAAAAAACACTTCTTATAAAAAATTAATATAAAAAAAAATAAACAAATATTTTTTCTTTAAACTTTTTTTATGTTTGACTCGTATGATTGTTAAAAATATTCTCCAAGTCTGATAAAAAATGGTGCATTTTTACAGAGATGTTTAGCAAAACAAAAAAGAAATATATATCAGTTTATATATCATACAAATAAAGAATGAGCAAGAACAGGTGTCGTGTTTTTCTTACATTTGTTGCGCCATAATTTGGCATACATAATTAGTAAAACGTCAATGACTTAATAAAAATTCTGTGAAGCTTTTTGCAAAAAGTTAAACTGTATCTGCTTTTTTTTACTTAAGCTACAAAAAATTGATAGAAAATAATTTTCAGACTTTGTTTTTTTTTTCTATTTTGTATTTTTTCTAGGGCATCACAGTGAAGTTAGATGACAACAATGAGTTAATTGTGGCTCGAATCATCACTGGAAGTGTGATTGCCAAACAAGGTAAATGCAACAATGTGGTTCGTAGTTTCACTAAGGTGTAGGCTTTTGTTGTATCTTAGGAAATGTCCTGAGATCAATACTCACAATTAAATTCTTGATAAATGTTGGAAAAAATGGATAAAAACATAAAAATATAAATGTTAAGAGATAAAATGTCTTCAACTAACAATACAGTGATATATAATTTTTATTTTCTTTATGCAAATATAGTGATATCTTATGATGTGCAAACCGTATTGATCATTATTAATCTCATCAGGCAAAAAAAAAAAAAATTGCAAATTAAAAAAAGTTGAAAAACTTTTTACAATTTTATAGGTGAAAATATTTTGCTATGTCTAACGTGTAGTCCTTTATTTCAGTCGGTCTGGAGCAAAACTGAATACAACGAAACCATCGTTAAGAAAAGAGTTGGAAAATAGATTCAACACCAAATATTAAAAAAAAAAAAAAAAAAATTATGTCGCTGTGAGTTATGTTCGCTTTGGCCGACATCTTAAATCCAACTGATTTAGAGGCGGGGGGGGGGGAATGTATTCTATGGAAGTGCATCCGATGCAAAGTACTTTCATTGGACAAATGATCAATCCATGTAACATCAGCTGTGCTTGCATCAAAAAGGTGCACATTTAAAACAAAGATTCTTGGTCATACATAACTGAAACAATATGGCCACTCAGCTTCTATGAATGTGTAACTGAGAAATGGGATCTGAGTTTTGCTCATTTTGAATAATGAAATACTTCCCACATTCTCCAGCTTACATGATATAGTTCACAGATTCTGGTTATACTAAATATATCACTTGCATATCAGAACGCCAGAATCTTTTGGTATTTTTCTATATTTAGAACAAACATAAAACTTCAACTTCTGCAATGCAAGCGAAATAGCAGCATCATATTCGGTTTAATGTCATTTTTAGAAGTTTCTGAATATCTATGTATATAAAAGGCAAAACAGCCGCGCGCGCGTTTTTGTATGTCCACGAAAGGCTTTTTTTCGTGGGGTTCTCGACGAGGTTACATTTATTTAGAAGTTTTCTTATACTTCCTAGATTATAATATCTCCTTATACTTCCTAGATTATAATATCTCCTTATACTTCCTAGATTATAATATCTCCTTATACTTCCTAGATTATAATATCTCCTTATACTTCCTAGATTATAATATCTCCTTATACTTCCTAGATTATAATATCTCCTTATACTTCCTAGATTATAATATCTCCTTATACTTCCTAGATTATAATATCTCCTTATACTTCCTAGATTATAATATCTCCTTATACTTCCTAGACTATAATATCTCCTTATACTTCCTAGATTATAATATCTCCTTATACTTCCTAGATTATAATATCTCCTTATACTTCCTAGATTATAATATCTCCTTATACTTCCTAGATTATAATATCTCCTTATACTTCCTAGATTATAATATCTCCTTATACTTCCTAGATTATAATATCTCCTTATACTTCCTAGATTATAATATCTCCTTATACTTCCTAGATTATAATATCTCCTTATACTTCCTAGATTATAATATCTCCTTATACTTCCTAGATTATAATATCTCCTTATACTTCCTAGATTATAATATCTCCTTATACTTCCTAGATTATAATATCTCCTTATACTTCCTAGATTATAATATCTCCTTATACTTCCTAGATTATAATATCTCCTTATACTTCCTAGATTATAATATCTCCTTATACTTCCTAGATTATAATATCTCCTTATACTTCCTAGATTATAATATCTCCTTATACTTCCTAGATTATAATATCTCCTTATACTTCCTAGATTATAATATCTCCTTATACTTCCTAGATTATAATATCTCCTTATACTTCCTAGATTATAATATCTCCTTATACTTCCTAGGTTATAATATCTCCTTATACTTCCTAGGTTATAATATCTCCTTATACTTCCTAGGTTATAATATCTCCTTATACTTCCTAGGTTATAATATCTCCTTATACTTCCTAGGTTATAATATCTCCTCATACTTCCTAGATTATAATATCTCCTCATACTTCCTAGATTATAATATCTCCTCATACTTCCTAGATTATAATATCTCCTCATACTTCCTAGATTATAATATCTCCTCATACTTCCTAGATTATAATATCTCCTCATACTTCCTAGGTTATAATATCTCCTCATACTTCCTAGGTTATAATATCTCCTCATACTTCCTAGGTTATAATATCTCCCTATAGTTCCTAGGTTATAATATCTCCCTATAGTTCCTAGGTTATAATATCTCCCTATAGTTCCTAGATTATAATATCTCCCTATAGTTCCTAGATTATAATATCTCCCTATAGTTCCTAGATTATAATATCTCCCTATAGTTCCTAGATTATAATATCTCCCTATAGTTCCTAGATTATAATATCTCCCTATAGTTCCTAGATTATAATATCTCCCTATAGTTCCTAGATTATAATATCTCCCTATAGTTCCTAGATTATAATATCTCCCTATAGTTCCTAGATTATAATATCTCCCTATAGTTCCTAGATTATAATATCTCCCTATAGTTCCTAGATTATAATATCTCCCTATAGTTCCTAGATTATAATATCTCCCTATAGTTCCTAGATTATAATATCTCCCTATACTTCCTAGATTATAATATCTCCCTATACTTCCTAGATTATAATATCTCCGATTCGAAAACGGACATCATCCCTACATTTATTTTGATCGTCTTATAAAAAATTCCCTCTATTCCGTCCTTTTGTGTGTTTGTTTGTCTTTTTCATATAAATAAAGCGAAACTAATCGAAGCGAACTCATTCGCCGGCAATTAGCTTTGATCAATGTGGGGGGAAACTCTTCATATCAGACAACTGCTATTCACTTGAACACTGCCAGAGCTCCCCCTTTTACTGGGGAGCTTTTTTCCTTAACATCGTGGGGAAACAGATACGGCAGAAACTGGCCTAAAGCCAGAGTTAATGGTGTGATTCTTATCTTAAGCCAGACGTTCATTACTGCGCCTGCGTGAACTCCTTCACTTAACTATTCAGTTTAGCAAGTCAACTTTTTGATTGTCATCACTAAATTTGACCGCTTTTCACTTCCTGTCGCGTCATAGCATAGCGATAAGACGTCAGTTTTTTTTTTTTTTTCACATTCTTTTCCTCCTTTTCGTCATGGGTTTGAGCCTGCCTGCCTACTGCCACTTTTTTTTCTTTTTCACACGCCGAGCACCCTCGCTAGTTATATATAAAAAAAAATCATAAGCAGAATGTTTAAATTTAAAAGTTAATATCAGCATTAATCGACAGTATTTATTTTTATTGTAGGTTTTTATAGGACCATTTCATTTTTATAAAAATAAATTGGTATTTTATGATTCTAAAATTGTTAGTGAACTGAGCTATTCATTATATATATATATATAAGTAATAGACGTCACGATGTTAAATTCACAATATTTTATTCAAAACAAGGAATACGAGAAAAGGTGAGAAAAATTCCTTATTCCCTGGAGTTTCAAAGATAGCCTCTTCTCCTCAGAGGAAAACACATTAGCAAAAGAAATATATAGATAAAAATCTAATTTTGCTGGTCAGCGCAATTTTTGAAAACGTTTTTGAAGGAAAGTAAAAGTTTATTGGAAAATGAAAAATACTCAGCAATGTCCAATAATTAGTGTTTCAGAAATCCAGAATATGAGGTTTGTATTGGGTAGATCCTATAATATAATATATATAATAGCAAAAGTACCCGTCGTTGACTGGGTTAAAAAACAGCCTACAGAAAATGGACTCTGATTTGTGAAAGTATAATAGGTTATGAAAAGGAAAGGTTGTAAAGAGATAGCTTCGAATTCGGAGGTATCAAAACAAAAGCAAAATATGATGAAAGTAAAAATAAAATAGATAGACCCCATAATTTATTATACCATACCTGTTCACACTGAAACACTTATCACAATGTTCTGTGGATCTATATTAAAAAACCTTGTTAAACTTTGTGACATATTTCCATTCTATGGAGGTCAGGCGTGAACGAACACCCCATAATTTTATTATACCATATTTCTTCAAACTGAAACATAATTATCAAAGTATACTTATGCAGATAGATATAAAAAGTCTTTATTAAAGTTTGTGCCTATTTCCATTCTATGGAGGCCAGGCGCGAACGCAGACCCCACAATTTTATTATATCATCCCTATTTAAGTTAAAACATACTTATCGAAGTATTATTATGTACATCTATATCAAAAACACTTGTAAACGTTTTTTTTTTTAATTTTAAAATTTTTTATTTCCATACTTTGTGGATCAGGCGTGAACGCAGACTCCACAATTTTTATGAACCACCGTTCTGCCAGATCAAACATACCCATTCCTGTGTCTCGATACATCTTCTATCATTATATGTAATCAGTTTTTTTTAAAATAGTCAACCATATAGGAGCCTATTCGTGACCAGGCACACACACACACACACAGACATTCAGCTTTATATTATAGATATATATATAACTTTCGAAATCAAAACATAGCGTTCCAGCCTTAGTCGTTAAGTTTGAAAAGTTTGCTAGAAATGACGTCCTGACATTAAATTCTAGGCGGTAATAGTTTTAGTACAAAGAGAAGATTTATTTTAAAACGCATAACTCTGTAGTGTTTCCTTGAACCACTTTGATCATTTTACTTTTTTATGGTTTTTACTAATTAGTGACTTATGTTATTTATTTTTTTATTTATTGACGAATCATTCAGTTCGAAACCTTAGGCTTCCTAGCCTAATTAAAAATCATGTACTTTATTCAGTTATATATATTCCAAGTAGAATGCAAATTTATGATATATTATCTTGTAATGATCATGCTCCAAAACTATTTATCACCAACAACAACAACAACAACAACAACAGGGGCAAATATTGCAAGTGGTGAATTTTTCGAATCATGATCATTACAAATTAAAGTATGTTATAAATTTGTGTTCTACTTAGTTATAATATATTAGGTCCATTCGACTTGAAAGATTAACCATTATTCATTATATTTCTTATAAATAAATTAGTGTTTTATGATCTCTTTGTGATGCAACTAAAGTTATTGATTTAAATTTTTATTACTTTAAATTGAATTGACAAAATAGTTGCAAGTGCTTCAAATAATATAAAACTGTTTTTTCCCCTCTTTTCTGCCAGGTTTGCTTCACGAGGGTGACGTCATCAAAGAGGTCAACGGCATTCCAGTCCAATCACCAGAACAACTGATGGATATCATAAAGACCTCCACGGACAGCATCATGCTGAAAATCTGGCCAAATCCTCACAGACAAGCTCGGAGATCAGATGTGAGTACTGTAATAGAAGGTATTATTCATGCAAGCGACCCCCACCTCTGTTTGGTCTGTCAGTTAATGGGATTGGGGAAGAAAAAAGAAGAAAAGAAAAACTTCATTTTGTAGATGAGTTTTTTTATATACACGTGACAATAATTTGTATGAGAGGGGTAGTGGCTATTAGAAGGACGAATTGGAGAGAACATGCAGTCGAGTTTTAGACAACTAAGAGATAGCATAGATGTTGAGAATTGGTGTTGTGAATTATGGTTTACGTTAAGGAGTTAGTTCGAATTGGAGAGGAGTTCAACAGTTGTCTTTACATTTTTGGATGTTGTCCAGTTGGGAGTGCAGAAGAACACTGCTGCTATTTAGGTGAATTAGCAAATGTGTAGGGATCTATGAATAAAATAATAAAACTCCCAACCAGATATTGACTCATTCACTGTTACATACAAAAGCGTCTCTGCGTATCGGCTCCACGCACCTTTCCACTGAGAAAAATAATAGAAATGAATCCAACTAATGGGAAGTGTGCATGCCTAAAATAAAGTGTGAATGGTCGGTATGTTGTAGGAGCCGATTGGGATAGATAAATAGTCAAGATTTTGAGAATACGCCCGACAAACCCGACAAGCAGCTAAATTCCACCCCTTCACAGTAGAGATCCCTAGGCGTAAGAAAGCCTTCTACTCCAATAGTTTCTTCCCCAGAACTGCTAGATTTGGAACTCTCTTCCGGGATTCTGCTTTCCCAACTGTACTGACATGCAGAAGTTCAAGTGTAATGTGAACAAATATCTTGCTACTCATCTCCCTTCATAATACCCCTGCAACTTATGTCCCCGATAGTAACCCCCCCCCCCACTTCAAAGTGGAACTGTGCCTTGTTTTGGTCATAAGAAAGGAAAAAGAGAAGAGAGATCCAGCAAACAAGAGAAAGGTACAGCATCATGTGAGAAGGTTTGCTTTCAAAGTTTAAGCTAACAATACTTCTTTACTACAAAACTACCGAAAACTGAAAAGATATCCCCCCCCCCCGGCAAAAGGAATAAATACTTTTAAAAAACACTCGCCTTTCAATTCCTTCCTTTCTCTTTTTTTTTTTTTTTTTCAAGTATAAAACCAAACTTTTCTTAACACTCAAATTTTAACCAAACTTTTATTGCGCATAAAAGCTATCCAAGTGTTCCTTGTCAGTCTTGGTATGGAGTTGTTATTACATGTTTTTAACATATAACAAACCCATATATATTTTGTCGTGGGAAAAAGAACAAAATCTGACTCGTCTGCGTATTGTTCTCAACTCGAGAATTTACATGACTGAAATAGGAATTAAGTTTCTAAAAATATTTTTCGGTCACAGAAAAACAATAGATAATCTTTCAAGTACAAACACAGATATATGCAAGGGAAATATAAGTCATCCATTTTGTTTTGATTAACCATAAGATTGCTTTCTCTTTACTTCCAAACTTTTATCAATCAATCAATATATATTATATGGAAAAATGCGCGCATGAAAAGTAATATTCTTAAGATTTTATTAAACCTGGAAAAGTAAAGGACAAGATATTCTAGTAAAGTAAAAAATAAGAATTTTTTAGACTTAAAATATTGCAGCTAAAAATAAAATTTGAATATTGATAAATATTTTATTTATTATTTGCATATGTTGTTGTTTATTGTTGATTTAGAAAGGGTGTCAGTCGCTGGATTGAACTCATTTCCACCTATTATTTGCATATATTTATGTAGTGAAAATTGTTTGAATAAAATTAATTCATTAGTTAGTGAGTTAGTAGATGGAATTAATGATTTTATAATTTACATAAAAATTAATAATTTTATTATATCATAATTAGGATCATTTAATTCTTTCTAACTCAACAATAAACAACAACATATGCAAATAATAAATAAAATATTTATCAATATTCAAATTTTATTTTTAGCTGCAATATTTTAAGTCTAAAAAATTCTTATTTTTTACTTTACTAGAATATCTTGTCCTTTACTTTTCCAGGTTTAATAAAATCTTAAGAATATTACTTTTCATGCGCGCATTTTTCCATATAATCCATGATTTTTCCAGGCATTGCTATTGTATTAATATATAAATTTATAATATTTATTAATGATTGTCAAAAAAGATTAGCTCTCAAACACACATTTATGCAATATTTATCATTCAATCACAGTAGTTCCGAGCCAGGGTCTCTACCGAGACTGCGGTTCATGAATTCGTGATCTGTATAGAGCGTAAACTAACAAAAAAGAAGATGGCACTCGGTGTCTTTTTAGATATCGTTGGAGCTTTTGACAACATACCCTTCAGTAGTATGTTCAAGTCGCTACGAGAACTCAATGTGCCACCAGTACTCATCCGATGGATTGAGTATATGGTGAGGCACAGAACAGTTCAAGTAGAACTACTGAGGGCAACTGTTAAAAGGGAAGTAGTTAAATGAAACCCCCAAAGTGGGATTTTATCACCTTTACTATGGAACTATGCTGAATCCTCTTTTAACGGAGTTTAAAAATAGGAATATTTATGCCCAGGCTGCTGATGATATCGCAGTGCTTGTCGCGGGTTCAAAAGCATCATTGGTCAAACGCATTGCCAAAATGGGACTACATTTTTCATCAAATGTGATAACGAAAAATTTGAGTTCATTCAAAGAATATGTATATCATAGAATTCACTAATATTTTTAATCGATAAATTCACCATTTTTTTGCTATAAAATCTTAACGAGAGTTAAAAAAATTAGTTATTAAAAAAAAGTTCGGTTTTTTAATTATAAAAAAAACGATACACGGGATTGAACCTAAAATCTTTCCACCAACCCCCGGTACTCTAACCGTTACGCTAACATGTCATATAGGCAAAATCGCAGTAAAAAATATTTATATACAAAAAAAGTTATGCAAAATAAAAAAAAGCGTTAGTCACTTATGTACTTGCTCTCCTGTTTGTGAACCCACATATTTTGTTGTAACTTTTTTTCTACTGAACCAATTTTCGAAATTCTTTTTTCAAAATGTAGCTAATGAGGTGTTCTATCCAACTATATAACCTGTTTGAAATTTGGTTGCGAACGGAATTAGTGGTGGGGGTTTGAATGTGTCTCGATTCATTCAATTTCGGACTTAAGCATATATTCAACCACTACCGTGGTTGAATGATAATTCCTGGTTAATATTTTCCAGAGGTGAAGCAACCAATGAAATTTTAACAAGGTTAATGCAGGAATGCTCAATACCAAAGTAGGGCAAGATGTACTTTTTGTTTTACATAAGCATCTATATGTCACTACAAATGAGTATGTTTTGGTCAGCCAGTTACAAGTAACTAGAGACCTCTTCAGGCGATAATACTTATACAAAAGTAAAATCTAAACAATATGATATAAATGCGGGAGTACCTCAGGGGTCTATCCTCAGGCCTTTATTATTCCTAATATTCATAAATGACCTCCCTGATAAAATTGTTTCTGAAATGGGTATATTTGCTGATGACACCACTCCCTATAACAGGCACAAGGGGTAAGCAAATGAATACATATCTAAGGAAATGTCAGAAACACTAGAGGATGACCGCAAATCTGTAGTGGAATGGGGACAAAAATGGATGGTACATTCCTTCAATAATTACAAGAAACCTTCACTACTACCAATAGCAATGGCCAAGAACACATTACCCGAAAGTACTTCCTTTAAACTCCTTGGCCTAACGTTTACAAGGAGCATAAACTGGAACAGATACATTGAGAGCATTGCCAAGGCTCCTGTGAAGAACGTAGGCTCTTTCTACCGTGCTAGAAAGCTACTTACGCCTGAAAGTATCCTGTACTTCTATAAGACCACAATTCGCCCATGTATGGAGTACTGTTGTCACATTTGGACTGGTGCATCTACTACTTGTCTCTCACTCCTGGACAGGGTTCAAAAGAGAGTCGCCAACCTGATAGGTCCTGAACTGTCATCTAAGCTTCAGCCTCTGTCCCATCAACGAAATGTTGCATCCTTCTGCCTGTTCTACAAGTGCTTTAATGGTGAATGCTCTGACGAACTGCAAGCACTTGTACCCACTCGACATGAATATCCCCAACAAACTCAACAAGCAGCTAAATCCCACCCCCTCACAGTAGATCCCTAAGTGTAAGAAAATCTTCTGCTCCAATAGTTTCTTCACCAGAATTGCTAGACTTTGGGACTCCCTTCTGGGAGTCTGCTTTCCCAACTGTACTGACATGCAGAAGTTCAAGTGTAATGTGAACTCATCTCCCTTCATAATACCCTGCAACTTATGTCACCGATAGTAGCACCCTACTTCAAAGTGGCACTGTGCCTTGTTTAGGGTAAAAATTGAATTACAAAAGAATAAAAAATAAAATCCATGATAGATTACAGACTTCACATTGTATAAGCAATATCACCTGTAACTGGCTGACCAAAACATACTCATAAATGTGTAGCAAAATATAAATGCTTATGTAAAACAAAAAGTATACCAACACTGCAGTGTTGCATCCCTGTGTCTGTTTTAAAAGTACTTTAATGAAACGTGCTCTGATAAACTCCTAGCACTTGTGCCTCAACAGATTGACCCAATAAACAACAAAATCCCACCTCTTCACTGTTAAGGTTCTCTAGATTCCAAAAAACCTCTTCTAATATTTTCTTACCTCAAATTGATAGACATTGGATTCCCTTGCAGTTTTCTGCTTCTCTGTATGTGCTACCCTGCAAAGGTTTAAATGTAATGTAAATAAACATCTCACTGCTCAACTCGTCACAGTCCCCCTGTTAGAAATGATCCCAAATAGTAGCCTCTTACGTTCCAAGTGGCAATATGTTCTGTTTGGGGGTGAAAAGGAATGAAAAAAAAAAAAAAGCTTCTTGGAGTCAAGCAATAAGTGTTGCTATTGTTTATTCTCCAGAGTAAATTGTTTTCTGAATTGCTTTACCGTTTTCAAACACACCCAACTAATGTCAGTCACTTTTGACCATGGGTAGGGGAAGGGAAAGTTAATTAATCCTTGGAATCTGTAACTAATTCTCAAGAGGTTTACACATTTTTGTATTTTGATTGGTCAACAATATTGTGCTAGTACCTAAAGTATTGATCTAACCTTTTAGTTTCTGTGCGAAAGTTCATAAGGATTAAGAGAAAGGCATATTTTTCTTTTTAGCTTAACTTTTTAAAAATTGGAATTTAAGTTTCTTTGGACGCTATCATATGGTAAGTATTATGTACTTTGTTTTTAGATGGTGGGCAGAAGGAGGGGGTCAAGCATTTTGTGTTGCTAATTTTCTTTGTTTATTTGGTATAGATCCTTTGATTTCTACCTCTTAATTTCCCACTTCAGTGTGTTAAGTTTGCTTGGGAGCCTTTCAGAATATATAGTTTCAGTAGTGCTCTGGAGGACTCCTTAGTTTTATTATTTGTTCCTTTGCATAAAATATTATCGAAACAAATGTGGAATCGCTTTCAAAAAAAATAAAAAAATAAAAAAATTACTACACATATGTATAAATCTGGTTCCAACTTAAATTCTTCAAAACTTCATTTGTTTGAAAATTCCTATTGAAACTGATTTTGAAAACTTTGTGTTCTTTATGAAATATGGGCTGTACATATGCGGTATTACCTTGGAATGTTTTTACTTTTGTTTTTATTTCATTTTTTTTTCTTGTATAACTATGCCGATATTTTTTTGTTTTTGTATTATTTTAGCAATTTTTAAAAATACTTTTTTGAAAGCTAAATTTAATTATTAGTGTATGATTTGGTCAACAAATTATTAAAATTGAACCAAATTGTTATAACGCAAAAACTAAATGCTAAGTGTTCTTAGTGTTAACCGTCTGGAAGCCCTCAGAAAGTTCAACTCATTTAACTTCTCCTCTGGAGTGTTCCCGCTCTGATCGCCTTCCTATTCCATTTCTTGGAATCTTTTCTAGCCTTTATTAAGTGAGTGAGTGGATAGACACATCGAATCTCTATGGTTCCAGGTGAGCATTGTCTGAAGTTTTCAATCCAACCCAAAGCAGGCCAGAGGATTAGTTGGTCAAAAAATGGTGAAACAACAACAACTATGGAAGGCAGTAATTATTGAGGATACAGTTAAGACTCAGCATTCTTATTCCATCGTGGTTAATCACCTGAAATGTCGTGAAACCACAACTATGAAGATGAGGATAACAGTCCACAAATAAATAAATAAAGGTCGGTTCTAGCATGGTTTTCCCATTCAATGAGATACTATATTTCAAACAAAAAAAAACATCTCTTGGGTGGTTGGACTCCAACCAGGAATATTTTCAGTTCTCCACCTCCCCTTCCTTTGACCATTTATCTATCATCTGCAACATCTATCATTCATATGCAACACCAAACATGCTGCAGCAAGTTCATAACCATTGCAAAAAGGATATTCATATATTGAGAAATTGCTGAATACCTAAAATAAGATTGTAGTTAATAATAATCCTACACTCCATAATAAAGACCAATGTGTATTTGCATGTATATAAAAAAAATATCCATTCCATCACACAAAATTTAGCAAGTAAACGAATTATCAGATGAAGACATCTTAAGTGTTTCAAGGAAAGAAAGCAAATAGTAAGTTTGACAAATCCTCCCGTCATCGGAAATGAATTTCGAAGGAAATCCTTCGCTCTATTTTCATAATGAGACATTTAAAAAAATTCTTTTTTTCTGTACCGATTGATATGTTTTTTCTTTTTTTTTTTATTATGAATACTACTGCTAACACTAAGGAAGCATATTTTTTCTTTGTCATTTTTAATAGTATATATTCGTAATCATTACACTTATAAGATAACAAGATTGTGTGATTCTGCACTTCTGCCAAGGCTGGAAGGATAAAGATTCTTCTGTAGTTTATTTGTTTGAATCTTAAATCCCCCCACCACCCGCCAAGAAAAAAAAACTTACAATCTGCCCCGTTTTATTTCTTTTGGATACCAAACAAAACGGATATCAAAATCTGTGTTCCCTCTTAGTTTCACCTTAGCCCCAAAACAAAGCAACAAAGACAAACTTTAAGAAACAGAATAAAGATATCCATTTCTTTCCATAATAGTGAGTTTGATTGATTCCTTTATTCTACACAACAGAAAAGAACAAGGATAATCAACCTGAATTTTTTTTTTTTTTTTCAGTTGTTCATCAAAACTCATTTCAACTACGATCCTTTCAAGGATCGTCTGATCCCGTGCAAAGAAGCTGGACTGGCCTTCAAAGATGGTGACATTCTGGAAATCCTATGCAATGATGATTCCAATTGGTGGCAGGTAAGTGAAATTATTATTGGCCCCTCATAAGATATCTCCTCCTTCCCTTTCTCCTTCCTTTTCCTCTTCCTTTCCTCCTTAAAGAAGAATTGCATCATTAATCATATTCTTCTGTAAAAGATACAGGCGACCTTATTCAGGTGTATCTTGTAAAACTCTGGAATCTGCACAGAATTCGAATGGAATCCCGTATTTAATCCACTGGTGTAGTATGTTCTCGTTCTGTCAGCCATGACTGGGTAGAAGTCCTAAATAATTGCTAATTATATTTTGAGTGTCGCCCACAAGGACCTGTGGCATAGTGGATTAATTACTTGGTAAAATTCAGTCATGCTCTTCTGAAGGTTGAAGGTTCAATCCTCAGCGCAGGCAATACTCAAAATATAATTATAAATTACTTCTGCATTCATGGCTGACAGAACAAGAGCATACTACCTTTGTGGATTAAATAAAGGATTCTGTTTGAAATTCTGTGCAGATTCAGTTCAATAGAGTCTTATTTCAGAGTAAGGTACTGTTGCTGGTATATTTATTCTGAGACAGATGCTTTATGATGTATCTTGGTAATAAGAAGAACCTTTATTTTGTTTTCACGGATTTGGATAAAGTTTTTGACAGTGTCAAGAGAGGTTTCTGATGGGCATTATGTAAACTAGGGGTAAACGAGTGGTTGATGAAGGGAACTTGTGCACTTACTACCCAGCATAACGTTATCACAGGTGACCAAAAGAGTCTATCAAGCATGTGTATGCAATATGATGTGTGGAAGTGAAACTTGACCGGTGGGGGTTGAGTATATGCGTTGCATGGATAGAAATAATATGAGAATGATGCAATGGATGTGTAATGCAATTCTTAAAGACAGGCTTATACATGATAACCTAAGAAAAAGATTGAATTTAGACAGTATAAAGAGATGTGTGCAAAACAGATTTCAATGGTATGACCATATTGAAAGAATGGATGATAGTTCTTGGGGTAGTAGATGTAGAACAGTTGAGCTAGCAGGCTCGGTTCATAGGGGAAGGCCAAAAACATAGAAGAAAATGATGAAAATAATTATTTCTCTTCATGCAACACATGTCCTCAACCCCTCACTAGCCAGATTTCGCTTTAATATACCATCATACTAATGAAGAATATTATGAGAGGATTGAAAATGATGAACGAAATGAATAAAATTTCATTACTTGTGAGGATGATTTCTAACAAGTATTTATTGATTTTAGACTTGAAGACAACTATGTTGCAGCCAGCAGGGAAATTTTCTCCTCGAAATGTATTCCAGATATAGACAGGTTTTCCTCAAGTGCTCCCAGTTCACTTTGTCGCTGTTAAGTATTATGAATGAGAAAAGTTGGTTCTTGTACAGCATTCCTCCTATATTAAAAAAAATAAAAACAACAAAAAAAATCTGTATAGTGTATATACCCATATTAAGTGATTGATAGGAATTCGTAGACATTACAATATAAATCTAGTAAGTATTAAGTATTGTTCAGTTGTCCTCCCATTCTTTCTTGAGGTTTTTCAAAATGGTTGGTGAGGCATTGACTTCTTGAATATTAATAAAATTTGATTTTCTTCATAAAAATTAAACTATTTGATTAATTTATGTGATTTTTGCATTGATATTTTCTTGTTACGTGTACGTCAGGTTTTTACTCTTTTTTTTTTTTAATATAGGCGGAATTCTGCACAAGAACTAAAGACTTTTCTAAAAATGTCTGACATCAGGAGAAAGTGTTTCATTTTTATCTTTGCCACCCACTTCCACCCTTTGCAAAATAGAATATACAGAACAGATGAGTTTGATTTGTCTAAACTACCCCCCCCCACTATTATAATATAAATCTCAAATATTCTTGGCTTTTTGTTGAAGATCATAATGTAGTATATGTTCTGATATTAAACTTCTATTTTGTCTTTTGTCAGTGAAGGAGAAATCCTTCCTGATTGAGGCAATATTTAAAATTTTGGTTTCACTCCAGAGGGCCCTTCTAGGGGAGCTGTATATTCCTACATTAAAAAAAAAAAAAAATGACATTGTTTATAACTCCGCTTTCGTGGGGCAAATAAAAAGGGACTCTTCAATATTATTTGCTGGTCATGTTTAATCGATTCTGATGACAAATTAAGGTTTTGCTTTATTTATTTTTTTATTCAGGCCCGCAAAGTTAATGGTGATAGCATCGCAGGCATCATTCCATCTCGATCACTGGAAGAAAAAAGAAAAGCTTTCGTCTCACCTGAATATGATTATTCCAAAAGTTTCTGTAAGTACTCCGTAACCTATTTTTCTTTTTTTTTTTGTATTTATTCCTAAAAATATTTTGTAAATACCTATCTTCTCTGCAACCTTTCATTCAGTCTTTTCTATAAATACTATAGTGGTATATGTTTTTCAGAATTGTCTGCTCTATTCTCTGCTTCCTTTGTTCCAGCTGGTTTGACTCATTGGTCTAGTGTTGTTTTGATACCTTATTTTGATACCTTATTTTAATACAGTTGCCTATTTCAATAGCTGAAGTGATATCACACCTTATCAGAAGTGATTTCCATATAAAAAAATGTTATTTTATACTGAAATTACTTGACTTTATAGGCTAGTTAAAACTTTCATCTGTATTATATACACAAATCTGGGTTGTTTGTTAGGACTACTTACAATTGAATAATCGATGAAACTTATTATATCTGCCCTTTTTAGATTTTCACATTATACTAAAAACTGCAACAATTATCAGAAAGTCACAAAATCCCAAATAGACCATTATTAAAAATTTTTTCCTCTGTTGATTAAAGTATCTTATTTATCCTATGCTGTTCTGTGAGATTCACTTACTCAGGCTTTGCCTTCTCTCTTTGAGAAGGAATTAGTTTCAAGCTAATTGCTTGAGGCTTCCCTACTGGGGAATGTTGACAGGGCATATTTTTGCAGGTCAGTGATTTTTCTCTAGGGTGTTGACTTTTCAATCCTACTTTCCAACCCTTGTGTCATATTTTCCTACCATCAAATAGATAATAATGCAACACGGGCTATTAGTTTTATTTTTTTCCTCGGCAGCACCATAAGCATGAATCATTATTGACTGTGTTATGTTGCTAGGCCTGTGTCGACTAGGAGGTTTACCTTTTTGAATTTAAGAGATAACTTTTAGATTTTCTGTCTCTTACTAAATATGCCAAAACCGCTATTTTAGCACTTTTTTATTTTTAATTCTGACTTCTACTATGAATTAATGGTTTGTTTTTGTTTTTTTAATTTTTGCACTTTAAATGTCTGCAAGAAAAATTCCTCTATCTTTAGTTTTAACATAAAAGTTTGTCCTCTGACTTTCCTCCCTCCATCTTTTCTTGCCAATAGCTTTGCTTTCTCCCATTGAGAAAGGGTTAATTTATTGCTAATCGCCTCTACCCCTTAAATACAAGAAGTAGAATTGCTGGAACAATTTTTATTGGCTGATGCTGAATATCCATGTCACACAGTCATATTTTTTTGTGTAAAATCATATTTAAAATTTTACAAAATGCTTTGGTTGCTGATGAAGCGAGTTTGATGATTTGAAACTTAAAACCTGCAGTGAAACCAGTTCATAATGTGTAACCGACCTCTGAGAATCTACGAGATGTATTATATGATTGTGAATTCCAACATTAAGAAATTTAACATTTTTATTGAATTTTTGTCCATTTATATTTCAGTTTGTGGTTTCAAAAGGAAAAAGAAGATCAAGTATAACACCAAGAATAACAAAGGTAGGAAATTATAAAACTTATGAAGTCTACCTGATTTTTTTTTTTTTCTAATTACTACTAAATTTAATGTGTAAATATTGAACAGCCATTTACAGTTTTTTTAAGTTGTAAAAACTTATTTAGTTTCACTAAAACTTTAAATATATATATATATATATGTATATATATATATATATCATTATAAAACTCAAATGACCTTGTAACGGGTGTTGTAACCCAATATCCGGTTTGCGACTTCCGGTTGCGCATGTGTACATAAACATAAACCCATAATAATCAACGCGACAATAAAACGTATTGTTTTACTGTGTACGTTTTCAGCGTCCCAATTTTTTTTCGTGTTTTAATTATCCAAATAAACAATTGTTAATACTTTCTGCGTTTTGTTTACATTGTTCATTTTCGTATTACATTTAAGTTATTTTAACGCAATTTTCTTACAAATAAATAATCCATGCGACAATATAACGTATTGTTTTACTGTGTACATTTTCAGCGTCCCAATTGTTTTTTTTTTTTTCGCGTTTAAATTAAGATATATCAAAATTTGAATTTAAGTTTAAGTATTATGGTATATGTTCAGTGCACATTTTTTCATTTTAATATACTTTCATAGAAATGTTTCTGTTATGTCACAAAAAACTATTGTCTTTACATAACAAATGTCACGCCCATACATTAATTCCATAGCTAATATAACATACTAACCCAACGGATCACGGGTAGTCTAGTATATATATATATAAGAGGAGCAATTTTTCCTCTCTGGATGAAACTAGCGTAGGTTTACAACAACAGATGGCACATAAAAATTTATTATGTTTACACCATCCATTAGCCATTACCTTATTTACCTATAGCACGCATTTGCATACACATTATTTTGTATTAAAACATTAGTTATTCTGAGGAGCACCATGTACATCATCGTCGTAACCTACAAAGGAAGTAACTAGATTTTTACCACCTCTTCCACAAGTCCTCTTACGCCTCCCATTTCACACTGTGTACATTTATACACAACTTCCGGATTACACTGTTCTTAACAGATTCATAAACTTATAGCCCAACCATTAAATTTCTGTCCATCTATTTGAAAAATAATAACTTCCCCTTTACAACAATCCTATCCTGATTGGCTTAGATCATACCGATCTCTTATTCAAGAATACTATTCTAAACACTAAAAAAACAGAACCGAACTGAGAGAGATAGAGAGAGAGAGAGAGAGAGGTTGCATTTTTCTTTTTCTTATGGTGATATCTAAAATTATTAAAAACAAATATTGCAGTTACAACAAAAAACATAACTGATAAATACACGAAAGAAACAAAGCGAGAGTAACAGAGTGAGAGAAAGATAGAAAGATTAAAATCATTGTATCGGCAGAGAGAGAGAGAAACATAGAGAGGGCATTAAAACAATGTTAAATTTGTACACTGTAACCCATCACTGTTTAACCCATAAAAATATTAAGTTCTACTATTTTTCTTATGAAAGCACAAATTTTGATAATAAATTAAAATTTAACTTATTAGAGTAGGGGATCATTTTCCTATATAACTTTATCGTAAAATGCGCACTCACTTTTTGGCCACCTAGCGTTCAATGAGATATGTCATCCCTACCATTTTTTTTCAAGTTTTGTGATTGAGGGGGAGGGAAGACAGCAAAACATGACAATTCTTTTTTTTTGTGACGGGGCGGGTGGGGGGGTGGGTTACATTTAAAACATAAAATAACGATAACTTTAATTCTCTTTTGGTGGAAGTGGGTCCGAGATTAAATTTTTTTTATGAGATCATTCTGTACTTTCACTTAACAATTTCATAAACAAAACTAACTCCAAAATATGACAAATTAAATTGTGGGGGGTGGGGATTACATTAGAAACATGAAATAGCGAAATATTTCAGTTATTTTATTTAATTTTATTTTTTTCAATTTTTGATAAATATGGCCTGGTAGGCCAACGCACAATCTATCTTTAAAAAAATTATATTCATGAGGAGTTAGAGGTGTCTATTTTGAAAGCCGTTTGTTATGTTAGGAAGTTGGGGGTCGGGGAACAGCAACAACAACGGTACTAAAATTTTTATCAGGGGGGCACGCTTTTACCGGGCGACGCCGGTTAGCGGGTACTGCAAGATTTTTTTTTATAAAGCTTTACATTTACTTCAAGGGAGATAATCGGTTTTTTAATCACTTTTAAGCCAAGCAATTGTTCCTATTTAGTTGCTTTCCGTTCTTTTGAGGTCAATTTGAAATATTTTATTAAGATTTACACAATCTCCATGTTTAATGCTTTTTTTTTTTTCACCTATTGTTTGATTTTTATGACAATAACAAACACAAATAAGAACAATGCATTATAAAAATAATATATATATATATATATATATATAATTATAAATAATCATTTTTTAATATGTACAGACACTAGTGTTTCATCCTTTCGGAATCATCAATGCAGGAAGTTATGATTGTTGCTGGTCATGGGATTCGAACCCCGCAACGAAGCCATCTGTCTCCATTTGTATGAACATAACTCACAGAGCCACTATCAACCGCAAGTGAATTTAAACACTTATGAAGACATTAACGTTATTAAATGTCAATCTACAGTGATCGAGTGACTGGAGGTCACAATCTCACTATATATATATATATATAGTTTGGCTGAAACACTATCAATAATTTCCCCCACTCTTTATCTGTGCGTAAACCTAAATGTAGATTCTATGAACAAAGCTTCTTTCTTAGAACTGCACACCTGTCGAACTCTCTTCTGTTTACCTGCTTTCCAGCTGACTACAATATGGCCGTCTTCAAGTCCAACGTAAACAAATTCTTGATGAGCCATTCCTCTTAAGTAGTCCAATTTACCAAATTTACACTTCTAACGATTACAATAATATTGTCCTTTTGACCACTGTACACTCTTTAACCTTTATCCTCGAGTGGCCTCTGAGCCATGATAAGTGGTGATTCTCTTGTTAAAAAAACAAAAAAAAAACGGTGTGTAGTAGAACTGAACAACAATTCGTTGATTCTGCAAAGTTGACGAAATAAGATTCACAAAATAATTGCTTTTATTCGAACCGGAATCCATCCAGTCCAAAGAAAAGAGATATAAAAATTGTGGTACCGTTGGGATTAAGTGACCGCATATAAGGACGTTTTTTTTTTTTTGTTTTGTTTTTTTTTTGTGAGAGGGCCAGAATATAATCTTCTTGACACGCTTGAACGTAATTGTGATTTTGTGAAGAAAAGAAAAATACGACTGTTGACTGCATGGGCGACAAAAGACAAGCAAGGAAAAGTTCTGACCCTTTTATTTTTTTGTTTTTTTGTCTTCAATACAGTTTAAAGAAGCTTTGTGTGTTTTATAAAACAAATATAATGGAATAAAATAATGCTGTTTAAATGTGTTTTTTTTTGTTTTTTTTTTTACAAAAAGTCACCACTTATCAAGGCCCGGGGGCCAGTCGAGGATAAGGGTTAATGAGATTATAGTGTAGTGATCATAAGTAGTGAAAATTTTGTAAATTGGATTACTTAATTTAAACATATCGCAGACTTGACACTAGAAACATTAACTAAAATTGTTAAATAGAAAACTAATCATCAGCTGTTTACCATGTATATGTAAGAAGTTAACTCATTTTTTTTAAGAAAGAAAACAAAATAAAAATAAGGAAAAAATAAGTGATAAAGAAAAACTTTAATGGATTTTTCTTTACAGATTACGACAAGTGTGAAATTATGATCTATGAGGAAGTGATTAAGATGCCACCTTTCCAAAGGAAAACTCTGGTTCTTGTTGGAGCCACTGGTGTTGGGAGACGATCTCTCAAAGAGAGACTCATCAAGTCTGATCCCACAAGATTTGCAGCAGTCATGCCACGTATGTACCTTTTTCTTTGATGCATCTTTTATTTTTGTTTTGAATTTTTTACTTTTGTACTTCAATGCATCCAAGCATTTCTATAATATGCTAGGTTGAACAAAAGCTTTTTATCTTTATCTATACTAAAATGTAATGCTTGGTTATTGGGCATAACGATTTTTCTTAACCAATCAGATACGACTAGATTTTAGAATACAAGGGAGGTAATTATTTAAAAAAAAAAAAAAAAGGGGGAGGTAACCGTTATATTATTTTTGCTGTATTAAAACCTGATTTTCTTTTTTTTTCTTTTTTTTTTTTTTTTTTTTTTTTTTTTTTTTTTTTTTAATAGATACCTCCAGAGCTCCGAGAGAGGGTGAAGTCCATGGACAGGGTTATTATTTTATGGAACGTGAAGCAATGGAAGAAGAAATTCAAAATGAGAACTTTCTGGAGCATGGTGAATACAATGGCAATTTGTATGGCACAAAAATAGAATCGATTATTCAAGTAATCAGATCATCAAAAATGTGCGTCTTGGATATCAATCCGACCGTAAGTAACTCGGACTTTTTTTTTTTCTTTTTTATCTAGATAGATACGAGCAAAAAATTTAGTTCCTTTCTCTATGCCAAGTAAGAATTAGATATCTATATACGAATAAAACTATTTCAAAATAATTGTCTAAATGTACATAATATGTCATATTTTATCTGAATCAATGGATTATGACTTCATGAATTATTTCTATTGGTTATTAGTGATTACCAGTTGTGTCTGGCCGTGTCTGAGGGGCTAGTTGTGTCTGGCCGTGTCTGAGGGGCTAGTTGTGTCTGGCCGTGTCTGAGGGGCTAGTTGTGTCTGGCCGTGTCTGAAGGGCTAGAGATGTAAGTGCTTATCTGGGCAAGAGACTGACGTGAAATGATCTTGAAAAATCATGGGGGTATGTGGTTTTAAAATGTAAAGGCGAATTAATTTTCATATGAGGAGAATAGCTGCGTTAATAAGAACGAATTGGGGAGGACAATGATTCAAGTGTTTGACAGCTGAGGGAACATCGAAGTTGATTCAAATTACTGCATCAGTAAAAAGGAGTACTGTCAATTTTTATTGAGATTATAACTATATAATGCTTAAAGGATGAAATCGTCAATGATTGTCTTTTGTGGATGCCAAAATAGAAATGTAATTCAGTGGAGAAACTAAACAGAATATATGTCAAGCAACTAAAAACGCACCCACAATATCTGAAAACCTACCTGGTATGATGGAGGATAGAGCAAGATGGTATGAGAGAGTTGGGAGGATCCGTGACACTTCCATGACTAGATGATGATATAATGGCGCATTTGTTGTGCATTATTAGGATGAGTCACCTTGGTGAGTAGATATGATGTTCATGAGACAAAATCTTTGATCTAGTGTCTGCCATCTGCCATGCAAACACTGATAATTTTATTTTCAATTTATTTTTTGTACCATCAATGTCATCAGATTCCCCGATTTAATTTTTAAATTGCGATGTCTTTGCTCTAATGTGAGCCTTGTATGTTTGTCTCCATGCAAGTTATCAGTGTGAGGGAGATAACTCCGTTTGACTAAACGATTTCTGTTTTTTTTTTTCAAAAGATAATTTGGGACACTTGAAGCCAGCACAACATTGAGGAATTGTACGTTTTATTTACAAAAAAAAAAAAAAAAAAAAAACTTAAACCAACGTTGTCTCAACTTTTATTTATTGAATTTTTTAATAATTTTTCCAATGTTAACATCTTAAAAGGCTTTGTTTAATAAAAAATACAATGTCACTGCAACAATCATCAGATCATCACATTTTAATGTAGTGTTAAAGACTCTATTTTTTTTTTTTTTTTTTAACGTTATAAACTTTATTACATTAAAAAAAAATAAAGTAGTTGCAGTTGCAATTTCTACAAATATTTTCACATTTTCTTTATTTTTTTAATGTTAAGGCATAAAATCTTTTTCCATAATTACTGGATTCGATATTAAATAGCGCATAATGGTTGATATGCCGTAAAACAAAACAACTAATTAATCGACCATTTATTTATTAAGAAGGCGATTATTTTGTGGAGAGAATTTGGTGCTTTTTCATTATTAAAGCACCATTCAAAAAAAATATTGAATTTCAAGTAAAACCAATGATGTCTACTTAATTGTTATGTCAAAAAATAGAAACAAAAAACGATAAAGTAGAAAATTTATTATTAATGAAAACAGTTTTCAAAGAGAATTACTGCAAATGAAGCTTTGCTTATTATTTCAGAAAATAATTACCTCCCTTGTTATAAGTTGGACTCTAGTTTCTTTGTTTAGCAAAACTCAATTTTCGAAAAATATTTTCATCAATAATTGATTTTCTACCTTATCGTTTTTCGTAAGTTTTGGATATGTTCATTACTGTGACATGACATTTAAATAGTTACCGTTAGTTTTACTGGAATTTTAGTTTTCAATTTTTAGATTTCGCTCTAATAACGAGCAAGCACAAAGAATTTTGTTCAGAGAAAAAAGAAAATTTTCACTTAAAATAATGGAACTTTTATGACTAAACACTTTTTCTTTCTCCTTGAATAATGAGCTCTTTATTTTTTGAATAGATGTGCCCCCATTATATGAATGAAGACCTTATTTCAATCAGCATAAAGATATTAAAATTTGACTATTTTTTATTCCTCTTTGTCTCTCCAGTCATTGAAAGTACTAAAAACCCCTGAATTCATGCCTTTCATTGTATTCATTGCGGCTCCAAATTCCGATGTGCTGCGAAAGATGTATGAGAATGGAAGGAGAGCTACTGGTTACAGGGTAAGAGATTAAAAAAATTTTTTTTTTTTTTTTTTAATTTTTAATTTTTTCTCATCAGGATCTGATTTCATTATTCAAGCATCTGTTTATGCTTAAAATTAAATGTCCATCCACCTAGCGCAGCCTTAGCTGAGATTGAACTCACTATACGAGTTGTGTAATTCAAATCTTGTCAGTAGCTGAGCACTTGATGCTTTGCCAGGGCTATCAAGGGTAATTTTTATCGTGACTTCATCACTAGATGAGTTGCCCACGGCGCTTTAAGAGAATCCCATCTACCCTCAAGAGAAGGATAGATCATGCCAATTTCTTAACCTGGTATTTTACCTTGCAGTACATACAGCGTCTCACCTTCCCAAACGGTCACCCATCTGGTACTGGCCAGGCTCAATGTTGCTTAACTTCGGCGATCGTGTGAGAACTGGTGTGTCAACGTGATTGTGCCGTACAAAATTGAGTGTGATTGAAATAAATTACAGTGCTTGTTAAAATAATTGACAGATCGATTCTTTAAAATATATTGTTTCAAGCAAAAACAATAGTTACTAAGGTCTTGGATCTGACCTTAAACTATATTCGATGGTGAGGCCCCAGTTTGCGGGCTTTGGGGAGTCACTCTTTAATTGCCATTGCTCCCAGGTCCATTCTGACCCAGACTGGTAGTACCTGTTAGGGTCGCAACTATGGGTTAAATAGAAACAGACTTAAAAAAAAAAAAAAATATACTCTATTAAAAAATTGTTCTTCAAAATCACTGGATTTGGCATTAAATAACCTGAAAAGAGCTGATATGCCGTAAAACAACCAACCAACCAACCAACCAATAGCACTTATCATGTCGAAAAGTTATGAAGTAGAAAATGATTTATAATTAAAAGTAATTTTAACAGAAAATTGAGAAATGGCATTATCCCTAGATGTGAACATTTTGAAGATTGTGAATACAGGGAACATACTTATTTCCCTTTTTGTCACTCTAATGGCTGATGCTTTGTTTTAGCTGATAGGGTTAGGGTTTTTAGTAAAACCCTATTAAATAAAAACATACTTTTTTTTTAATTAAACATTTTTGTAATTTTTGTTGTTTTGGCTTAAAACGACATATTTAAAATAAAATAAATAATTAAAAAATCAATCTATATTTAAAATAAAATAAATAATTAAAAAATCAATCTATATTTAAAATAAAATAAATAATTTTAAAATCAATCTATATTTAAAATAAAATAAATAATTAAAAAATCAATCTATATTTAAAATAAAATAATTTAAAAATCAATCTATATTTAAAATAAAATAATTTAAAAATCAATCTATATTTAAAATAAAATAATTTAAAAATCAATCTATATTTAAAATAAAATAATTTAAAAATCAATCTATATTTAAAACAAGATAAATAATTAAAAAGTCAATCTATATTTAAAATAAAATAAATAATTAAAAAATCAATCTATATTTAAAATAAAATAAATAATTAAAAACCAATCTATATTTAAAATAAAATAAATAATTAAAAAGTCAATCTATATTTAAAATAAGATAAATAATTAAAAAATCAATCTATATTTAAAATAAAATAAATAATTAAAAAATCAATCTATATTTAAAATCAATAATTAAAAAATCAATCTATATTTAAAATAAAATAAATAATTTAAAAATCAATCTATATTTAAAATAAAATAAATAATTAAAAAATCAATCTATATTTAAAATAAAATAAATAATTTAAAAATCAATCTATATTTAAAATAAAATAAATAATTTAAAAATCAATCTATATTTAAAATAAAATAAATAATTTAAAAATCAATCTATATTTAAAATAAAATAAATAATTAAAAAATCAATCTATATTTAAAATAAAATAAATAATTAAAAATCAATCTATATTTAAAATAAAATAATTTTAAAAATCAATCTATATTTACAATAAAATAAATAATTAAAAAATCAATCTATATTAAAAATAAAATAAGTAATTTAAAAATCAATCTATATTTAAAATAAAATAAATAATTAAAAAATCAATCTATATTTAAAATAAAATAAATAATTAAAAAATCAATCTATATTTAAAATAAAATAAATAATTAAAAAATCAATCTATATTTACAATAAAATAAATAATTAAAAAATCAATCTATATTTAAAATAAAATAAATAATTTAAAAATCAATCTATATTTAAAATAAAATAAATAATTAAAAAATCAATCTATATTTAAAATAAAATAAATAATTAAAAAATCAATCTATATTTAAAATAAAATAAATAATTAAAAAATCAATCTATATTTAAAATAAAATAAATAATTTAAAAATCAATCTATATTTAAAATAAAATAAATAATTTAAAAATCAATCTATATTTAAAATAAAATAAATAATTTAAAAATCAATCTATATTTAAAATAAAATAAATAATTAAAAAATCAATCTACATTTAAAATAAAATAAATAATTAAAAAATCAATCTATATTTAAAATAAAATAATTAAAAAATCAATCTATATTTAAAATAAAATAAATAATTTAAAAATCAATCTATATTTAAAATAAAATAAATAATTAAAAAATCAATCTACATTTAAAATAAAATAAATAATTAAAAAATCAATCTATATTTAAAATAAAATAAATAATTAAAAAATCAATCTATATTTAAAATAAAATAAATAATTTTAAAAATCAATCTATATTTAAAATAAAATAAATAATTAAAAAATCAATCTATATTTAAAATAAAATAAATAATTTTGAAAATCAATCTATATTTAAAATAAAATAAATAATTTAAAAATCAATCTATATTTAAAATAAAATAAATAATTAAAAAATCAATCTATATTTAAAATAAAATAAATAATTAAAAAATCAATCTATATTTAAAATAAAATAAATAATTTTAAAAATCAATCTATATTTAAAATAAAATAAATAATTTTAAAAATCAATCTATATTTAAAATAAAATAAATAATTTAAAAATCAATCTATATTTAAAATAAAATAAATAATTTTAAAAATCAATCTATATTTAAAATAAAATAAATAATTAAAAAATCAATCTATATTTAAAATAAAATAAATAATTTAAAAATCAATCTATATTTAAAATAAAATAAATAATTTTAAAAATCAATCTATATTTAAAATAAAATAATTAAAAAATCAATCTATATTTAAAATAAAATAAATAATTTTGAAAATCAATCTATATTTAAAATAAAATAAATAATTTAAAAATCAATTTATATTTAAAATAAAATAAATAATTTAAAAATCAATTTATATTTAAAATAAAATAAATAATTTAAAAATCAATCTATATTTAAAATAAAATAAATAATTAAAAAATCAATCTATATTTAAAATAAATAATTAAATCAATCTATATTTAAAATCAATAATTAAAAAATCAATCTATATTTAAAATAAAATAAATAATTTAAAAATCAATCTATATTTAAAATAAAATAAATAATTTAAAAATCAATCTATATTTAAAATAAAATAAATAATTTAAAAATCAATCTATATTTAAAATAAAATAATTAAAAAATCAATCTATATTTAAAATAAAATAAATAATTAAAAATCAATCTATATTTAAAATAAAATAATTTTAAAAATCAATCTATATTTACAATAAAATAAATAATTAAAAAATCAATCTATATTTAAAATAAAATAAGTAATTTAAAAATCAATCTATATTTAAAATAAAATAAATAATTAAAAAATCAATCTATATTTAAAATAAATAATTAAAAAATCAATCTATATTTAAAATAAAATAAATAATTAAAAAATCAATCTATATTTACAATAAAATAAATAATTAAAAAATCAATCTATATTTAAAATAAAATAAATAATTTAAAAATCAATCTATATTTAAAATAAAATAAATAATTAAAAAATCAATCTATATTTAAAATAAAATAAATAATAAAAAAATCAATCTATATTTAAAATAAAATAAATAATTAAAAAATCAATCTATATTTAAAATAAAATAAATAATTTAAAAATCAATCTATATTTAAAATAAAATAAATAATTTAAAAATCAATCTATATTTAAAATAAAATAAATAATTTAAAAATCAATCTATATTTAAAATAAAATAAATAATTTAAAAATCAATCTATATTTAAAATAAAATAAATAATTAAAAAATCAATCTATATTTAAAATAAAATAAATAATTAAAAAATCAATCTATATTTAAAATAAAATAATTTAAAAATCAATCTATATTTAAAATAAAATAAATAATTAAAAAATCAATCTATATTTAAAATAAAATAAATAATTAAAAAATCAATCTATATTTAAAATAAACAATTTAAAAAATCAATCTATTTAAAATAAAATAAATAATTTAAAAAATCAATCTGGCAACTCTATCTTAACAAGCACTGAAATTACATAGTACAGAATTCAATATAAGTTGTGAACTCGTGCGTAAAAATAAAAAGTTAAATATGCGTACAGGTTCCCGGCTTAAGCATGAAACACACAGTTAACAACATTGATCCCTCATGGGATAGGGATAAATAAATTCTCGTGATCATGGCTCTAGCTACAATGATGGCGTGGACCACGTGTCTAAGAGAATTTCATAGTGTTGGTGTATCGAGAGCAGCTCTGTAGCATGATAAAGAAAGTTTGTGGATAACGCATGTGAAAATAAGTTGGAGTTTGAAGAGAACCAGGTTAGCTTGTTGTACTCACATTAGGTCTGGGATTTATGTACTTGATCACGTGATTGAGAGCTGGCTTGTGATTGAACAAGCGAGGGGGGAAAATGGATTTCAAATCTCAAGCCGTGAGAATTAGCTCCTACCTGTGATTGCAGCAAGTTATAGTTGCTACACCCTAACTGTGCATCAAACAGATACCATAATATTTAGTTTCCAGCACCTTATGACAAAGGGCCATGCAATATAGTCAGAGAAGCTTTTCAGGTAAAGAATTAATCCAGTGAAGACTAGCAGAGTGTAGTTTCCTTCTTGTGTCAAGACAACAAATTATGATTGAAGAATTCAAAGCGATTTCGTATATTTTATAAAGCGATTCTTGTATCTGGAGTACTGTTGTCACATCTGGGAAGGAGCTGCTAGAAAGGACTTATCCTGCCTTGACAAAGTTCAAAATAGACTTCATAGCCTAGTGGGGGATACCCTTTTCTCTTCCCTGCAACCTCCTTCTCACAGAAGAAATATTGCGAGTCTGTCTCTTCTTTATCATTATTTCCATGGCAAGTGCTCGTCTGAGCTCCAACCTATGGTTCCCTTTGCCAAACATTCACGAGAAATGGTCATCTAGCTGAAAACATTATCAATATTTTCCCCTACTCTTTATCTGTGCCTAAAGTTAAACGTAGATTCCATGAACAAAGTTTCTTTCTTAGAACTGCACGCTTGTGGAACTGTCTTCCGTTTGCCTGCTTTCCAACAAAAACAAGTTCTTGATGAGCCATTCACCTTAAGTTAACAAATTTACCGAATTTTCATTACTAACGATTACTATATTGTCCTTTTGACTACTGTACACTCTTTAACCCTTATCCTTGAGTTGCCTATCTGCCTTGATAAGAGGTGATGCCTATGTAAAAAAAGTTTGTTCTTACAGCAATTATACATATAATCGTCCAAATCATTGTGGTCATACCCTCTTAACATGTCAAAAATATTGACATCTCTCCTGCAACTGTTACACCTGCTTCATGTGTGTTAGACTTAGGAAGATTAAAAAGGTGCTTGGGATAGTTGTTGATAAGATGGTTAATAATTTTATGGGTGTTTATCAAGTAGTCAGAACTTTAATAAATCCAAACCAGAAAAAGAAGGCTATTAATCTGAACAAGATAGAATTATTGGCATTATATTCACCCTTAACTTTATTGAACCCTAACCAGAAAGTTTAGCATTTCATTGCAATATCATCTTATTATGCCTTATGAATTAAAAATATTTTCAAATTCTGAAGATTCAAAGTCAATGCAAAGTTTTCAAATTCTGAATTCAATGCAAAGTTTTGCTGATTTTAAATTTTATTTTTAAAATTAAAAACTGTTTTTTTGTTTTTTTTTAAATCTTCATAACAATAACTACGTTTGCCTTCTATAACTTGATTTCACCCTTCAACGAGTTTATAAATACCTCGCTTGTAAAATTTAGTTTTGATGCAAAAATATGGATCTCTCGTGATGTTAATCTAAGGCCATCTAAATAGTTTTGTAATCCTCGAAATAAGTGATAATCTGAGGAAGCCGATTCAGGAGAATATGCTGGATGGAAGCAAGATTTCTAAACTAAATTCTCTTAGAAGATCTTTAGTCAGTAGTGTTGTGTGAAGACGAGCATTATCATGATGGAAGATGATTCCGTTTCTGTTGACTAAAGAAGGTAGTTTTTAGGTCAACATGAGTGAGAATATCGCAGAAAAATATGAATGATGCTTTAATAATCAGAAAGAAAAAAGTTATAAATAAATTATGGTGATTTTGTTTAAGTAATAACAATATGTATAAAATAAATTACAATGGTTTAAAATACGGCAAACTGGCAAAAATTTTGTACCAACTTGATATCTATCTATCATTATTATTATTATTATTATTATTGGGAAACAACTTTCTGCATCTATCCGTTCCATTTCAGTTTGAAATAAAATCTCATCACTAAATGCACTTTTTTAAAGACTATCTGTTTTTTTTTTTTTTGTTTTTTTTTACATTTTACAGAAAGGAGGAAGACCTGCCGAAGTGAAAACGGTTTGTATAAATGAATTATTTTCTAATTCCATTCGAAAGAGTTTCCAATTTAATAGATTCCGCACTATACACCAAATTCCAACCCCTGTCCCATCATGGAATGTGCTCTGATGAAGTCACCATACTTGTTCCACCTCGACATGCACACTCCCAACTTACCTGACAAATAGCAAAATCCCACCTCTTCACTGTTGAGATCCCTGGATGCCAGAAAGCTTTCTACTCTAATATCTTTTTCCCTCGAACTACTAAACTTTGGAATTCTCTCTCTGCTTCTTGCTTCATTGACTGTACTAAGATACAGAAGTTTAAAGGTAATGTGAACAGATATCTCACTCATCTCTTTACATAGTCCCCTGAAGACATGGTTCTAAATAGTAAACACTTACGTCCAAGTGGCAATCTCTTGTTTGGGGTGAATAAGAAAGAAAACAAAATCTTAATTGTTGGTATTGATTCCCCTTTCAGAGGACGGACCACATGAGGATAATTATGTAAGCCTCTATTCTTTATATTCTATCTCTATACTACCATTGTTACTGCTGGTTTAGTATTACTGAACTGAAAAATCAAGATAAATTATAGTTTTGGCAACTCTTTTGGGCTATTTTTGAAGCAGACGTATTTCTGGTTCAATTTAATCTCATTTGTAAGACAGTCTTGTCTAAAATGTTTGGCTTTTGTTTTATGATGTTGATGTAATTCGTAATTAAAAAAGAAATGACTTGTAGTAAACGATGTTTGAACTTATGACCACAATCAAATTTTAGTATCCATTCTACATTCAAACAAGGGCAAAGAAATTCTTCTCAACTGGGATAATTTATATTTTTACCTCATTCAAAGTGCTCATTTTGAGGGGAGCTGAAAGTCCCTCACATTAGAAACTGACTTGGTGTTGAATTTTGTCTGCATGAAGAGGCAACTATAGACTGACACAGTGAAACGGAAGCAAGTAAATAGGGACTCAAAAAGAGTTAAATCATGTGAAAAAATAGTGTAGAAGATATGTTTCACTTTTTTTTTTTTTAATTTATTTTTACTGAATATTTTGTAAGGTTTAGTGAGACATACTGCCAGGCACACTTAGTGGACAATCTGTAAAAAATCAAACATCCAGTGTAGCAGCAAATCCTGGGAACATCAACCTGAAAGAACAGTTGGAAATGACTTATATACCATACATTACGACCATGTAATCCCTACAGCTACCTACCTTGAAAATGCTGCTGGGAAACCTTATATAGTTATATGGAATAAGTCAGAGAGAGTTGCAACCTTGATTTAAGTTAGTGTCCCTAATGATGGAGATCTGAACAGAGCTGAAAGGGAGAAACAGACCAAATATGAAGGTCTCATGTATGATATGAAAAGAAACTGGAACCTTAAGGAGATATCAATCATATCAGTTATTATAGGTGCCACAGGGCTTAAGAAGAACCTGAAGTCCTACCTAACTAATATTCCTGGTGAACCAAGTGGAAAAGAGATCCAGACAATTGCACTTAAGGGAACAATGGGGATACTAAAAAGAGCTCTCGGTTGGGTTCAATAAAAAGCAGGTCAATGTTGGCAGCTTGTTTGGCTACCCCATACCCAGCGTTACAGTCTTCAAAGGAAGAAAATTAAAAACAAAAAAAATTGGATAGGGATAGCTTATATTTGTTATTTTGCCTGACGATAAATCCACTAAGTAAACTCTATAAAAGCCAGAGTGTCTACAATCTTAGTCAGGACTGCCAACAAGACCCCCCAAAAAAAGAGTCAACCACCTGCTCTTCATGGACAACCTCAAGCAAGTCATACATACCTTCTCCAAAGATATTGGAATGAGGTTTGATCTGAACAAATGTGCCAAGTGTGCCATCAAAGCTGGGAAGAAGGTCCAAATAGAAAATATACAGCTTAATAAAGATACTGACATGAAGGACATAGAAGAGTATACATTGGCATAGAAGAGAATGATTCAATTCAGCATTCAAATGGAACAGATAGATGAGTAAAACAAAAATGGCAGTGACTATATACATGTAAGAGCTTACAATTCAAAACAAGGTAACTGCCATTCACCAACTAGCCATGCATGTAATAACATACAATTGTGGCATTGTTGACTGACCACAAAGGGACATTAAGATGCTGAAACTGTTGACACTGTACAGAATAACATACAATAACCAATGTCTGCCTAGGCTGTATCTCTGCAGAGGAACAAGAGATATGGATCTATCAGAAGTTGATCAACATTATGCCGCTGTTGTGATCACTAGGCAATATCTGACGAGTTTCCAAAATTCAAACTTTAAGATGGTCCATCAGCATCATGAAACAAGAGCCAGCAGAATAATATCCATCACAAAATTAGCATTTTAGACAAGACTGTCTTACAAATGAGATTAAACTGAATCAAAAAAACAAGTCTGCTACAGAAATAACCCAAAAGAGTTGTTAAAAATACTCCAAGACCTTCTATTGCAAAAAAAAACAAAACTGCAAAAATGGGCTAACCAACAGCATGCCAAATATTTTCTGGATGAATTCGCCCATGACTATATTGATAAGGAAGGTTCCATAGATTGGCTGAAAAGAGGATCACTCCACTATGATCAGGAGTAGATTACAATGACTGCCCAAGATCAAGGCATTATGACCAATGCTTTTAAGATTTGCAGTCTCAGCAGTTACAACAAGTGCAGGTTCTGTCACACAAAAGTAGAAACTGTGAGGCACCTGATATCCAGCTGTAAAGTTCTCCTGGAGATGGCTACTATAAAATGTAACACAATGGAGTGTGTAAATATCTCCACTGAACCATGTATAAAAATTTGAATATCAAATGCAGCGGCAAGTCCTAGGAACATATATATCTCAAAATTTGAATATCAAATGCAGCGGCAAGTCCTAGGAACATATACCAAAAATAGCATTTGAAAATAAGTCCTACATCATCCACTATAACTATGCAATTACAACTATGTACTTTGAAAATGGAGCTATAAAAACCTATAAAATCTGACATAGTAATATGTGACAAGGAGAGAGAGAGAGAAGCAACTTTGGTAAAAGATAGTGTCCCACAAGGATACTGGGTTAAACAAAGCTGAGACAGAAAGATAACAAAATACCAAGGTCTTATGTACAATTTGAAAATAAATTGTAATCGTAGACACATTCCAATCATTCCAGTAATTATAGAAGCAACAGACTCGCAAGAAAAAATTTCAAAAACTATCTGACAAATATATCCGGTGTACCAAGTGCAAAAGATATATAAACAATTGCACTTAAAAAGGATGTTTAGAACCTTAAAATGATCTCTCGGTTGGAATGTATGAAATAGTGTTAAGGTTGGGTATTCCAAACTAGAACAAAATAAGAATATTTTTTTTAAGTAAGAAATATGTAAGATACTACACTTTAATCTTAACACAAAAGTCAGGAATTTTGATTTCTTGAATTGATCAATTTAAACAAAAAGTTTGATTTTTATAAATATTACTAACTTACACTCTCCTGACATAAAAACAAAATATAAAATGCTAAAAGTCACATAAGTTAAGAATTGTCTCACTCTACACAAATAATATAAAAATCCATTTAGAACTTATAAGTTAAGAAGCCAATACATCTCGGAATTTTTTTAAATAAACATTAATCTATTTGAAATTAAAACAACTCCGTTTCGTCAATGTCTCCATCTAGCATGGAATCGGTATCTGTTTTTTCTTTTTCTTTTTACCATGATGTCATTAGAAATTCAAAGTCTGATTTCATTTTAAATAAATTGATGTCTACTTTTTTTTTTTTTTTTTTTTTAATTCTGCGTTGTATTGGCTTCTTAACTTGTTTTAATTCAAATTCAAACATGTAGACCAAAACAAACAAAAATATACAGAGTGGAACAATAAAATTATCGCCCTACAAAAGACATGATTTCATTTCCGTTTGATGAAAACAGGTTTTTTCTTTTTTTTTTTTTTTGTTGCAGACCATCTACTAGTTGGCCAGTTGTGTACAAATCCCAAGAGCGATAGGAACCTTCTATCATATCTGAAAGTGACACAATGTTCAACTAGCGAGATTGGAAATGTACTTATACAACTATCTACCACCCAAGTTATGACAACAGGACCATTGCCAGCACCCTCAAAATGCAAATGCAGACAGTTTAATGCTTGAAGGCACAGCTCGATGAAATTTCCGGCCACGGTTATGTTTTTTTGTGTGGTTTCAAGTGAGGGCCGCTTTATGCCACTTCACATCTTTGAAGTTGGCTTGAAAGTCAACACCGAAGTGTACCCAGATGTACTGTGTGTTGATCCCCTGGTACAATCAGGTGGCTGCTGGCAGATTCTGAATGAGACAGCAGGACTCAGCACCAGTCCACAAGTCCAAAGAGAACCAGATTTGGCTTCAGAAGAAGTGTTATGACTTGTACCCTTCTCTTACTGCCCCCTCTTCCCTCAACCTGAACCCACTGCACTACTTCATTTGGTCATACGTTGAGAAGATCACCAACATGACCTCTCACGGCACCAAAACCAGCCTGATTGACACCATCCACCGAGCATTCGTTGAGCTCCCACCAGTGTTTGTGGAAAAGGAATTCTCCCAATTCCAGACTGGTAATGAGGCAGCTACATTGAATAGATGTCAGCTCTACTACATAATCAAATTACCTGAATTGATTTTTTTCAATAGAAGTTTTAAAATAAAGCTGTAGTGTTGTTTTGTCTATGGCGACAAATTTATCATTCCACCCTGTAAAAATCCATATCTATTATTTTTTTTATTTTTATTTTTTTTTTCGGGAAGAAACTTTCCAAGAAATGCTTGATTCTATTCTGCATTTTTAATCCCCTCATAATATCATCACCAGTCAACTGATTCACCTTCACCCACAAGTAGCTTTTAGCCTTGATGACTTGATAGTGTAACATTGTTTTTTTAATTAGCTCTGCTAGTTAGTAATGAAAGAAGTTTCCTCGACTTACTCCATCCATACTTAATTCTACATTCTATTATACCAGCATCAGCTCTTCCCTGATAACAAAACTTCTCAACAACCTTGCCATTTAAATATGCTGATTCCTCGTTTTCAGAAACGTTAAACTATCTTGACATAAAAAAAAAATATAATGCTCTAAGCAAAACGGGTTAAGGTGTTTCTCTCCGTAAGAATTTTTGGGGCAACTACACTATAATAACGAAATTCGGAACTTTTATTATTGAATTTCAAGGAAAACCGATTGTCATTTCACGGAAATGAATATATCCAAAAAGGTAGAAAAAAAAATATTGAAGAAAACATTTTTTGATGAAAATTAGCAAAAATAAACTATTTAGCTAAAAAAAACAAACAAAAAAAAAACATCGGAGTCTTCCAAAAGGAGTTAAATACCGTATAACTATTGCCAATGTAAAAAAATAAATTGTGCGGTTTGTCTTGTTTTTAGCATAACTTAGTTACTTTCCTTGTTATATCATGTCTTCCCAAAGAAATATGGTGGTGTTTTTTACAATAAACACCGAAATGTGTTTTTTTTTTGTTTTTGTTTTTTTAAATAATGTGGTAATATTTAAGTACTTCTGACATGTTAATTAAGTAAATATCATTGTTTTTAGTTGCAATTGACACAAAAAGTCAGTAGATAACATTGGTTATTTTTTTTGGTTTTTTTCAATCAATTCTTTTTGTCTTCCGAATTTCACTATTATACACCAAATTTTCTCACATTCTACATAAATATCCATGTCTATTTTTTTTCTTTCTTTTTCCAGGAGGAAACTTTCCTGGAGATGGTTGAGGAGAGTATGCAGATTGAGCAAGTCTACAAAAGTTATTTTGATCTCACAATTATTAATGATGACATTAATCAGTCATTTGAGACCCTTCGCCGAGCCGTTGACGAGCTGAGCCACGAAACACAATGGGTACCCCTCAGCTGGGTCTACTAGTCCCACTTCATCATAACAGCTCTTTTTTTCTTCTTCCACCCTCAACCCCTCCTTTTTATTCGATCATTGGTTGAACATCATTTTTATACTCATACCAAAATTATCGCAGACACACAAAATCCAGACATGTTTTTTTTTTCTGTTTTTACCTGGTCAAAAAACAAAAGGATTTTTAATTGAAAACTGGATTAAAAGGTATATATGGATCTCTTTCAGTTTCTTCTAAAGTGATTGGTAAATAATACCTATGTCTTGATATGTAAAATAGATAATATAATTATTATACGGCAATATAGAGGTTGGCCGTTTGATGCTATTGGTTTCAGACAGGGGGTGAGAATAAACACTACTGTCCTCTTGTCAGCCAATTGGTTAGTTTAGATGGGCCAGATTAGCCTATTGGCCAATGAGAGAACTGGTTTATTTTCATCTCCCGGGCTTAATTTTCTATTTGACCTTGAACTTGCTGTATAGTATCGCCTATAAACATAATTGGGCTCACTGTGTTTGGTCCTCCTATGTATATCAATTTCATCATCTGCTAGAATGACAAATATAAAATTTAGTATTAAAATTATTCCTTCATAGAATTTAAGACACAACAAAAAAAACACACACATTCCATTTTTTTTAACAACTGAATTTTGATGTTCCCATTTAAAAAAAAAAAAAATTTAAAAAACGTAAATATATTTTATAATTTGGATTTTTAAACTGTTTCAAGACAATACCGACTAACGTAGTAATGACAGGTTATCGGTGGAAACACTAAATACTTTGTAAATTTTGGGGGCAGCAACGGAATGTCGGTAAAGTTGCAGCCAGAATAGAATGCGATAAAAATTCTGTATATAGACATTAATTGTTTTTTTTCTTGTATATTATTAAATGAGGAATTATTTTGATTTAAAATCGATTTAGTATTAAGGATCTCAACTTGAGAAAAACAAGCTTGAAATGTTTCAGCATGATCTGAATAAGCAAGATCACATGATAGCAGGTCAAATTCAGCCACAATCTTATTTTGATTTCACTTATTCAGATAATGTTCACACAATTCAAGCATGTTTTTCTTAAGTTTGCATGCATTATACTAAATGGATTTTAAATAAAAATTATTCCATATTTGATATTTAAAAAAAAAAACAGTATAAACCATTTTTAGTGCTTATACAGAATTTTTATCAGATTCTACTTTGGCTGCAACTTTTATCATTTGTCAGAATATATTTATTTTTTTAAAATTTAAAAAAAAAATTCTCAAATAAACATAAAAGTTTTTGTATGATTTAGTTGGTAAAAATTTGGGCAGTTTTTGAAATTTTATTTTTTATAAGCGACTTATATTTTATTTTTATTTTTTTTTTCCTTAAACATTTAAAAAAAAAAAAAAAAAAAAAAAAAAAAAATTGGCGGTCAAATGGTTACAACAGGAAACATTCTGATCAGTGATGTCCAGATCGTCCGCCATCTGCTGTTTCATCCTTTGGTGCTTGTACAATGGAATTTTTGGACAAATGGATTTCGGGTAAAAACATTATCACATAGTTACGTGTCCTGTCGAAATTGGTATAAATTCTAAAAAGTGCAAAAAAAGATTTAGTAGAAAAATAATTACAAGTAAAAATAAAATTCATCGAATTTTAATATGGAAAAGTTGTGCAACAAATTCGGTATAAAAAACTGACTTATCTCCCTTGCTTTCCTTCATATCTGCCATTGAAAGATTAAAAAATGTCAGATAGCTTGTGTTTTGTTTTTTTTTAGATTCTACTGTGGCTGCAACTTTTAAGATTTGCCAGAATATATTTATTTTTCTAAAATTAAAAAAAAAATCTAGTACATCTTTTGCTGGGTCTTTTTTTGGAATTTTTGGAATTTATGTAATTTTTGGAATTTTTGGAATTTATACCAAATTCAACATGACACTGTGATACTGTTTTTTTTTTTTTTTATGTAAAATGCATTTGTTTTTAAATTTCATTACAGTGCACAAACACCCATCCTTCACTGATCGGTAACTGAATATTAGTCTAATTACTGGGGTCAAATCGTGTTTACAAATACAAATGAATTGCCCCTGTCCTACAGGTAGAAACTATGGAAAAAGGAGTCTTTAGGTTGCTCTCTGATTTTGGTTAGCTAATTTGATTTTAGAATTAATGCATGTAGATATCCACAGAGACAATAGAGCACCTTTTTCTTTTCACATATACATAGGTGTGTTTGAAGGCGTTCAGCATTTTTTTTTTTTTTTTCCAAGACAAAAAAATCTATGAAAAGTACGATATAAAAAAAAAATGTTTCTTTTTGTCTAGGAGCACAAATGAACCATAATACTTGCATTTTCCTTATAATTTTTTTTTTTCTAGTCAAAAGTTACTTTTTTTTTCATTTACAAATTCCATTACTTTTGAATGTTGAAGTTTATGAAGTAAACAGTTTCCAGACATTAAAAAAATCAAAAAAAGACAATGGTTATCATATATAAATATTTAACAAACAATATAAAGCAGCCATTATTAACAACGACAATGAATAAAAAAATATCTAAAGAAGTGACAAAAAAACGAAAGTTGAAATTCCATAACAATTTTTGATAATGTCTGGTCATTTCAAGGTTAAAAGCCATGGTAAAAGTCATGTAAGAGGTGGAACTTTATTGGCTACAATATGGGCCAAGTAGTGAATTTATATGATAAACAGATCCAAAGTTATCACCAAGAATGTCATCTTTTCCATGACTTTACCCTAGATATGTAAAAATGAAGTCAGTTCTAAGCTAGACTCTCATCAATATTTTGATCAAGTTGGATGACAATTGGTCAAACAATATGGACACTCGTCAGTACACAAGCAAAGTAACAAATGGCAAAAACCTCCACTGTCACAAATCAGTGATTTCTCTGTGGACATATTCAAAATTTGAAAATGATTTGGATTTTTTTTTTTTCAAAAATAATTTCTCAGAATTAAATTTTTTTTCAAAAATAATTTCTCAGAATTAAATTTTTTTTTCAAAAATAATTTCTCAGAATTAAATTTAGCAAAGAAAAGTTAAGTATGATGAGGTTTTTGTTTAAAAGGACAAGACAATTTTTTTTCCTTCAACCATTATTGTATCGGACATTCTAATTTTATATAAGTTTTTGGTGCTTGTTTGGAATAATATCGAAAATCATAAAATTGAATTTCAAATAAAAGCGACACTATCTACTTATGTCGAAATTAGTAACATATCCAAAAATTATGAAAAATGATAAAGTAGAAAATTAATTATTAATGAAATTTTCTTGTGAAAAATTGCAAATTTACACTTAAATAAGATTCCAAACTGAGTTACTTCCCTTTAAGTTACTTTTCCAAATAATAATGGCAAATCACTGGATCGTGAAAGTAAACGTTTTATGTAATTATGTAATTTTATGTTATTAATTTTGATATGGCATTTAAGAAGATAACATTGTTTTTTAGTTGAAATTGATACGACAATTCAATAGATAAAGTTGTTTTTGTTGAAATTCAATTTTCCTGTTTTCGTTCTTCAAGAACCAATTGTTTTTTTTTAGTCACTAGGTAAGGAGGTTGGATTAATATCCCATAATATTTTTATTTTTGTTTATTTCGATACCTGATGTTTATTAAAACTATGGGGTTGCTTAAACTCTAATGGTAAATTCTGTAATTATGTGATAAAAATCACTATCTCCATTCTAGTGGGATTGCCAATCTCATTCTCAATATTTCTAGAAAATATCGCTATGAGCCCTGGCAGAGTTAACTCCCTTTGCATACAAACCAATCACATTAGAAACATGCATCTGCCCCAGTTGATTATATAACTGTAATAATATAAGTAGGTATATAATCAGTGGTCATCTTAACTCCATTAGAAGCAGAACAGTGTGATGCTAGTAAGTGAGCTACTTTGCAATAGTTGATCTATACAATAAAAAAAAAAAAGAAAAACACCATGGTGAAGTATGTGAGATGCACAGGTTTGTTTTTAAAAGATTTCTAGTTTTTGTTAGATGTTGGATCACCATTTTTGCTGCACCTAAGGTCATCTTAAATGGTTTTGTAATCTTTGAAATAAGTGATAATTTGAGAGAACTAGATCAGGAGAATATGCAGAATAGGACAGAATTTCCCAACCAAATTCTCCTACATCTTTGGCCTGTAGTGTTGTGTGTGAAGATGAATATTATCTTCATGGAAGATTTCTCGTTTTCTGTTGATTAAAGGTAATTTTCGGATCAACATAGGTGAGAATATTGCAGAAAAATATTAATGATATTTTAATCTGAAAAAAAAATGTAAATAAATCATGGTGATATGTTTAAGTAATAACAATATGCGTGAAATAAATTACAATGATTTTAAAATGTCTTTTCTACAAACCGGCAAAAACTTCTCTAGATGGATAGGGATGAGGACTTCAAGCTGACATAAATGAGCAAAATAACTTTGTCAGATTAAAGAGAGCCACAACGAGAATAAGGTTGAGACACTGCTATAGATGTTAGCAGGGTTATGGAGGTCATGTAGCGATGATAAAATGCTGAATCTTGTTTTCTTCTAATTAGTTAAGTCCAACGGAAGATTACAGGTAGACCACAGCTAAAGTAAAAGACAATATTAACAAAAGTCCTGTAGCCGCTTAGCAGTGACATAATGTATAACAACACTTAATGCTTATTACTTGAACTTTCCCGAAGAAAAGGGAGTTAACTCTGCCACGACTTAATAACGACAAATTTATGATAGCTTCCCTTGAATTCATCTTTCAAATCAAAAATGAGGATTTATTTCTTCTTTTTAACGATACAGGAAAAAGAAGAAAAAGAAATTTCTTTCAAAACAGATTTTCTGTTCTAAGATCCTCCTCAATTTGATTTATAACATAAAATAAAAAAAAAATAAAAAAACTAAGAAATAAATATTGGTTCTTTAACATAGCGGGGGCGCATGCGAAAACCTGTTTTACTTTTTGTTTAGGAGCACAAATGAACTATAATATTTGATGTGGGCTGTTAAAACTTTGATTTAGTCAAAAACTTCCTTTTTTATTCGTTAATTAAAAAAGCTTCAAAAATCAGTTCTGAATGTGCATAACAACATACACAAGTCAGCCATTTTAATCCATCATAAGTAAATTTTAAAATATTTGACACACATCAATTTGTGTTCCTAAACGAAAAAGAAAATGAGAATTTTTTTAAATGCGTTCTTGTATAAAAGAATCAAAAATTTCAAGTGGGATTTTCTCCCTCAATTTTCTGTGGAAGGATTTTTTTTAAAGCTTAAAACTGGATGTTGGATTTGGGCAGGTTGATACATATCATCAGTGTAAAAGTTTTTGCCGATGTCAAATTTAATTCTTGAAAATGAAAAACTGTTTTTGAAAATCTTTATTCATAACAACAATAATCTTTGCTCTCTGTAACTTGATTCTATCTGTCAACGAGCTAATAAATGCCTCTCTAGTTGTTGATATCCTTGTGATGTTAACCTGAGGTCATCTAAATGGTTTTTTAATCCTTGAAATAAATGTTAGTCAGGAGAATATGCAGGACAGAATTTCCCAACCAAATTCTCCTAGATCTTTGGCTGGTAGTGCTGTGTGAGGATGAGCATTATCATGATGGAAGATGACTCCCTTTTCTTTCTGTTCACTAAAAAAGGTCATTTTCAGATCGACATTGATAAGAATATTGCAGAAAAATATAAATGATGCTTTAATAATCTGAAAGAAAAATTTATAAATTAATGATATATGATAATTGATTAATCATGGTTTTATGTTTAAGTAATAACAATATGCATAAGATAAATTACTATCGTTTTAAAATGCCCTTCTACAAACCGGCAAAACCTTTTGCACTGACCTGATATATGTAGAGAGAGGAGAAACCCACCACTTAGTGTTTTTTTTTGTTTTTTTTTTGCATACCCTTGCTTAATAAACCCAGAAATAACTGTAGATAAGGTGGATGGTGGTTTCTTCCTACTATGAGCTGCATACAGAGTACATCTCTTCATGCAATAAGGGTAAAAAAAAAAAAAAAAAAAAACTTTTAAAAGAATGGTGGTTAATCCTTTTATAAATGGCTTGAAGCCAAAGAGGAAGATAATAAAATTCAACCAAGTCCCCTATTTTATAAGTCTATTAATTTGCAGTTGTGAATTTTTTTTTTTTTTTTTTTTTTAATGTTTGTTTATGATCTGTGTATCCATCATTTGTTTCGTGTTACTTCCGGGCATTCTATGAGTGCAGGCATTACAATATTATATCCTTTTTGTTCAAGCTGAAATATACTAATCTATTCTGGTTAATGTAGTTTCACAATATATCTGGGTACTTAAGCAGAATATGAATCATGCTGAAATATTAACGTTATTATTAGAAATGCGTTCTTAATATGGAAGAGGAGGGCGTTTTGTATTAGCAATTTAATAAACAAGATAGCATAGGACTTAAGTTTAACTTGAAAATCTTATCTAAAAAATAGCAATGTCAAATTCTACATAAGTACTTATATTTGTATATAACGGGGATTTATCTCTAAAAACTCTTGTAGAAATTTGTGGCATATTTCCATTTTAGGGATGTCCAATGTAAATGATGACCCCCACAATATTATTATATCATCTTTGGACCGAACAGATACTACAGTTGATCCTAGGCCGAAGGTCAAGGACGTGTATTTTAGTTTGAATTTGACTTTAGACACGACAATGACACCAAATGAAATAAAATTACTTTCTTGAATTGCATTGTTGGAGATCTGATGATCCCAGCTTTTATGAAGGGAATGTAGGGTCATAATGTGCATACGAACTTGCAATTCCCTTAGTGTATTAATATATATATATATATATATATATTATAATGTGTGTGTGTGTGTGTGTGTGTGTATATATATATATAGAGAGAGAGAGAGACATAATATTATTATTATATAAGGAAGACATAGAGAGAGACAGACAAGGAAAATAAAGAACTAGTTACTTTCTGAAAACTGAAATTTCAGTGGTAGATAATTTTTTATAGGTTTTACCTTGTTGACAGAAGATTGTCTTATTTCCCACTCACTCCACACCTCATTCATCCCCCCTCCCAATACGTAAATACTAAATTATTTCATTTTATTTCATGCTAATTTGAAAAAAGTGTCTCTAAGTGTAAAGACATTAGATAAATATATTTGTGAATGTTTCATTTATTTATTTTTGTAATTGTATTTCTCAATTTACAACAATATTAATGAAGTCCAACCCCTCCCCAACTTAGAAGGAAAGTAAGGCATATTTTCGTAAGCATCTCCTTTTATTTTTTATTTTTTTCTTGTAATTTCGTACGAGGGGGTTAGATATGATTCAAGAATACTATTACACATCCAATCAGCCAATCTCATAATTTTTCTCTATATATTTAATTTCTGACCTTCAATCAGATTTTATCCAACCACAACTGCAAAATTATGTTTTTTCACATCGAAAAAAAAAATCACTTCCTGTTTTTCGTAAAATAATTTCGTAGAAAAAAATTAAAAAATCTACCAAAAAAAAAAAATAATCAATTGTTTTTCTTTTTAAATAAAATAAAATGATAAATGTTTAAGATTTCTGAATTAGAAAAGGTTTAATTCTCAAATTAATGTTTTTTTGTTGTTTTTTTTTTCTCTTTGCTTTGCCTTCCGCAATATTTTGTATTAAATCTGCAATAATTGTTTCTTTTTAAATTTTTTTTTTATTCAGGCTTTGCATATTTCTAACGTCTTCCACCGGACAAGGAATGTACCAAGCTCACAAGGACTAAAAATTAATCTTAAAATCAGATAATCCATATTACTTGGATTAATCAAACTACTTTTTTTTATCTTTAGTGTTATTTTCACAACGTTTCGGCTGAAGTGACCTTCAACCAAAACGTGAAAATAACACTCAAGATGAAAACAGTAGTCTGAATAATACGAATTATCAATCCTCATTTAAAAAGTTCAGAAACAGACAGTTACTCTACTATTTTCTCCTGGTGCTAATTTAAAACTCTACCCATTAATTTTGACGTGAATTCTTAATCTGATAATTTTGGTTTGTTCAGACATTATTTTTGAGAAAAATTAACAATCTTCACTTTAAAAAAAAATAGAAGAAAATAAATTGGTGCTGATTTAGAATTAAGCATATTTTCAAAACTTAAATTGCAGTAAAAGCTTTATGATGTATACATTACAGAATGAAGATGTTATATTCCAAAATTCATGTAAATTGATCATATAGTTAGTGAAACATTTTGATCAGACATGTTTAACAAATAAGACAACTGAATTCGAACTATCGAGATCAAAATCAGCCTTGTAATGGCTACAAGTTCTTATTAAAATTGCTAAAAAGAATAATTTTCTATGTATAGAAAAAACTACTTGATCAATTTACATGATATGACATCTTTATTCTGTGATGGGTACATACATCATAAAGATTTTTCTGCAGTTTAGTTTTTGAAAATGAGTTTAATTCTAAATAAGCACCAAAATCATTTTTTCATAAAAGTGTTATAACTTTTACTTTGAAGAATCCAAACAAAGGTTTGTCTGATTCAAGTATTTGACCAAACCCCCACACACACCCTTCAAAATTTAATCTCATAACAAGATTTTTAAAAAATTACTTTCCAAAGTAACCAATTTTCATTTGGTGTACAGTTTTACATTAATTTCTGATATTCATATTTTGTGTTCGTGTTCTTACGAATCCATCTTATTAAGAACCTTCATTTTGGCAACCTAAAAATAAAACAGCATTTTTCGCAAAGGTTGGCTATTTGGTGCTTATGTAGATTGGTGATTGTTAAAACCAACGCAGGTGAAAATATTATGTATTTATGCGTTATATCGAAATTAGTATAAATTTTTAAAAAATTATGAAAAATGATCTAGATGTTAGATCTATTTTTAATTAAAAAATATCATCCACAATTACTTCCTGTTTAAAAATGGCTGATCCTTAACTTAAGTCAAGAGAGATAAGTCAGCTTCTATTCTTACTTGTAATTATTTTTCTATTGGATTATGTGTTTTTTGGGGATTTTTTTTTTTAATTTGTACTAATTTTGACATGACATGTAAGTACATAATGTTTTCACATGAAATGCATTGGTTTAAAAGATCACTGATCTACACAAGCACTGGCTACTTTTGTTCTCGATAATCAACTTAGCCAACACTAAAAGCTTTTTGTTGGCAAATGAAGAATTTCAAACTTTAGTTAAGTTTTTTTTGTCTGCAAATAAAATCATCACAAAATTATCTTTTGCGACTTAATCCACACACACACACACACACTTACACAATTGTAATTATTTTACTAACGCATACACATATACAATATCAAATGCACACTTTATATATTCATTCCATATACACATGCAAACACCAACTAATGTATATGCAGGTGAACTCTGAAACTATTTAACCGATTATTATAAATTTTAGAACACAGCTACTATGCATGAGGGTGGGTAATGCGGGCTATATATAGTTCGACACAAAGGGGAAATGATGTCAGATTTCATTTTGGTGTAATGCAAAAAAAATAAGTATTGGACCTCCATCAATAAATATTACAAAAATTAGTGTTTTTACAAGATATAATATGGATACAACTTTCCAGTTTAAAATTCAAATATTTCCGATTTGTATAAAATTATTATTGGACACAAATTAAACAGGCATTCCGGTATATTCATCGAGAGATTTAATTCTTGCATTACTTCTTTTGCTGGACAGTTCATTGTGCAATCTGATGCCAAGCTGTATCTAAAAGTGATGTTTTGAATTGCTGGTTTTTGAATTATTCCAATGGATCCATACAAACTGATAGTTATCAATTTAACAGCTCCCAATGCAGTTCCAAAATCTATGTTTTCATGACCTCCACATAAAACAAGTCGAGTTGTCTATTTAAGCTGTTAAGATGTTTTTAGATGAAATTTGTAGTTCTAGAAGTGCAATTACATGCATACTGGTGATAAGTTTCCTTTTTTTCTTTTCTGTGCAATCAACATGCCTTTAAACTGCAAAGGCAGAGACTTCTCCTTTACCTCCTGGTCAGATAAATCCACCTCTGCAAGAAAACAGAACCTGATTGCACTTTTGCGTTTATGATATTGCTGTCGGCTTTACATCATTCTTGCGTCACTTTGATTAGAATAGTCTATTTTTCTTTTTTTACCCCAGAAAGCTCGCCTCTGTCATTGCAAGAGACCAATACAGCTAAGCTCTGACTCAACAAGATGCACTTGTCTAAGACTGGCTGAAGCAGAGTAGTAATGGAGATGAAATTCACCATTTCAAAGATGCGTCAAGAAGAGCCGGAAATGACCTGTAATTATTGCGGATTTAATCACAGTCAAATCTACTTCATAAGTCCACTAAGAACATTTGACACTAAGTAAGCTTCATTTCTTGGACTCACAAGGTATTTCCTAAATTAAGTCTAAGCAGCACATCCACAAACTCTAATTTTATTTTATGTTCTCCAATGCATACTTTTATGTATTCCATCCATCTAGTGTGGCCGTAGCTGAGATTGAACTCACTACACGAGTTTGTAGTGTAATTCGAATCTTGTCAGTAGCTGAATACTTGATGCTTCATCAGGGCTATCAAAGGTATTTTTATCATGACACCATCACTAGATGGAGTGCCTACCATGGCTTAAGAGAGTCCCATCTACCCTTGAGAGAAGGATAGGCCGCGCTAGTTTCCCAACTTAGTATTTTACCTCACGATACATACAGTGCCTCACCTTCCCAAATGGTCACCCATCTGCTACTGGCCAGGCTCAATGTTGCTTAACTTCGATGATCTGGCGAGAACCGGTGTGTCAACGTTATTGTGCTGTATAGCACATGGCATTGTGTTTTACACGCTCGCATTTAAAGCATTTCTTAATTTTATACGAGCAATCTTTGTACCAATACAACTGAAGCATTGTTTAGCAGACAGACTATCTTTTTTATCAAATTTTACTGGTGAAGTCTTTTTTTTTTTTTTTAATTTTTTAATTTTTTAATTGATTTATATGGAATACTTCAGACTTACACACACTCATATATATGGAGATTTTTTTTAATGTAGAAATGTAATTGTAGATCTAAAATGTGCCAAAAAACTATTTGTTCTCCTTTACTTCAAATATGGTTTTCGTTTTTATATACTTTTATACAAAATTTCCTTACATTAATAATGTCTGAAACACCAGAAACAAGATTAGTTTTTTTTAAACATAATCTTTTTAAAAGTTGATTAAAAAAAATGGTGAGTTTATATTGAAAATAAAACTTTCAGAGATCAAACACATTGTAACATGAACCTGAAGTGGATTTCGATCCAAAAAAATGCAGTTTCGGATTCTTCCCTTTCTTTACCTTTTTCTTTTTTTTTTTTTTTTTTTTTTTTTTTTCTGCGTTAAAGAAAATGAGATCTCCAGCCGAAGACTTTAGGGTAATTTCTGTGACAGAATAATTGAGTTAGCTCCCTTCCCCCACCTCTCTCTATAAATACATAAATTAAATTGGGGGAGTTTCGTACATGAAAAGAAATAGGATAATCATTCGATATTAAAAAAACAAGAATAAAGAAAAGTCTGTGTAATGAATGCACTCGTGATGCAAAGAAAATATCATACACCAAAAAGCATGTAAATTGATCAACTAGTTCTATTTTAATAAAGAAAATCATTTTTAACCAAATTTGAATTTTTTCAATATCCCTCCTCACCATGTTAAGAATGGCTTCCTAAAATCTTGCAAAGTTTGATTATTTGGAGTCTTCTCACTTGTTCTTTTAGCTTGTTTTCAAGATGGCGTTGTGATTTTAGCCAGGAAAATTTTATTTTTCTTATTTAAAAATAAAACTACTTGATCAATTTACGTGGTTTGTGGAGTGCAATATTTTCTTTCCATAACGGGTACTTATATCATACAGATTTTTCTTCATTTTCGTTTTTTTATATGGGTAGAGTGGTTCTGGACAAACATCAAGGATTAAATATGTAGACATTTCATTCAAGCAATTCCATTGGTGATTGGCTAATATTTCAAATCAATAATTTGTATTATATATATATATATATATATATATATATATATATATATATATATTAGTGTTTGGACGATTATCAGAATCGGAAAAATCAGAACATTTTAGAGTATCAGAATTGCCTATATTCCAATGTTAAAGACGATTCTTTTAATTATCTTTGTTTTTATTTGATTTTGTTTAAAATAAAATCTTCCATTGCTGTTAGTTTTAAAATAAATATTTATTTTAAAACTATCAGTAAAGTGACCCCCCTCCCCCGAGTGTGTTATGTTTCAAACAATAAATGCACATTTAACACGTTTTTTTTTGTTTTTTTAGGTAATCATACGGGAGGGGGGAATAACAATTTTATAGTTAAATATTTGAAGATTGATAAAGAATCGGAATCTGTAATTAAGTACGGAATCCATAATTGTATTGGAATCGGAATATCACTAATATAATTTTTCAAATTTCAAAAAAACTATATATTCATGCAAAAATGTATATAATAATTATCATGAGATTTACTGAATTAGTCATGGTTAAAAACTAAATAACCATTATTAATGCATGCTGTAAAATTGTTTAGTCCAATAGGGACTAAACAATTTTACAGCATGCATTAATAATACTAGTAAATATTTATATTTGATTATTGGGTACATAATTCGGCACTTGTGCATTTTAGATTTGTGGGACAATGTTTCCTTTTTTTATTTTTATTTTATTTTTTATTTTTGAAGAATTCCAAGGGGAGACAATGCAAATAGTTGTCAAAGTTTCACGTAACGCTTGGGTAAAATCAAAACAAACACTCAATTAACAATAGCACAAAATAAAACAATATTTGAGCATAATGTCTTAGCTTTTATAAAATAATTAGAATTAAGGAATAACTTACTACAGATATTTTTGTTTATTTATATGAAAATATATGACTTTAAAAAAATAATGAACCTTTTTCAAAATATATGACTTTTTTAAAAGCAAACATTTTAAGGAACAGTTTAAAAATAAAATAATGAAATTAACGAAAGTGTCATTATGTGAAAATGTATGACTTAAACACAAAATTTGCCAAAATTCAATTTTCCTTATAAATCAAAATAATCATTGAACTATAAACTTTAAGAACTTTTTGAATTATTTCTCCTTAGAATCCTTCAAAAATTAAAACAAAAAATTATCTTTTAAACCTAAAATGCACATGTACCTATAATTCCATTTGCTTTAGTATCATAAATTAGCCATAATACTTGATTTGCTTTTTATTAAAGCCAAAAATTACTTTTAAACTAACAGTTTAAAAGCTACAAAATCAATTTTGAATACCCAACCAACCATTTAAATAATACATTGTTACCTTTGAAATTCGAAAGTGATTTTGAAGCCTTTAAACTGTTTAGAAATTAATTTTTTGCTTGAGTTAATTTAGTTAATTTGTAAAATCAAGGCAAAATCCCAAATTAGTCTCTTTTTGCTTATTATTTTTATATATATCTCTTTACCCCCCCTCTCTCTCTCTCTTTAAATAGTATTACTACTGGTGGTAATATTTCATTTTGTTCATAATAAACTATTCCAATCTTAAGTTTTAAAGTTGTTTTATTACCATTGATGGATAATAAAGAGAGAGAGAATGACGAAAACAAGAATGATAAGCATTGCATAAAATAAGTCAGAGATCAAACAATATAAATTTGAGGGTGAAAATAATACAGAATTTTATTAATTTGGTAAGTTAATTGCAAATTACGATTAATAAGAACAATCAAAATGGATGTATATAACTCCATTCATCAACCGAGAAATATTTTAGCATGTATTTAATGCTATTAAAATTTATTGAAAAAACGCCTCTGGGAAGACTAGCCAATGGATAAATTCTAACCCAGAAAACAGGAATTTTTCCTTTTGTCAGAAACTTCGCTCATGGAATGTAAGAACTAAAATACAAAATAATCACGAGTTACAAAAACTGTTGAAAATAAGCTTAACATCCACGTTCTACTTTTCTTTTAAATATTACAATGAAGAAAATTGAGTTTAAATAGAACTTATATGATTGAATGGAGAACAGATTTTGTAATAATTTTTGTAGTTAATTACTGAAAATAAGGTCTGTTTAAGTGTACTTTAATCGAAAACGATGCGTTACGTAACTAAATTGCATGCTGCAAAAGTTGAATGTTTAAGCCAATCAGAACTGCAGATTTATAACGGTTGTTAACATCCTGCATCAATCAATGACTACTATTCATCTTGAAGAATCAAAAATGGACCTTGAGTTTACTTCCGGTAAGCTCGTAACTCACTTCTTCTCTATTTTTGCCTTTTGCTTCTTGAATTCCATGAACAATGTTAGTGACAAAAGGGGAAGAATTGTTTTTTCTTGGGCGACTATTTTGAATGGGCGGGTAGTAAACATTATTATTTAGCTGCCCCTTCCTCCCCTCCTACTGACACGTAAATCTCCCCTTCAGTTCAGATTTTACAGGTTCAGTGGAAAACCTTTCACCACCTGAGAACAGGAGTAAGGCAATCAAAAGTTGCTTTAATCAAAACTGACTCAATCATGTGCGAATGTGAAGAGGATGCCTATACGATACAACAGCATCATGTCTGCCTTCTACTGCCCAACTGGTGCAGTTTAAAAGATCTATTAGAATACAACAATAATGCAGAAGACTGCATAAAAAGTGAGAAACTATTGTATAACATGCATTAAAGACGTGCAAAGAAGAAGAAACCGTTTAAACCAATCAGAAGAGCAGATTTATAATGGTTGTTACCGTCCTGCAGTAATTAATGATTATTTCCCATTTTGAAGAATAGAGAGTGGATCTTGAATTTACTTTCGGCAACTCTGGGAAATAAACGTAAATAAACTTAGATTTAGCACAATACTGGCTTAAATTAAAGTTTTCAGGCAAAAAAAAAAAAAAAAAAAGCAAGCGTTATGGTCCATTTGTGCTACTAAGGCAAACCTAAATATCCAAACATGTACCATATCATATCAAAGATCCTTTATTTTATCTCGGAACAAGAAACAAAAATGGGTTTTTAGATTTGAGGGTTTTTGTGTGCCATCCATTTTAATTTTCCTTTTGAAAAATAATTTCTGCTTCAGCTTGTTTTGTTTTTTCTGCTTCATTTTCTCGAACGTATTTTTTAATTTTTTTTTTTTTCATCTTTCTTCACCCTGGTATGGTAATTACAGACTTGTCTGGGGTGAGAGAAATAATAATAAAAATGTATATATCATTGTACTCGACATAAAATAGTACAGTTTTTAAAATGGAAGGGTTAAAAAAACAAAAACTTAAAAAATGTATACAAAAAAAATTGACGTTTCAATTTCTATTAAAATAAAATATAATTTCCTAACTTTTCTTTTATTTATTTTATTTTATTTTGGTGAAAGTCCAGAGTTCAGCATGATTTAAAAAAAAAATAAATAAATTGAAAAATTTGTATGTACATAGATGTTATATTCCAAACGTCTTGTAAATTGATCAAGTAGTTTTTTTTTTGTTTGTTTTGTTTTTTATTTAGGAAAATAAAATTTTATGAGAAAGCAAGCTGTTGTTTGGATCAGCCATAGTTAATAAAGGGAGACAACTGAATTCGAACTACAGAGATGAAAATCAGCTCTGATTTAGCTAAAAATTTATTTTTTATAAAATAAAAAATACTAATTTTTATTTATCTATTTATTTATTTTGGAACTTGACACTTTTGTTCCATAATGGGTACATACAGAAAAGTCTTTATAATGAGTATTTTTTATTTATTTATTTATTTTTAAATTACGTTGAACTCTGGATTTTGCATTTTTTATCATTATATTTCAAAATTGAAACTAGGAGTATTGATTATTCGGGCTCCTATTCTCATCTTGTATGTACCTGTGTTTCGTCCAATAAAACCTATTTTCATGTGTGGCTTGTCGAACTTTGGAATCTGTACAGCTTCTTATAATAAAATCCTTTATTTAATCTTTATTTAATATGGGTAGCTTTCTCTGGTTTTGTCAGCAACGACCAGGTAGAAGACCTTAAGTAATCATATTAAATTTATTCTTAGTATCGCCTGTAGTGAGGATTGAACCTTTTAATTACTTGAAGAAAAGGTAAAAATTCAGAAACGTCATATCAATTCAGTAGAGACGCAAAATAATACAAAAACGGAATCTTTTTTTTTTTTTTTTTCAACTTTTGAAATCATTACTATATATTGGGCTCAATATCTTCTATAAATATAAAAGCGAAAATGTATGTATGTTTGTATGTGTGTTCGCTTTTTCTGTATGTCTACAAAAGGCTTTTTTCAGAGAAGACTGCATAAAAAGTGAGAAACTAATGTATAACATGCATTAAAGACGTACAAAAAAAAAGAAGAAACTGTTTAAACCAATCAGAAGAGCAGATTTATAATGATTGTTACCGTCCTGCAGTAATTAATGATTATTTCCCATTTTGAAGAATAGATGGTGGATCTTGAATTTACTTTCGGCAGCTCTGATCAAATAGTTATTTATTTATTTTTTTTTTTATCTGTAATCAAATTTTACAAGCTGCATGGAAGAGCTGATTGGTGCCATATTTGTTTATGGTGTGGATAATTCACAAGGACAGACAACTCAAATCGACTATTTCTTTTCTTTTTAACACACGATCAAATGAAATAATTTTAACAAAATCAAATAGACCATAACATGGCTGAAAATATATTATAGTCTATAGGGAAACATTCCTATAATAACATGTCTCACAGGTGGAAGGTTCTTGGAAAGCAACTCTATCCATGGAAGTTTTGTTTCATTTTAGAAAAAAAGAGTTCTTTGTAGTGTTGAAACCAAGACCAGTTTTTGTTGAAAAAATCTTACAGATGAGGACCAGAGCTTGAAGCAACGTCACAATGCTGATGACACGATCATCTATGGAAACACATCTAAGGCTGTAAATGACAAAGTTCTCTCTAATTCTCTCTCTTCTGATCTTGAGCACGTGGTACAATGGGGGAAGAGGTGGCTGGTCACTTTTAATGCATCCAAAACCAAGCTTCTATCTTTACATCATCAATGCTCTGATCCCCATCTGGCATCAATTGAAATGGATGGCTCTCGTCTTGGAGAGGCTCCATGTTTTGACAAGCTTCTAGGTTTGACCTTTACTCCTGATCTGAAATGGAATATGTACATCAAATCTGTTGCCAGGGACGCTGGGAAAATGGTGGAATCCTTCTACCGCTCCAGATATCTAACTACTGATGCAATTCTCTATCTGTATAAAAGCCAAGTACGTCCAAGGATGGAGTACTGCTGCCACATCTGGGCAGGAGCTGCTAAAAACAGCCTATCCTACCTTGACAGAGTACAAAATAGACTTTGTGGTTTAGTGGGGGATGCCCTTTTCTCTTCCCTGCAACCTCTCTACCACAGAAGAGACGTTGCGAGCCTATCTTTGTTTTATCGCTATTTCCATGGCAGGTGCTCGTCTAAGCTCCAATTCCTCGTCCCCCCTCGCCAATCTTTCACGAGAAACACCCGTCTGGCTTAAACTACTATCAATAATTTTCCCCACTCCTCATCTGTGCCTAAATCCAAATGTAGATTCTATAAGCAAAGCTTCTTTCTTAGAACTGCACGCCAGTGGAACTCTCTGCCGCTTGCCTGTTTCCCACCTGACTACAACTTGGACGTCTTCAAGTCCAACATAAACAAACTCCTGACAAACCGCCCCCTTAAGTAAGACACTCTATCAAAACCCCCAATACTAATGATTACTACAATACTATCTCATTGATTACTGTACACGCAATAACCCTTATCCCTGAGTGGCCTTCAGGCCTTGATAAGTGGTGACCCCCATGTAAAAAAAAAAAAAAGATATAATGGAAATAGGTGAATCAATGTGATTATGCTGTCAAGTCCCTACCATGGAAATATCGATGAGTAACATCTCTTCTGCGAGGAAAGGGCTGCAGAGAATAATCATTCGGGCTGTGAAGTCGATTTTGTACTCTCTTAAAGCGAGTAGTTGTGCTTTGAGTTGTACGTCCTCAGATGTAGCAACAGTGATCCGTCCTGAGCCAAATCGGTACTTTTGAAACAGTAGAATAATCCAACCATTTTTTCCAGCAATTTTAGCATTGGATTTGATGTAAGTCTTTCAGTTCAGTTCTGAGCTAATTCAGTCCTAGGAGCTTGTCCAAGCAAGAGGCTTCCTCAACTGTGGCAGAATGAGGATTCGAGCATTGCTGGTGAAAGGAGGAAAGCTTTGATTTTTGAGATGTTAAAGATAAGTCGCTTTTTTTTTTTTTATCAATGCATTACTTACTCCAGATTGGAACAAAGTGCCATCATCATCATCATCATCATTATTATTATTATTATCATTATTGTTGTTATTATTATAATAACTTCAAGAACAAGATGCTGTCTCCTCTTATGCTAATTAAATTGGAAGATGTGGAGTCGGTCATCTATCTCGGATCCACTGCTCTATCAATGAGTCAGGACTCTGCAAAGGTTGAACATTGCATAAATGTCACTTGATCTGCTTTTTTGCACCTCCAATGATCCTTGTTGAAGATACCAACAGTCAGCAAGTCTGGACAATTCATTATGACTGTGAAACATGGTAGCAACCAAAAAAATGCTCACGGTTTTTGACAACAGCAGTTTCTGCTCTATTCTGCATTATGCTGACTGTGTTAGATAAAAAATGGTTTGTTGAGAATAACAGTGTAAAGCCATGTGTCACTCTGTGTTTCCATAGTTACTTTTTCTTTTTTCTTCCTTTCTGGCAGTGTCATTGTCTCTCATATTGGCAGCTGTCATATATGGGCATATATGGGTTCCCAAGTATAATAGAACAAAAAAAAAATCTTAAACTCCAACACATTCTGCAAATATCAGTTGCATGTGTGTGTGTGTGTGTGTGTGTGTGTGTGTGAGAGAGAGAGAGAGAGAGACACAGACAGATAGAAAGACACACCATCAACTCTCTGAACGCTAGGGTCACCCATCTACATCTTAAGCTGACTGCAACTGATGAATATGACCTCGGTATATTCATGGATGAGTTGGCTGAAATGTGACAAAGCAATAACCATGAAGATGAGGATAACAGTCTGCAAAAGAAATGAATACACCAATTATGAAGCCTCATCTCAAAGGATTCCAAAAAATAAAAATAAAATAAAATATAAAACCATTCGGTACAGGCCCGACAATGGAAGACCAGATAAGAACAGACACTTGGATTTATAAGACCATGAAATCCAATCTTGATTGCCCTTTGGGGCCCATGTTGCAGCGGATAGAGTAGTTCAGTCTCTATGGTTCCAGGTGAGCATTGTCTGAAGATAGCCGTTTCAATCCTACCCAAAGCAGGCCAGAGACAACAACAACTGTGGAAGGCAGTAATTACTGGGGATACAAACAAAGCTACTTTCTTAGAACTGCACGCCTGTGGAACACTGTTCCGTCTGCCTGCATCCCACCTGACTACAACTTGAATGTCTTCAAGTCCAATGTTAACAAATTCCTAATGAACCGCCCTCTTAAGTAAACACTTCATTAAATCTCCACACTAACGTACTGTACTTGCAATAACCCTTATCCCTGAGTGGCTTCCGGGCCTTGATAAGTGGTGACCACCGTGTAAAAAAAAAAAGAAAAGAAAAAAGATACAGTTACAAGACTCAGCATTCCTATTTTGTCATGGTTAATCACCTGAAGAAGGCCAGAGGATGAGTTAGCTGTTGTTGTTTCACATATGAGGATAACAGTTAAAAAATGAATACACAAATTATGAAGGATTAAAAAAAAATATTAAATAAGCTATAATGGCCTTGGCCTATCTCGGTCTCCTCTGAATCACAATCTGCCTTCAACTAAGTCCAACTCTAAACTGTCCTCAACTGTCGCAAACCCAAGACTGTTCGTAAACCATCCACAACTGTCGTAAAACTCTCTGCTACACCTAAAACTGCCCATAAAATAACTCTAAATAAATATCCGTTTTTTTTTGTTCACGTTCACTGCCACACCTTGATTAACAATATTATTTCAGATACATTTTGTGTTCCCTGCTGATAAACTTATTCCCTCTTTTTTTTTTGTTGTTATATTTTTCCCCCCTCTTTTTTAAATTCCTAACACGTCAATAGTATTATTACAACAGATAATGAAAGGTCAGCTGGGTCAATTGAACTCATTGTGAAATGATTATTAGATTGTAGGAATTTATAGAAAATGTATATGGCGTTATATGATTCAAAGAGTGGGTGGGAGAGATGTTAGTTTGTTTAGAAGCATGCTATAAGTGAACATTAAGATTGAGATGAGCTGACAAAATATGATTAAACAGAGATTATTGCTTTGTCCAACACCACCAATGATTTGAAACGAAGATCAAATTGAATAAACCTCTTCTGTCTTCCATCAGTCTTGGGTTGACTTAATACCTTTTTGAAAGTGTACATAAGAAACTTTGATTGAAAGTGGCAAGCTCTCAGTCTGGAAGGTTCACAGATTGAAAGGTTCACAGATTGAAAGGTTCACAGATTGAGTGCGTATAAGAACAAGCAGCTTACATGATATGGATAATAATTGTGAATTTTCATGTGTTTTCGTAACAATAAGGACACCTTGGATTTCTGCATGTATGATATAAGGTTAAATGAATGAAGGCGATCATTTGTTGATATATATACCCCTTATTGAGAATTAGTAGAAATGGGTTGGACATTTCAAAGTTCAGAGAGAGAGAGAGAGAGAGTTAAAAGTCATCCTCTTAGAAAAAGGCAACATGTGAACATATGATTAAACAGTTATTGTCAATCTTTCTTCAATGGTCAATGATTTTGAACGAAGATTAAGTAGAATCAACCAGTCTTGGGTCGACTATATTCTTTTGCAAGTATAAAAAAAGAACCGTGATTTCAGGGTAGCAATCCCTCAATCTGGCAGAATCGTGCCAAAGTGCGTTCAGGAACAAGCATTTACCAATGTATACAATGTGTGAACTTTTATGTGTTTTGTTATGATGAGGGCAACTTGGTTTTCTGGGACGTAGATGAAGAGTAGTGTGTGCCTAGGAAAGTGAGGAACACATGTTGAGATGTCATGAGTTAAGAGGTGCATGGAATCATGAAGTTGAAACGCAACAACTGTATTAATGGCAGGCTCCTTACCATCCATCCTGTTATGAAGTTTTCGCAATAGTTTTTTTTTTTTTTTACTTTTGTTCACCTCAAACAAGGCACATTGCCACTCAGATGTAAGATGTAAGGACACAACCAAACCAAACACTACAAATAAATATTTGAAGATATAAAGAACTTGAAGCATAAAAACTTTATTAAAAATTACTGGATTTGACAAAAGCCGAAAAGAATTTATATTACATAAATCAAAAAAACCTGAACCAAATTCCATGAATTGATATTTGAAAATATAAAGACCTTGAAACATAAAAACGTTTTCTAAAATTACTTGATTCAGTGTTAAATAACCCGAAAAGGGTTAATATGCTGTAACACAAAAACAACCAACTCATTAATCCTTAGTTTCAGGTGGTTATTGGCCTTGTAAGTGATGAGTCATTCGTTTGAAAGAAAAAAAAGTATAAAAACTCTTTACAAAATTACTTTAGGAAAGAAAAAATATACATTTATGAAGAACATATCCCCTAGCGACAGACTCTTCAGATAAGGAATCTGATGAAAAGAGATTACGAGTCACTTTTTACTAAAAATTTACCCCTAAGCCTGAAAGAAACCATTATTGCAAGTGAGGGGTGGAGAAATGCTGATGTAAGGGATGTTTCATAAAAAAACTTTGACTCTATTAATATTTAGGTTGCACTGTATTTTACGAATCTTGGCACAGGATGACAACAGGTTTTGAAGATTAACTTGTTATCTCCTTTCAAGTTAAGCCCTACACATTGCAAGGATGGATTTTTATAACTTATGACTCACATGAAACTGACGTCAAAAGTGAAATCTTATGTCTTCTAGTGCTAAGCATTGCAGTAAATCTGCTCTAAGCATTGCAGTAAATCTCCAGTAAGTGGTGGAAAAGATAAAGAAAAAAAGAAAATAGGTTAGTGTAATTCGTTATGTAATGATATGTACATTCTGTTTTGCAAGATATTAAATTTCTAACCTTGAAGAAAAAAATGTGTGTGTGTGTGTGTGTGTGTATATATATATATATATATATATATATATATATATATATATTATGAAAGGTTAGCTTACTGTATTTATTTAAAATATAAAAAGTTTAGAAAAAAGGTGGGTGGATGTTGGAGTTGTGTGGGTGTATGTAATTGAGAAATTGATGGATAACTAGCAGACTTCAGGAATAGAAAATGTGTTTATCTGTAACAACACGTAAAGTGAAACAAAAAAAAAAGTGGGCAACTTTTTTTTTTTTTTCAATTTTCTTATCATTTTGTTCTGTTGGTGACATTCACCCACTATTTCCTACATTCCAACTGAGAGATCTTGAATGAAGACATGTGCGTGAACAGAAAAAGGAGAGACACATGTTTGGGGACAGGGATGAAGAGGTGTGTGCAGAGAAAAGGTGTTATGGAATAGGTAAAACAGAATAAGTTATCTAACTTTGTAGCTATTTATCTATTTATCAATCTAGCTATCTGTCCATCTCTATCTATCTATCTATCTATCTGACTGTAGAGGTAGACAAGACATGGATATGATAATGTTTTCATAAAACCTGTCAAAATATAACAAAGCTAGATCATAGACAAGTTTACCGGAAAATCTTATCAGCTGATCTAATCTACGTGTGAGTCACATGGATCAGGTTAGCTGGAGATGACTTGGAGTTGGAATTTGGACACGTTGAACAGCGGTTGGGTTAATGATTGTCTCCTCCCCCTATTGGGAGGGAGGTGAAGGGTCGCTCAATGGAGACTGTTAAAGACCACAAGAAAAGAACTCATTTTCCATGTTCGTCTGCGTCGACATCTGAGAAAGTGAATAAAAAACTAAAACCAATTATTGTCTTGAAGTGAATGCCCTTCGGTCAATAGGTTCCAGCCCTTCCAAGAAGATAAATTCCAGATGGACCGGTGAATATAAGATACGTTGTATATATGACTCCCCCCCCCCACACACACATGCATATAAATTTCGATGATCACGGAACATAAATAGACATCACACAACATAAATAGACGACCACGGTTCAGAAAGTGAAGAATCACTAAAGACATTAGTAACACATTAAGGACACACCACAAACACGAAACGTATACACCCGTTTAGATGGGTGTCATTCATGTTAGCATAACGTAACAAAGGGATGGGCATATGTTAATGAACAACAAACAAAAGACCATATGCTGAGGCAAGTGCGTGTAGAAGACGTTACATGTTGGGCTAGATGCAGTAATGAAACACAGATTCATTGAGACACGTATAAACAACTTGCATCATAGGATATTAAGAAACACATGTTTTGTGGGAACAGATGATATAAAGAAGTGTATATTCATGCTACTGCATACTGAGGGTAAAGTTGTAGAAAGTGTATATATCACATCTACAAACACACACACACACACACACAAAAAGTGTTATATAGTCAGAGGACAAGTTACAGTTACATGCACATGTCATGGCATACTAAGGATAAAGGACAGATTTGAAGATTGTACATGGTTCAAGGGCAGCTGACAAGTGAGGCGAGCAAGACACAAGAAAATATAGTTAAGTTAGCATTCAGATATGCCCAAAGCAGCACACAAGTCTGTAAATATGTCATGTATAATAACAACTAGTGTGAGGTCACGTGCCCCCCCCCTTAACAACAATCGATAAATCCAATGTTGTTCCCATGTTTTTTTTTCTCATACATCTTCTCTCTTTCCAGTTCTGGCCGTGTCACTGTCTCTCACATTGGCAGCTGTTGAGGAAACACAGCAATTCACGAGTATAAAACAATAAACAATAGAAGAGTAAACACAAAAAACACAAAATCCCACACATTCTAGTTGGGCTTTAAATGCGAGTGTGACACCATCATGGAAAACGACTCTTTAAATGCTAACGTCCACATCAGTCATCAGTCAAGGCCACGTTCATTAGTCGGTTGATTGATCTTTCCATCTGCTCTGAGTCACAATCTGCCTTCAACTGTCCCAAACTCATGACAGTTCGTATCAGTTCGTTGTAAAATGTGGCAGCACTCACTCTGACTCCACAGACTGTCCATAAACTAATTCTAAAATACATTGACCTCTATGTCCGGTCCCTGCCTCAATTACTGATTAACAATTCTATTTCAACTTTCTTTGTGTGCCTTGCTGAACAAATTCTTCCCCCCCCCGTTATCTTTGTACTAACCTCACTTTCTATATTTTTGTTCTGCTAATCAACCATTTCATCATATCACACACACACACACACACACACAGTTATGTAGTCAGGGGACAAATTACATAGTTACATACTCATGTCATGGCATGCTAAGGATAAAGGGCAAAGTTGAAGATTGCATACAAAACGTTTCTCTCCCTTTTTTAAAAATTCCTAACACTTTGGAACGGGGGGGGGGGGTTATTACAATAGAGTATCCGTTCCTTAAATGACGAAACACGTTACATTTAAAAAAACAAATAAAAAATCGAAATGCATTTTTGTATACAGGGATTAAACTCCCCACTTATCAGACTTGTTTTGACTACATTTCCCTCTTTTTATGTAGAAGGTTTATGAACTGTACCGAAATGTTACATGGATTAAATGAAGATTTTTCAGACATTATTATTATCATGCTAATGGATATTTGTAACCTCCGTTGAAAATAAATTCTAATGCTCTCTTTTTTATATATTTATGTTATGGTGCTTGGGTGCTGGCATTGCCCGGGCGCTTTGGTGCAAACGTTACCCGGGTGTTTGGACGTGTGTGTTGAGCAAAAAAAAAACAAAAAAAAAAACTGGTAGGCTCGACCCCCTACCACGAAGAAGGAAAAGAACGTGAAAAAAAAAAAAAAAAAAAGAAGCGTGACATCTTTGCTGTTGCGTCCATCACCAAACCGGAAGTGGTGAAGGTTTAAATTAAGGTTAGTCAATCAAAAAGAAGGGATGACTTTCGAAAATATCATAGAAAAGTGGCTTGTTGAGGGTGAAAGAATTAATGTTTTAAGCCAATTTTTCAATATTTGTCGTCTGAAGGGCCGAGCTTCAAAATAATACTGATCTCGTGAAAATCCATTTCCTCTGTTGACAGTTTCAAACAGACATACATACATACATACATACATATATACATACATTTAAACAGACAGGTGAAATTTATATAATAGATTAGCAGGCCGCCAGTCATTGCCTGGTCGTAAAATATACTTAAATATGAAATTATAATTTAAGCAGATTTCGTATTCATTATTATAGAGCCAATTCTCTATTGATTATTTAATTGTACCGTACAATAGTGGCAAACTGCTACAGTTTGGTTGTAAAATACGCTTTAATATAATATTTTAATTTATGCAGATCTTATATTTATTATTATAGAGTCAATACTCTATTGTTATTATATTGTACTCAATAGTAATGATTTCAACAGTCAAACAAAAATGTCTTGGGTGTCATCAGCTAGAATCGAAACCAAAACATATAGCTCTCCAGCTTTATTCGTTATCGTCTAATGTAAATCCATACACATATAAAAACTTTAAAAAATAACGTTGTTAAAGATAGCAATTTATATTTGCACATGTGCAAAAATAAAACATTTATTCGATTTACGCCTTTCAAATTCCAATTTTTAAAATTTTGATTTCTTAGCAGCTAGTTTTACCGGCTAAAACCAAACTGTATTCGTTCCATAGATCCAAATCCCCTATATATCAAGTTTCAAGTCTGTTGACCAAATATTGACAGAAATAGTTTGGTAGAGACCATTCCTTACATAGACAGCAAGATCACTTATATATATATATATATATATATATATAGTTTTTGTACTAGGGGTGCTAAGTTACTGAACTGTTCGTCCATCGTTGTCGATGAAGACCACGAACATCAGTGATGATGCTGTGACTTGCGTGTGAATTTTTTGTGGCAAGTGTTGTGGAATCTCCAAGCATATCTCTCCTAAGTCAGCACTGTTTTATTCCAGTAGCAAGTAGAAATTCAGGCGACTGGACACAATGCCAAACAAACAGAGAACAAACATAATGCCTTCTATTCCCAAATGGTCACCTATCTGGTACTGGCCATTTGGTACGGTGCCAAGTCTATAATATTCTTAGACTTTCAATGCATCAGATATTTGTAGCTAATCTTGTATTTGTAGCTTTGAAAAATGTGACGTTTATGTATGCAACCAAATGAATGAAATATGGCAGTTAAAATTAAAATAACAGGAATAACGGGAAAGCCTTAGGAAATACTTGTGATTGACAAATATTAGTGTATACCGAAATGTACAGGAAATAATCGAATATTTTTATTTTTATTTAAGAAATTAAACTAATCTTCGGAGCCCGTCTGGTGTGACTAAATCAGGCTGTTTTAAGATATTGACTTCTTGATCTAAAATAAAAACTTTGAAGCCTTTTTTCTTTTCTTTTCCTATTGCAAAACTCAATCATGTTCTGCAAAGTCAAAAACAAAAACAAGTATTTTAATTCTACTTAACAACCGAACACCATGAATAAATAGAACTTGAAGCATGGGGACTTTTTCCAAAATGACCTGATTCATCATCAAATATAACCCAAAACGGTTGACATGTTGTAAAACAAAACAATCAAACCAAACACCATAAATAAATATTTAAAGAAATAAAGGTTTGCTATACTATAAAACAAATTGACCAAACAACCAAAATATTTAGAGAACAGAACCGCCGTCATTTTTCGCCATTATTGGAGACTAGCGAGGGGTACCCGGCGTTGCCCGGGTGTTTGTAGGGATGTGTGGTGTTAAATAAAAAAGAAACCGGGGGGGGGGTAGGATCGAAGCCGAACCCCTGAGGCGAAGTTTGAAAATAAAATCGGCCAGCCAGAAGTGAAAGATGTTTGAAAGTCGTCGAGCGTTACGACGATGACAATGTAAGCATTGTTATAAGCGAAGTAAGAAAAGAAAACAACGTTTTAATTAAGCGGGGGGGGGGGAATAACGTAAGGCAAACGAACGATTAAAACAGAAAAACGAACGAACGTTATGTGAAAAATGGCTTAAATAATACAGGGTTCAATATTTAAATTTAAAAAATCGAAAAAAACAAAACAAAAAACGTCTCACACCACGATTCGAACCCAAAACGTTTAGATAATGAACCAAGGCCTTAACTACCTGCGCTAAAGCGGCATATATAAAGTTTGTTCGGTTTATCAACTATTTAAAGTAAATCAGGTCACGACGTCATGACGTCATCTGTCGATTTCGGATCTCTCTCTCTCTCTCTCTCACTTCGTCTTCCTTACTCTAAAGACTGGAAAATCGCGTCTGGCTGTTTTTATATTTAAAAACTTCGTTCGTTAATATTTTTTGTAAGCGTATTTTTTTTTTTTTTTACTTCACATGTTTGGCTTATTATTTTTCGTTTAACTATCGTATCTACCTATTTTGAATGTGGTACTAACTTTGGTAACGTTGCCATTGCGTAGAAGTTCATAGTTTAGCTTTAATTAATTTTTTTTACCGATAACAACATTTTTAAATTGTAAATTCAGACCGCCATTAGAGGTTGCTCACGTCAAGATCACGTGACATGACTCAGCGGGTTTTAAATACAAGTTGACCCAAAATAAACGGCCGCGTGTATACTTTATGTAGAAGAGTTGGCGGCCGTAGTTTTTGGCGCAGTTATAAATTGATTTAAAAATATGTAATGTTTAACATTAAAATGTCACTTTTTGGCCCCCCCCTGCAGAAAATCGATCAGTTGACGCACTTCTGATGGTCACTTTGGGCCAATTTTTCGATATTTGTCGTCCGGAAGGTGGGGCTTTCATATGAGGTCAAGTTTGTGGATTTTTGTTGTGTCTGTCGAAAATTTTTAGCAGACACACAAACATACATACATACACACAAACATACATACACACATTTTCGCTTTTATATATATAGATTTTCGTCTGACTTAATTTCGCTTCCCTCTCCTTCGCATCATTTTTTTTTTTTACAAAGGAGACACCACTTATCAAGGCCCGGAAGCCACTCCAGGATCAGTGTTAATGAGTGTATAGCAGTCAATGAGGAAATGTCGTAGTCATCGTTAGCAGTGGAAATTTGGTAAATTGGATTACTTAAGACGACCATCTTGTAGTTAGTTGGAAAGCAGGAAAACGGAACAGAGTTCCACAAGCGTGTAGTTCTAAAAAAAGAAGTTTTGTTCTTGGAATCTGCATACCAATTCATGGAATATTTGTTCATGGACTCGTCATACACGTGTAAAATCGCTAATCTTATACATAAGGTAATTTTACTTTTTTTTATGATTTGACTTAATTATTTTCTGTAAATTTCGTTGTATGCTAATATTTTTTCATTTCAGTACTTGTACAGTTTAATCAAGACAGTAAAAAAATGAAAATATTGCAAAAAGGTTATATTGTACGTATCCGTTTTGGACTGAAGATCTCCGAAAAAAAATTTCACTTTATTTGCTTGAATATTTTTTTTTTTACAGCGGAAACACACGTTTTTATGACAGTGCGTTGGAATTTTTTTTAACACGTCACGGGGAGATAACTCAATGTAATGTAAAGCGCCGACACTCCCTCCCCATCTTTAATGCTAGCTTTTCTTCCTAAAACTCGAACCTTTTGCTCGGTATCATAACACATTGTTTTTGTTTTTTCGCTGTAAAAAAACAAAACAAAAAAAAACTACTTGATGAAATTAAGTGAAATTTTTTTTCCGGAGAACTTCATTTCATAACAAATACGTACAATATAAACTTTTTTTGATATTTTCATTTTTTTATGTCTTGATTAAACTGTACAAGTACTAGTACTTCTTTAAGTTTTCCTTTTATTTTATTTTTAATCGCCATATTTCATGCACCGAAATGTCAGTTTTAAGGCGTTACAGTTCTTTTTATTTTCTAATATATTAATTGGAATTAATTTATTTTCTCATATATTAATTGGAATTAATTTATTTTCTCATATATTAATTGGAATTAATTTATTTTCTCATATATTAATTGGAATTAATTTATTTTCTCATATATTAATTGGAATTAATTTATTTTCTAATATATTAATTGGAATTAATTTATTTTCTCATATATTAATTGGAATTAATTTATTTTCTCATATATTAATTGGAATTTATTTTCTCATATATTAATTGGAATTAATTTATTTTCTCATATATTAATTGGAATTAATTTATTTTCTCATATATTAATTGGAATTAATTTATTTTCTCATATATTAATTGGAATTAATTTATTTTCTAATATATTAATTGGAATTAATTTATTTTCTCATATATTAATTGGAATTAATTTATTTTCTCATATATTAATTGGAATTTATTTTCTTATATATTAATTGGAATTAATTTATTTTCTCATATATTAATTGGAATTAATTTATTTTCTCATATATTAATTGGAATTAATTTATTTTCTCATATATTAATTGGAATTAATTTATTTTCTCATATATTAATTGGAATTAATTTATTTTCTCATATATTAATTGGAATTAATTTATTTTCTCATATATTAATTGGAATTAATTTATTTTCTAATATATTAATTGGAATTAATTTATTTTCTCATATATTAATTGGAATTAATTTATTTTCTCATATATTAATTGGAATTTATTTTCTTATATATTAATTGGAATTAATTTATTTTCTCATATATTAATTGGAATTAATTTATTTTCTCATATATTAATTGGAATTAATTTATTTTCTCATATATTAATTGGAATTAATTTATTTTCTCATATATTAATTGGAATTAATTTATTTTCTCATATATTAATTGGAATTAATTTATTTTCTAATATATTAATTGGAATTAATTTATTTTCTCATATATTAATTGGAATTAATTTATTTTCTCATATATTAATTGGAATTTATTTTCTTATATATTAATTGGAATTAATTTATTTTCTCATATATTAATTGGAATTAATTTATTTTCTCATATATTAATTGGAATTAATTTATTTTCTCATATATTAATTGGAATTAATTTATTTTCTCATATATTAATTGGAATTAATTTATTTTCTCATATATTAATTGGAATTAATTTATTTTCTCATATATTAATTGGAATTTATTTTCTTATATATTAATTGGAATTAATTTATTTTCTCATATATTAATTGGAATTAATTTATTTTCTCATATATTAATTGGAATTAATTTATTTTCTCATATATTAATTGGAATTAATTTATTTTCTCATATATTAATTGGAATTTATTTTCTTATATATTAATTGGAATTAATTTATTTTCTCATATATTAATTGGAATTAATTTATTTTCTCATATATTAATTGGAATTAATTTATTTTCTCATATATTAATTGGAATTAATTTATTTTCTCATATATTAATTGGAATTAATTTATTTTCTCATATATTAATTGGAATTAATTTATTTTCTTATATATTAATTGGAATTAATTTATTTTCTCATATATTAATTGGAATTAATTTATTTTCTAATATATTAATTGGAATTAATTTATTTTCTCATATATTAATTGGAATTAATTTATTTTCTCATATATTAATTGGAATTAATTTATTTTCTCATATATTAATTGGAATTAATTTATTTTCTCATATATTAATTGGAATTTATTTTCTTATATATTAATTGGAATTAATTTATTTTCTCATATATTAATTGGAATTAATTTATTTTCTCATATATTAATTGGAATTAATTTATTTTCTCATATATTAATTGGAATTAATTTATTTTCTCATATATTAATTGGAATTAATTTATTTTCTTATATATTAATTGGAATTAATTTATTTTCTCATATATTAATTGGAATTAATTTATTTTCTAATATATTAATTGGAATTAATTTATTTTCTCATATATTAATTGGAATTAATTTATTTTCTTATATATTAATTGGAATTAATTTATTTTCTCATATATTAATTGGAATTAATTTATTTTCTTATATATTAATTGGAATTAATTTATTTTCTCATATATTAATTGGAATTAATTTATTTTCTCATATATTAATTGGAATTAATTTATTTTCTCATATATTAATTGGAATTAATTTATTTTCTCATATATTAATTGGAATTAATTTATTTTCTCATATATTAATTGGAATTAATTTATTTTCTTATATATTAAGTGTAACTAGTACTCCTTAGTGCTAAATATTTGGATGTTTATTATTTTTCATATTAACGAATTACTAGACTACCTGTGACCCATTGGGTCAGTATGTTATATTAGCTATGGAATTAATGTATGAGCGTGACAATTGTGACGTAAAGAAAATAGTTTTTTATGACATAACAGAAACATTTCTATGAAAGTATATTAAAATGAAAAAAGAATATAGATAGATTTCTATGAGTCGTTCTGTTTATAATTGTTTATTTTTGAAAAAAGAAAAAACTTAGAGCCATTGAATTATAAGTGGTTTGCCATACTTATAGCAAAGTGCACTGATCTGATACCGTAATACTTAAAGTTAAATTATAATTTTGATATATCTTTTTTAAACGAAATTGTTAGTTGAAAGTACAGAATAGTTGAAAACACTCTCCCCATGTTAAGAATGGCTTTTTAAATAGAAAATGAAAATAAGATGTAACTTTTTTTCATTACGTAATATGGAAATGAACGATATAAAAATGCAGAAAGTATTAACAATTGTTTATTTGGATAATTTAAACGCGAAAAAAAAAATTGGGACGCTGAAATGTACACAGTAAAACAATACGTTTTATTGTCGCGTTGATTATTTATTTGTAACGCAAATTTTAAAAAAAAAATATTTTCGGGGTTATTTATTTATGTTGGTATTGTAGAAGAAAATGTATGAATGTTTTTAAGAAAGGTGTATTAAAAATGGAGAATAAATTAAATAAATAAATGGCGATTTGTGTTTATTTGTTTATGCTGTTATGAGTTTATGTTTATGTACGCATGCGCAACCAGAAATCGTATGTGGGGTTACAACACCCATTATAAGATCATTTGAGTTTTATAATTATATAGATTTACTAACTTGATTATTTGAATACTTCAGAGAGTTTCGCTACATACTTGAAAACAAAGCTCCGTCATTTATCAATGTCTTGAGCCAATCTTTCATCTCTCAGGAGCGGTATGCGAGTCTCAACCCTTACTGATCAACCCTTCTAATTGGCGATCGTTCCTTTGATCTTTTGTGGTTTAAAATATAATGGTGAATTTAATATTGTAATAGAAGAAACTACTCACACAAGTGCATTCGTTTGGTTTGTCAGGAGATGGAATCAAGGAAAAAAGAAGTACAAAACTTGGGTTTGTTGATAGATTCTTTTTAAATGTGGTTTTAATTTGCATATAAGAGCAATAGCAGCTATAAGAAGGATGAATTTTGAACAGAGAGAGAGAGAGAGAGAGAGAGAGAGGGAGAGCATAGAAGTTGAGAGTTGTTGTTGTGAATTATGGTTTAATTTAGAGAAGTTCTGCCGGTTTTCCTATCAGAATTACAGAGTTGATGTGGATTGCAGCATTGGCAAGGAGGAGTCCTGTTGAATTTTCGGGTGGATGACATCTTTCTTGAATGAAATCTTATTGATATGATTTCTTTACATAGCTGGAGTCTGGCAACTGGGAAACTTGTTCAAACTACATCAATTTCTTTTTTCGAACAATGACTTATCTGGGTTTCCCCTTTCGAATGTCTGCACTTCTTAGCCTGCAAAGTTGATATGCTGTAAAATATTGAATGTTGTATTTTTTATATATACTTATTTATTCATCTATTTGTCTCCCTGGAAAAGACAGATATAAACAGAAGCTGTAGAAAGCTCAACAAAGGCGGCCAGATATTAGTCCCTTTTGTTTGGATTTGAAACTGACAGTACCAATGTTTTTCTGATCTTCTGTAACACATATATATTTTTTTTAATTTTCTTTATAATCGAGCACTCTTCTAGAGTTCTCTCAAACTAACTTTACACACACACACACACACACACACACACACACATATATATTATAATTAAATAATAATCATTCATTGTGCCACTGCTCCTACCACAATTCATAAAACTATCAGGTCGGTGCAAACGTTTTTGCCAATTTAAAATTTCGTCTTGATAATGAAATTTGGTAATTTATCATCTTGATAATGAAATTTGGTAATTTATCATCTTGATAATGAAATTTGGTGTTTTTGAAAATCTTTATTCATAGCAATAATGACCTTTTCGCTTTATAACTTGATTTCATGTCAACGAGCTTATAAATGCCTTGATTTCTGAAAAAGGTTTTGATATGAAATATAAATCTAGCTCATGTTCAAACTCCTCTTGTAATGTTAACCTCTACATGGTTTTGTAATTCTTGAAATAAGTGATAATCCGAGGGAGCAGGACTCCCTTTCTGTTGACTAAAGAAGGTTGTTTTCGGATCAACATGGTGTAAATATTTGCAAAAAATTTGAATGGTTCTTCAATAATCTGGATGAAAACATGATAAATTATTCATTAAGTAATAACAATATGCATAAAATAAATCACAATGGTTTTAAATGCCCTTTCTACAAACCGGTAAAATCTTTTGCACCGACTTAATATAAGGACAAGTATTTTTACAAGTATTTTGCAAATTTAACAACATAAATGTTTGTTCAAATTTAAGCATGACAATTCAAAGAAAATGCTATTTTCAAATTTAAACATGACAGACGAACTGATGGACAGAGGGCGCATCTAAAAACAGTGAACGAAACCAAAGTAAATCCAGAACAAAAGTACAAAGAAACATCTGATATGCTTTTAATATACTAAGATTTCTAGTATCTCCAAAGCAAATGGAGTCAAAGGGAGATAACCTCAGCGGCTTCCACTATCGTTACCAGATAACAGAGAAATGACCTAAATCCTAACAAGTACAATTGCTATACGTTTGTAAGAAAGCCCGCTGGGTTGAATGCAAATTAAAACCTTTCAAATGCTGACTGTATCAGTAAATCATTCCTATATATCTAGTATCATGCTAAAGTTGAATAAATCAACTTTTGGAGTAGCAAGCTTTGACAGCATTGTGTCGAATTTAACCCTGGACATTGTTAGTAGAAAGTGCAGACTATTTAACAATATGTTTGGGAAACTGCAGAATAGTTAACAATAAATAAATTCACTAGACAACAACAAATTTGTTGTTTGCATTTTTTCCCCAACTGATTTAGAATGAATCTGATACACTGAATCCACAAATCATATTAGTTTTGCTTAATCAGGTCAAGTTTTTTATTTTTTTACCTATGGCCACATGTCGCTTTTTACGTTTTTGTTCACATTTATGCATGTGTGGAACATTTTAGAAGTTGGTGGGAGTAAAATGTTATGTCGAATAATTGTTTTGATTGGAAATGATTATTTTAATGACAATAAATATTCAGGACTGCATGATCATGTTGAAAAGGGATCAGCTTGAAGTCATAAAACCTTGAAATCTTCCAAAAATTGGTATGGCATTACATGAAAAAGGACGGGGAGGAATTGAAAAGAACGTAACATCACTAACGACCCTCCGGTGGACAGAGACAGAATACTCTTCCCACTACTGCACATCAAGCTCGGCTTAACTAAGCAGTTTGTCAAGGCTTTTGACAAGGATGGTGATTGCCTCACTTACTTGTGCCATGCTTTTCCAGGATCGCTAACTAAACTATTTTGGCCTTTCTTATAAATAAAACTTAAAGCATTACCTGGACAAAATAATTATAACTTTGGCATGATGTCTTATATTGATTAGTTTCAAAACATGAAATCAAACAGAGAGATAATAAAAATAAATGGTTCAAATATTACCAATAGTGTTGGAAATTATTTTAATAATGTAATGTGTACTACAGTGGGGCTATTATATATTAACAGCCAAAGTGAAAGCTATGAACAGACTTGTAGAGGATAAATATGTGCACATGCATTTTTTTGAGTGATGCATAATGTGTGTGTTCATCGTCGTGTCGAGGTGAAAAAGAAAGAAAGAAAGAAACGGAAGTAAGAGAAGTAAAAGGGGAAATTAGTGTCTCGCTCTGTCTTCCAAAAACAAGGTCAAAAAGGGCAGTAATTTTTCTATTGTTTCTCTTTTACAATTTGTGTCTGTGCGTTCGTGCCACATGCGCAAACCTGATATAGCAGTCGTAATAGTTCCTATAATACTCCCCCCCAGATAGCCAGAGGCTACAGAGAAAAGTAAATGAAATTAGCATGCAGATGTAGGTGTGGTGCAGCATGTGTATACGCAAGAAGGTTTAAGAAGTGTAAAGTCTGTGTACTTGTGTGGAAATATTACATGACGGCCACTGCCAGTTGTGCAAGTAGTTGGTTGGACAGAAGGAGTTGGAAGGTGCAGGTCAGGGTCATTACGAGGTCTGCAAGAAGCAAGTGTAATGACGGAATCTGGATTAGGCGTGACAATTGTATCTGGGTTGGGTGCAATGATGTGTTCTGAATCAGAAAATCTCTTTGCAGGAAACACTAAATCACAATGACAAAGTATTTGTCAGAGCATTCCAACACTAGATACGGTCCGTCATAGAGCGGCTGTAGTGGTCTGCATATCGATTCGATACAAACTAAAGTGTACTTACATGAATGAAGATCAGGTGGATAGTATGGTTTGGAAGTGACAAAGCACAATGGAGTGTACATCACTGTAGACATTGTGAGTTTCAAACGGTCTACATAACCAGAGGTAGTTGCAGGTATGGATCTGTCGGCCGAAAAATTCACCGGGAAGGCGAAGAGTGGTTTCAAAAACCATCTCTGTTGGTGTAATGTTCAGGTCTTCTTTAATAACGGACTGAAGTCCTAGAAGAACGAGTGGTTCGAGCTGGGCAGATAAGGCAGCTTTGAGTCGACTATGAAAGTGTTCTACCATTCTGGTAGCAGAAGGGTGAAAGGCAATTTCTCAATATGGGAAATTCTGAAGATTGGCAAAGGTCTCGGAAAGAGTGTGACATAAGCTTGGAATCTCTGTCAGTGGTAACAGTGATGGGTACACCAAAGTTAGAGATCCAGTTCTCTATGAATGCACGGGCTACAACTTCTGTAGATATGATGTGCAAGGAGACTGCTGCTGGGCGATGAGTGAAACGGTCTATCATAGTGAGGATGAAGTGATGATCAGTGGAAGGTGGCAAGGAGCCAACGATGTCCAAAGGAATATATGAAAAACGAGCGTCAGGTACAGGGAAGTTGCCTTGGATAGATTTAGTATAGCGATGTACTTTTGTAATTTGGAAGGAAATACATGCCTGATTCCATTGGCGTATGTTTACGGTCATGTTAGGCACAAAAAAAAAAAAAAAGACAAGCTGTGATCTTGACTGTTGCATGCTTGCCAAGGTGTGTTAAGTCACGGAAATGACGAAAAATGTCTTCTGGTAAGAAGGAGGCAAGTATGGTGTTGGATGTGCAACAGGCATATCACACCAGATGGGATTGGAGTCTTTTTCAGTGGAATCGTTGAAGTCGACATAAATTCTGTCAAAGATGTATCTCGTTTCTATTCAGTCGTGATGTAATCCAAGTCCAGAAGTTTCTCAAGACTGTTGAGATTGCAAAAGCGGGAGAGGGTGTCAGCTACAATATTCATTTTGCCTGGTAAATATTGGATGTCGGCAGAATATTTGTGTCACAAAATCCATTTGTCAAAATTCTCTAGGTGTATGTTTACCAAAAATGGAAGCAATCAGTGCTTTGTGGTCAGTGAAAATAATGAATTGTCTCTCTTCCAACATGAAACAGAATACTTGTCGGCCCAAAACACTGTATTTATGCTGAGGAATGCTCAGCTTAGCAGAAACGAAAGACAGTGGTTGTGTTTGACCGTTTACAACCTGATTGAGTACAGCACCAACAGTTACATCAGAAGCATCTGTCGAAAGAAAGAGATTAGCTGTTGAGTCTGACAGAGACAATGTCTTCTTTTGTGTACAGAGTGCATCAGTGAGCTTGGACAGCACTACTGATTAAAGATTTCCTAAGACAATTTGGTTGGGAAATCTTGCCACATTCTGCACATGCTCCTTGCCAAGTTCCTTCAGGTTGTAACTTACTTTGAAGATTATAAAACCATTTACATGGCTATCATGGGAGGAGACTGAACACGAGTTAGATGTATGAAATGAAAACCTTAAAATTTTTTACTGTACACGAGGCATTTATACGATCATTAACAGAGGTAATCAAGTTATAGGGAGTAAAGGCATTTATAAGATCGTTAACAGAGGGAATCAAGTTATAGGGAGTAAAGGCCTTTATAAAATCGTTAACAGAGGGAATCAAGTTATAGGGAGTAAAGGCATTTATAAGATCGTTAACAGAGGGAATCAAGTTATAGGGAGTAAAGGCATAAGATCGTTAACAGATGGAATCAAGTTATAGAGAGTAAAGGCATTTAAAAGATCGTTAACAGAGGGAATCAAGTTATAGGGAGTAAAGGCATAAGATCGTTAACAGATGGAATAAAGTTATAGGGAGTAAAGGCATTTATAAGATCGTTAACAGATGGAATCAAGTTATAGGGAGTAAAGGCATTTATAAGATCGTTAACAGAGGGAATCAAGTTATAGGGAGTAAAGGCATTTATAAGATCGTTAACAGATGGAATCAAGTTATAGGGAGTAAAGGCATTTATAAGATCGTTAACAGCGGGAATAAAGTTATAGGGAGTAAAGGCATTTATAAGATCGTTAACAGAGGGAATCAAGTTATAGGGAGTAAAGGCATTTATAAGATCGTTAACAGAGGGAATCAAGTTATAGGGATAAAGGCATTTATAAGATCGTTAACAGATGGAATCAAGTTATAGGGAGTAAAGGCATTTATAAGATCGTTAACAGAGGGAATCAAGTTATAGGGAGTAAATGCATTTATAAGATCGTTAACAGAGGGAATCAAGTTATAGGGAGTAAAAGCGTTTATAAGATCGTTAACAGAGGGAATCAAGTTATAGGGAGTAAAGGCATTTATAAGATCGTTAACAGAGGGAATCAAGTTATAGGGAGTAAATGCATTTATAAGATCGTTAACAGAGGGAATCAAGTTATAGGGAGTAAAAGCGTTTATAAGATCGTTAACAGAGGGAATCAAGTTATAGGGAGTAAAGGCATTTATAATATCGTTAACAGAGGGAATCAAGTTATAGGGAGTAAAGGCATAAGATCGTTAACAGATGGAATAAAGTTATAGGGAGTAAAGGCATTTATAAGATCGTTAACAGATGGAATCAAGTTATAGGGAGTAAAGGCATTTATAAGATCGTTAACAGAGGGAATCAAGTTATAGGGAGTAAAGGCATTTATAAGATCGTTAACAGAGGGAATCAAGTTATAGGGAGTAAAAGCGTTTATAAGATCGTTAACAGATGGAATCAAGTTATAGTGAGTAAAGGCATTTAAAAGATCGTTAACAGAGGGAATCAAGTTATAGGGAGTAAAGGCATAAGATCGTTAACAGATGGAATCAAGTTATAGGGAGTAAAGGCATTTATAAGGTCGTTAACAGAGGGAATCAAGTTATAGGGAGTAAAGGCATTTATAAGATCGTTAACAGAGGGAATCAAGTTATAGGGAGCAAAGGTCGTTATTGTTACAAATAAAGATTAAAAAAAAAAATTATTTTCAAGATGAAATTTTAAATCAGCAAAATTTTTGCACTGACTTAAAATACGCTTAGCATTTGAAGTGTTCTTATTGTCTTTTATCGAAAACATTTTTGGCTTCCTATTTCCATCATTCATAGATCTACAAATCAAAACCACACTGTGTTAATCCTTATGCCAATCTTTTACAACTTCTTTTCATCTGTTTTGACAGAAACCATAATATTAACAAACAAACAAAAAAGAAAAGATTAACTCACGAGAAAGAAAGAAAGACGCATAATCAGCATCCGGTCCCCCAGAATCAAGGGGTTATATCGTACCACTTATGTTACTGATTGTATCGCTTTTTCAAGACATAATTGTCGCTATTCGAGAATGTTCAATTTCAATAGCTGAAAAGACGGCCAATTACAAACATTTTTTTTTGTGTGTGAATGGATTGAAAAAACAAAAAACAATTAAAAAAAAAGGAAAAAAAAAAAAGAAGACCAATCTTACTTGGGTGGGATAATGGGGAAGAAAGCGAGGAGAATCCATACAAACAAAAATCAAGTTTTGGTGGGATTTTTCTTCTTTGCCCTATCCCATCGGCTGTTACAAGGTTTCGGACTTTTGTGTTCTTGAGAACAATGCACCGAAAAGTGTTAGGTACTGCAGGTGTTCAAAGAAGAAGAGGAAGAAGAAGAGGAAGAAGAAGAAGGACGATAATAATGATGATGATAATAATGATAATGATAATGATGATAATAATGATGATAATAAAGACACTTTAATAATTTTGTTTTAATTTTATTTCAGTAACATCTCAAAACTAAAAAGAGCCCTTCTTGGGGCTAACGATTTCTGAGATATATATAATATATATTTGAATATTCATTGAAATTTTCTTCTACCTCTCCAATATGAAGTTTCTATTTACAATGCCTCCCCACGAGGGCAGGGTCGTTTTTTAACATGGAGAAAGGAACAAAAATTTTAAATTGTCTCAGTCGTGAAGGATTTCTCCTCCACTGAGAACAAAAAATTGAAGTGTAGCATCTTGGCCCGAAGGCCAAGAAATCTCTTATGGCATTAAGAGTTTTTGCAACGTTGAGTTACTAAAGTTTAAAACATTAATTTTTCTCTTATTTATTGACCAGTTAACAATGTTACTATATATCTTTCTTGTGGTTTCTTGGTTTTGCTGGATTCTAGGGCAAGAATTCATCTAGTCTGGAGGATAGTGTCTAGTAGGCATTCAAGTTCTCTACATTATCAAATTATTACTTGGTAAGACAATTTTCTGTTCCTATGTATGTTCTTATCATCTACCTCATTTTTAAAAGATGTGATAGCTCTATCGCTGAAGACGCAACTTGCACCAGCCTAGCAAACATACACATCTCTTCAGATTGACAACAACCGTCAATAACACTGGACGTATCCCCCCCCCCCAATTAATCTCTCTCTCTCATCTCTGTCGTCTTTCAGGGTGCTTCACCACCGAATCTACACGATTTCTCCAGATTCGGTGGTACAAGGGGCGTGCAATAAGTAATGCACCTGACCCACTTCCCATAGCAGTAGAACAACGAAACTTGGCACAGTTATTAGTCTTTCTCTACATAGGAACCACCCAGAGTTATGCATTTCTCCCATCGTTTGATGCAGCTCTGGAGACAATTTTTGTAGGACACCCCTGGTTGACTTCAGAAATCAAGGCTGCATCATCTGGGAAACACTTTCCTTTCAAAAACAACTTCATGGCTGGGAAGAGGTGAAAGTCAGAGGGTGCAAGGTCAGGAGAGTAGGGAGGATGGGGAAGTTTACATAACCACATGCCCGTGCTTCTGATCTGGTGACATGCGAGTTGTGGACCGGAGCGTTGTCCTGCAGAAGGAGGGTACCTTTGCTGATCTTGCCCCCGCTTCTTGATTTTGATAGCTTCCCCTAATTTCCTCAAAATTGAAGCATAATAGGCTCCTGTAATTGTGGTACCCTTTGCCAGGAAATGTGTCATCACTACTTCATCCTGGTCCCAGAAGACTGTGAGCATGACCTTGCCAGCGGAGGGCTGCACCCTTGCCTTCTTTGAAGGTGGTGAGTCCAAGTGCTTCCATTGCATTGACTGGGCTTTGGTTTCTGGATCATAGTGATGGACCCAGGTTTCATCCTGTGTAATCAGTCTTTTTAAAAACTTTGACTCATCTTCTTGGCACATCTCCAAATTCATCCCCGAGCACTCGACGCATTCTCGCTTCTGGAAGGGTGTGAGCAACCTGAGAATCCATCTGGCAGACACCTTATGCATATGGTCATGATTGATAGTTTCCACAGACCCTGTACTAATCTTGAAATTTGCCGAATAGTAATGTGTCGATCTTCCAAAATAGCAGCCTCAACTTGACAGACAGATGCCTCATCAATGGCAGAAGGGGGGGTCCGGTCTGGGTGCTGTTTCTACAGACTTCCGGCCATGTTTGAATTCACGATGCCAGCGTTTTACAAGGTCATATGATGGGGCATTATCACCATAAGTTTCTTTCATTTCATCAAAAGTCTCCTGTGGTGTGCGTCCTTTCAAATACAAAAACCGGATCACTGCTCGACATTCAACAGGCCCCATTTCACACCTGACTCAGTTCAAACACCTGTAAAACAGAAACCACAATTAGTTCAGAGGTGTAATTTGCCACATAACCCGTAGAGATATAAATCATTGCACATGCAAAATTTCAGCTAGATCAGACAACTGGAAGTGGGTCAGGGGCATTACTTATTGCATGCCCTCGTAATAAGGATTTTATTATAGTGGAGATCTTGGTATTTTATTTTGAACTCGATGACCTCCTTTTCTTATGCCGTTCAAGTCATGTTGTATACAATGACTTGTTTACAATAGGTTGTTGACAAGCGCATTGGTGTTCATGATGCTAACGGATATTTTGTCAGCCTTCTGACCTCTGATCACTCGAAAGGAAGATTAAATCTGGGCAGTATAGAGAGAGATGTTTTCAGTACAGGAGACTTTGGTGGTATGATCACGTTGAAAGAATGGATAAGAGCGCTTTGCTTGGTAGATGTAAAACAGATGAGGTAGAAGGTTCATTGGGCAGGAGAAAACCAAGGAAAACATGGAAAGAAATGATAAGGATAGACTTGAGAGAAAGAGGTATGAATAAAAATCTGGCCAAGGATGGGTTATCATGGTAGTCAATTGCTAGAAGCCAACCAACACATGCCAGCACGTAAAATGGACCTTAAGTCAAATATGATGATAATTTTTTATCTTTTCCTGATAACTTGCCCTGGCTAGTGCACATTCACTGCTCTATCTCTTCTTGGATATTCCAATCACTTGACGGTCTTCATTAAGATCAAATCTAAGTTCTGAGAGATCTCTCATATCCCTTTTCGATCACAGAGTGTATCGATACTCAAAGGCTTATTGGAATAACTTTAGATCTTTCGTCTCTGAAATTCTTTGTGAATTTCATTTTCAGAAAGATTAATGAACAATGATTAATGATCAATGAGTTGATATGAACGCAAGTTAAAAAGGTGAAAAAATAAATGACCACAATACATTTTACTTAACTTGAGATTAATGGATAAATATCGTATAGACTGAGTTAGACATTAGAGATGTGAAAAAATCTGAAAGCGAAATAATTTCCCAATTTGTGGGTGGGGAGGGAGGCAAAGCTCCTACTAATTTCTCAACATTGAAGGTCATGCATCTCTATCATTTCTAAGTGTGTGCGCGTGTGATGCCTCCCCTCAACTTTCCAAACTTGATCCACATCTCCCTAAGTCAGCTTTGCAAACTCCTCCCTCCTCTAAAAACCCTACAATTAATCCCAATTTTAAGTGGAAAGCCCCCCCCCCCAATTTTCTAACCTTATTACTAACCCCCGGAGTCCAAGTGGAAAGTTCTCAAAAAAGCAAACTTGTAAAACCACATGTAATCGTCAAAACAAGAAGCTACCCCCCAAAAAAATTTGTATGAGATAATTTTACATTAAAATCACATGTAAAACTGATACCCCACTCTAAATTTTAAATTGTTTTCTTCAAATTTTTCAAGATGTTCACATATAATCGCCTGAAAAAAAAAAAAACAGAATCTCATTTTTGGGGGAGGAGGTGGTGCAAAGGATGTTATTCTACATAACTGTTTTTTCATACTAAAAGTAACAACCGACGCGTTATGACATAATTTTTGCTTTTAAATTCATTAAATTTCATTAGAATTAAATTTCTTCTCCACAAATGAATGCTAAAAGTTTTTTGCATGTAATTAAAATTTAAAACACGAACATGTTCGGTTAAAAAAAAAAAAAATAGCTGTTAACAAGAACAGAAAGATCCCAAGTGCAATGTAAGGAGGGAGAGGGGTTGTAAAGACAGGAAATAATTTTTTGATCACTTAAAAGTCTTCTACCTCTCTTCTACCCTTCACAAAATAAATTGCATGACATTTGTCAGAATCACAATTTTCAGAGAAAAAGGGGGGGGGGAAGAGAGTAAACCAAAAAAAGATGCAAGGAAAAGAAAAAAAGAAAAGAAAATCAAGTCAAGAAATTAAGGGTCTTTATAAAAAGCAGAATTAAACAGAAATCCCGCCTCTTCTGAAGAAAACAAAAGAGAATTTCTGCTAAAGAAAGGTTGAGATCTCACATCCCTGAGACATAGAAATTAAAAAAAAAAAAAAAACTTAACAAGGACTAAGGCCTGATTTCCAGCTGGCTAAAATTTGATTGTTTTCAAGCCCACTGCAAACAAGTTCTTGATGAACCGTCCCCCTAAGTAATCCAATTTTCAAAATTTCCACTACTTATGATTACTACGCTATGATCCCAATAACTAATGTATACCCATTAACCCTTATCCTCGAGTTGCCTCCGGGCCTTGATAAAAGAATTTGAAACCAGTAGTGCATGTGATTCAGCACTGGTGCATGTTTGTGTGTGTGTGTGTGCATGCGTGTGTGCATGTGTGTATGTGTGTGTGTGTGTGTGTGTGTGTGTGCATGTGTGTATGTGTGTGTGTGTTTTGTTACATGTAAGAAATGTATGCACATGTGCGTATACTTTTTTGCACATAAGATGTGCATACGTTTACGCTCTGTTGCGTGTGATTCTGCAATCGCTACTTCCGGTAATTTTTGTTGTACATAGGGAAATCTCAGCAGTGAAAAGAAGGCTTAACTATAGTATCGGAAATTGCCATTGTGAAAATATTCCCAGTAAGATGTACAGTGAATGGAGCATAAAGGAAAGAATAAAAATGGAAATTATTACCAAAGACAAGTAGACAGACCAGCAAAACTATGTGCACGGGGCATACAAATATATACGAGGTATCTTCAATAATTTTCCAGACTTTTTTGGATGGGCACTTTTATTGATAGTACACACATAAAACTCTAGTCCCCTTTGCAGTAATTTCCTTTGGCTGCAATGCACTTGTTGTACCATTCCAACAACTTCATATTGAATGTACGGTTCATTACACTAACCAATCAGAATGAACGGTTTATTTTGTCCCAGGCTTTTTTTTTTTTTTTTAAAGGAAGTTAATATATAAGTGTGACTGGGATATCTATGAAAAGAAAAAAAAACATGAAAAAGAATAAAAACCAGAACTGAGGTGTTGTTTCAATGTTGCAATCATTCAAGGTTTATTTAATAAGTTATGAAAAAATAATAAACAATGTCTGTAGAAAAGCATTGCAAACATTTTTACAGCCCTTTTTTTTTCACTTTGGTTTTTGTGTGGTTTTGTTAAAAAGTCTTTCCTTCTATACAACAAACTCGTCCTCTCCAAGATGAAGAGAGTCGAGATTCTTTGTCCAGTCGGGATGATACTGGCAATGGGAGTAAACAGTTGGCGAAGGGGACCGGCTCTTCTGTCCAGACAACTGATTAGTGGACGACATCTGTTTGATTAGTTTCTCTTTTCTATCAAGTTCACTGGTCAGTAGTTTAACATCTTCTTTTAAAGACTGGACTTCCTCATTGACCAAACTATCAAATGAGCCAGATATACTGCTAATAGGTGCCTGAAAACATAAATAAACCAATTATATTTATGTGTGCTTATACATGAGAATAAAATATGCAATACATCAACATCAATAATATAACTTGTACAAGTTGAAGTTTACATCTCTTCTATATATATATATATATATATATATATATATATATATATATATATATATATATATATATATATATACACACTAGCATTTCAGCCCAGCGTTGCCCGGGTGTTTAGAGGTGTATGTTGAGCAAAAAAAAAAGAAGAAAGAAAAAAAAAAAAAAGCGGTCAATTTTTTAAACTTTAACCCCTATTATGACCCCTTAAAATTTATTGTTTTGGGCTCAAATTAAGTTATTAAGTTAGATCCATGTCCAAGTAACCTATATCTAAAATTTCAAGTGTTTAGACCCAAAATTGTCGGAGGAGTTTGGTAGAGTTCTCAAAGGTCAAATCATTGAACTTAACAGCCAAATTTCTGGCGGAAAACCGATCACAAAGATTTTTCCAAATCTCAGTAACCCTGTATATCAAATTTCGAGTCTGTAGACTTAAAATTGACAGAATTATTGTTGCGTAGGGAAATGTACACAGACACGTTCACTTTTATAGATATATATTTTACCAACTTTTGGGGGGATTTTACAGTCTGCCTAAAACTTTCGACGGAAACAACAGATTTTCACGAGATCAGTATCATTTTGAAGTTCATCTCGGGCAATAAATACCAAAAAATTGGCCAAAAACATTAATTCCTTCACCTTCAACTGGGCAATTTTCTACAAGGAGGGGTCGATTTTTTGCAAGCCATTTTTGCAAGTCATTGTATCGGTTGGACTGACTTTGCCTAATTTTAACGTTCCAAACTTCTGGTCGCATCATGGAGTAGCGGTAAGACGCCAAATTTTATTTCACTTTCTTTTCCACCTTTGCGTCATGGGTTCAAGCCTGCCTGCCTATCTACTACCACTTTTTTTTTTTGCTCAACACAGACCTTAAAACACCCAGGCAATGCTGGGCATCCAGGCTAGTAACATATGTTAAGTGTTATAAAATAATTTTTTTTATATTGGATCCTAGCATGATAGAAATATGCTCCAAATATTATTATAGGAAAGAATATTTAACATTAATTTTCAAATGCATTTGATTTTTTTTTACTATTCTTGATTCGTCTAGGAATCTGATATCCTTTACAATACAATACATGACTCTAATTGGATTTTTTTCATGTACTGGGACGGTCATAACTCAAAATTGCATAACTCAAAATTGGTCTGTAAATTTTTCAAATTTTTCTCAATATTTAGTAATTTATTGACTTGTCTCCTTCCAAAAAAAAAGATTTATTTCTTTGAAAATCCATGGGTTTTAGAGAACTTTCAGAAATCTTTTTGTTGAAATATTTGATTAGCAGATTTTTTTTAGCTCATTAAAAACGAGCAAAAGGTATAAACTGCTGACTTAGAATTAATGCATTATGACAAATTGATGGTTGAATATGATTAAATTTGTGCTCATTTTTGCATTAAATACTAATCCTATTAATTCCTAATGGTTGATTGAACAGATACCTTAATACTTAGTTTGCTACACCCTATCTTAACAAAGGTTCATACAAAATTTTAGTCACATCAGCCTGGTAGTTTCTGAGAAAAAGTGGATTGAACAAAGAGAAATATCCATCTTAGTCAACAAAGCATGGTGTTATACAGAAAGTGTGCAAACATTTTTTGAGGATTCAGCAAAGTTGAATAATTTCAACATGAAAAATATAATAGGCGTATGATTTATAGTGCAATTAACCTTCAAGACATCAAAAGTTCAAATACGAAATTATGCCTGAAAAAAAAAAAAAAAAAAAAAAAAAAAAAAAAAATCGACATAATTTGATTTTTTTTTTTTTTTTTTTTTTTACACAGTGGTCACCACTTATCAAGGCTCGGAATCCACTCAGGGTAAGGGTCATTGCAAGTACAGTACGTTAGTGTGGAGATTTAATGAAGTGTCTACTTAAGAGGGCGGTTCATCAGGAATTTGTTTACGTTGGACTTGAAGACATCCAAATTGTAGTCAGGTGAGAAGCAGGCAGATGGAACAGAGTTCCACAGGCGTGCAGTTCTAAGAAAGAAGCTTTGTTCATGGAATCTACGTTTTGATTTAGGCACAGATAAAGAGTGGGGAAAATTTTTGACAGTGGATTCAGCTAGACGGGTGTTTTTCGTAAAAGATTGGCGACAGGGGACCAGAGATTGGAGTTCAGACGAGCACCTGCCATGGAAATAACGATAAAACAAAGATAGGCTCACAACGTCGCTTCTGTGGGAGAGAGGTTGCAGGGAAGAGAAAAGGGCATCCCCACTAAGCCACAAAGTCTATTTTGTACTCTGTCAAGGCAGGATAGGCTGTTTTTAGCAGCTCCTGCCCAGATATGGCAGCAGTATTCCATCCTTAGACGTACTTGGCTTTTATATAGATAGAGAATTGCATCAGTAGTAAGACATCTTCTGGAGCGGTAGAAGGATCCCACCATCTTTCCAGCGACCTTGGCAACAGACTTGATGTACGTGTTCCATTTCAGATCAGGAGTGAAGGTCAAGCCCAGAAGCTTGTCAAAAAATGGGGCTTCTCCTAGACGAAAGCCATCCATTTCAATTGATGCCAGATGAGGATCAGAGCGTTGATGATGTAAAGATAGGAGTTTGGTTTTAGATGCATTAAAGGTAACCAGCCACGTCTTCCCCCACTGAACCACGCACTCGAGATCAGAGAAGAGAGAATCAGAGAACTTTGTCATTTACAGCCTTTGATGTGTTGCCGTAGATGGTCGTGTCATCAGCATAGATGTCAACGAATAATTTAAGCATGTGTTTAGGGAGATCATTGATGTAGATCAGGAAGAGAGTTGGGCCCAGGATGGATCCTTGAGGGACTCCAGCATTAATACTGCAGGCCTCTGATTTTTGTCCATCGACCACAACTCTTATGAGCCTATCAGAGAGAAATGATTTAATGATAGAGAAAACATTTCCAGTTATACCGTAGCTGGAAATCTTGTGAAGTAGGCCCTTATGCCATACCTTGTCGAAGGCCTTTGATATGTCAAGAGCAATTGCCCTAGAAAGGAAGCCTTTGTTAAGACATTCACTAATCCTATGGGATATAACCGTTAACACATCTGCAGTAGATCTTGCAGAACGGAAACCATATTGCGTGTCACTAAGAAGGTTATTTCTGCTGAGGTGGTTGACTATTTTTTTATTTAATATGAATTCCAGCAACTTACTCATGACACACAGGAGACTTATTGGTCTGTACTGAGAGGGAGATGACTTATCACCTGAATTCTTAAATACAGGGCATACTGATGAGGTTTTCCAGGGAGTTGGAAAGCACTTCTCCTTAAGGCAACGCTTAAAGAGTTTTGTGAGTATGGGAGCAAGTTCTGGTTGAAGCTTTTTTAACATTATAATTGGGATGCCGTCAGGGCCAGTTACTTTACTGGAATCAAGGTTCTTGATTAGCTTGGCAACCTCATGCACAGATATTTGTATGTTACCTAGCGTGTTCTGTGTTATAGGAGGAAATATGGGGAGTTGATGGCCTTCGTCGCATAGGGTAGAATTAGCTGCAAAGTTCTTTGCAAATAGTTTGGCCTCGTCTGATACTGACGAGATGACCTCTGGTCTATTAATAATGGCTGGGACAGAATGCACACTTCTGTTCAGGATCCTATTTGTTATTTGCCAAAACTGGTGAGAACCAAGCCGCTGATCAGATACTTTGGATTTAACAGACGAACATAGAGCTCTCTTGCATTTTTTATTACTCTTTTACAGTGTTTTTTCTAAATTATACCCAGTGGTATTTCTAAAGTATACCCCCTCCCCACCCTCCCAGTTAATGTATAGAAACCCTGAAGGTTTTCTTACCCGTTTGGGATGTGCCAAAGTCAATTGCAGGAAATGTGAGTCATGCGTTGAGTAGAATAATTTTTGAATGTCCTGCGTGCTCTGGTCAAGAACTAAGACACCATCTACCTGTTAACAAAAGAAAAATAAAGGGAGATAAATATGATAATATTGTATTTGATGACAAATATATGCCTCTAATTTCATAGATCAAAATATTTTAATTTCTCTACATTTGAAGTAAACACAATATACGGGCACCTATATCTATATTTATTTGAAAAGTTATAGTTTCCTTTTACTTTGTCTGTAATCAAATCGATAAGTTTGATTGGTTGACCTGAACACTATTACTGGCTTAGCATTCAGAATTTTATTGAATTTACTTATTATTTGTAGAAGTTAACACTTTTGTTGATGACCCAAAAGTCACAATATCAAATAAAGTTGTTTTTTTTTTTTGTTTTTTTTTAAGAAGGAAGAAGACTGTTATGGTGTAAGCTGATATACCTATTTCAGGAGTAAATATACTTACCTAGACATAATAAATATAGTTAAGACTAACGTTGTGCCGGTTGGTTGGTTGGTTGGTTGGTTGGTTGTTTTTATTTTACAGCATATCAACCCTTTTCGGGTTATTTAATGCCGAAGATTTTGAAGAAAATTTTTTAAAATAGAATATATTTGTTGTTTTCACGTTGGTTTCTATTTAACCCATAGTTGGGACCCTAACAGGTACTACCACTCTGGGTCAGAGTGGACCTGGGAGCAATGGTAATTAAAGGATGGCTCCACACTCCCCAAAGCCCACAAACTGGGGCCCTCACCACTGGATATAGTTTAAGGTCATATCCAGGACCCCCATTGAGGGACTTTTACCCTCTGCAGGGGGGGCAGTCGGTGTATTCTAATGCCCCACTGACAGGGCCAACGTTGTGCCGGATATTAGTGGCAGTTATAACTCCAGAATCATGATGTATACTGTTGTAACATATATTTGTTAATACGCTTTTTGTTAAATATGCCATTGTGTTTGTCTTGAGTTTTACCAAGCTGCAAGGCTACAAAAAGACATAACATTTCCCCAAATAACATTGCTATTTTTTAAAAATCTATTTCTAAAAGTAGATACAATTTCTGAAAATCACATTTCAATTTGATATGAAGATAATACCAAGTGCATCAATTTTACACACACACACGTTTAATAAAAGTATGCTATCTTACTATGCTAGATGTACAAGTGAGTTCATCCATCTTTTCATAGATTTTTTTTTTAATCATGACTTCTGAACAGTCATCACATAATTGGTGAAATGGTGAGGTCTTGTCCCCACAATCCCATTTGTAACTCCATATTTTTTTATACCAGTATATGTGCATAACTATAATAAATATGAGATTTTCACTTGATATAACCATTTCTTTTTTACTCATTTTCATCTCAAACAAAGAATATTACCACTTGGATGTATGGAGCTACTATTTGGGACCGAGAGGAGTTGAGCAGTCATTTAAACTTCTGCAGGTTAATACAGTCAGAAAAATAAGAAGCAGAGAGAGAATTCCAAAGTCCAGCAGTCTGAGGGAACAAACTATTAAAGTAGAAGGCTGTTTGGTATCTAGAGACCCTAAGGGTAAAGGGGTGGGATTTTGCTGTTTGTTGGACTAATCAGGAGTGTGTACATTGAGGGAGAACCTGCTGTGAGTTCATCGGCCGCCCATATATTACGTTTAGTTCTTTGCGGCAGCCTTGGCAACATCCTCAATGTATTTGTTCCGATTCATGTTGCCTATGAATGTTAGGCCGACGAGTTTGAAAGACGTGTTTTCAGGTAGGATTTTGTCATGGCAATCGGTGGTTTAGAAGATTTTTGTTCTGTAGTTATTAAAAGAAAGGAGCTTAGTTTTAGTAGCATTAAATATTACCAACTATTTATGGTCCCATCCCAACAAGGTCGTTTTCTATGGTTTCTGCCATTGTCTTAGATATGTGTACATTCGTTTTACCCTCATGTCTATAATAGAGCATGGATCATCAGCAAATATACTCATCTGAGATACAATTTTATCAGGGAGGTCATTTATTAATATCAAGACTAATAAAGGTTCAAAAATTGACCCCTTAGGAAATTTGGGAGGAAGTGGTTTCAGGGATCTAAGGTGGAATCAGAGACAATCAGCTGGACAAGAAGGTTAGCTTTCTCAGTTGTCGTGTAAGCGACCTCATGGTTGTTGGATAGTGAGAGAAGTGTTGATTGTCCATTATTTATCACACTATTATAAAGTTTCCAGAAATCAGGAGTTCCTATTTTCTGCAACTTTATATGTTTCATGGTCACCTTTTTTAGCTGTGGCTATTTCACTTTCACAATTATTTCTAGCTTCTATAAACCTTTGCCTATTTGTATTTGATTTGTGGTGGCCGAAACATCAAAATGCACGTTACTTTTATGCAATGGCAGCTGCACAAGTTGGTCAGTTTGATGCCTTTGAGAAGAGTCGGGCTTGCTACAGTACTTCTGTATGAGAACGGGAACTTCAATGGTTGGTTTGCATCATTCAAGTGTCTCATTGGAACACTGTTCAGCTCCCTGGAGCATCTCTAATGTGTTCTCTAATGGCTTCCTAATCAGTGTTTTTGATCTTGTCCATTTGAGCAACAGTTCCTCAACTTGAACTTGAGAACTTAGGGTGATGCCAACCAATGTAAAAACATGATCAGCATTTCCAAGTGGACTATGGGCATTTGACACCACAATCATGTGGTACTGCAGTCAGGAACAGGTTTAAAAGTGAGGCTTGCTGATCTTCAGGATCTAGGAGGCAGATCGGGAACGTGACAGTCTGAGTCAGGGAATGGGATCTAGAAAAACCAGCTGCACCTGTATAACTCGAGAAACCAAGCCAACTACTGTGGTGGACATTAAAATCCCCAAATAAATGTGCTTGGGCATTAGTATCTAAAGAGAGTGCTGCATCTTCACTGTCAGAAAGTTGATCAGGGTACAGTTCTGATTCAAGGGAGAATAGTAGATAAAGTATAAGTAACTAATGCAGTGTTGTAAGGCTAGTCTAAATTGCATGAAGGTCTGGTCATATGATTCTAGGCTATGCTCTCTAGTCAAAGGGGAGGGTGCTACAAATATAGACTCCAAGTCCATCACTAAACTGATTCAGATATCTGGAAATACATCTTCAGTTCTTTTCTACTTTTTGTTTTCAATTACTCTATTTTCATCATTGCATGAACTACTATAGCTATATTTCCTATTGTTCTGGTAGTGAAGCCCTAATATGGGAGTTTTGGGAAATGCAGGATCACACCTTAGTTGTCATTACTCCTGGATCCACTTTAATTCAGTGTAGAAATACCCGTCAAAATGCCATCTTTGGGTTAAATAAACTCTAATCACCTAACCAACCATTTACATACAAAACAGCAATCTGTAACAATTGCCCTCCCAAAACAAAGATGGCAGAAATGGATACAGTGGGTGTAAATACAAATTAGAAGTCACTAAGCATGAAACGAATTACGGAATCATATATAAATATTTTATTTCAAAAAGTTATTTTAATTTTAACATTTCTTCTTGTGTCATAATTTTTAAAAAAATATTTAAAATCTTTTCATATGGAAATATTTTGTTTCAAAAAATTAATTTAGTTTGAACAGTTCTTGTTTTACGACGAAACAATAATTAAAAAAAATTTATTTTTTACATTTCTATAAATAAAGTTTTCTTTAATATATTTTTAATTCTTAGATAGAATGTCTTTCGCATATAATTTTGTTATAAATAATGTCTTATAAAACAACGAAGCTACCTTCAAGTGAATTACAAAACCAAAACTTATTATTCCACCAAATAATTTTTTTTTTTTTATTGTTTCATGATAACACAAGAAGTGTTAAAACTAAAACATTTTTTTATTGTTTTCACAAAACAGATCAGGAGTAAAGGTCAAGCCTATGAATATTAGGCCGACGAGTTCACATTTTGTTAAAATGAAAAAAACAAAAACAAAAAAAACTTTATTTAAAGAAATGTAATAAAAATTTATTTTTTATTATTTCGTGATAACACAACAAGTGTTAAAACTAAAATATTTTTTGAAAATAAAATATTTCTATATGGTTTTGTATTTCGTTTCGTGCTTAGTGACTTCCATTCCATATTTACATCAACTATATCCATTTATGCTATCCTTGTTTTGGGAGTGCAATTGTTAGAGATTGCCTAAAAAACATATGCCTATGAAATAAATTTATAAATCATTCTGCTAGATGGAATAGATTTCCATTTAGTGTTTAAAGGGAAATAACACTTTAGCCATAAGTTTTCTCCTTTGATCAAAACAGCATTTTGAAAAGCAGAGTTATGTGCCCTTGCATTTGAACCAGTTGGCAATGGGAAAATATTCAATGGATGTTCATTCAGCAAGACAATTAAATATGTCCTCATTTCAAAGCAATTTCGTTTCAGCTGTATGTATCATTTCATTTCACTTGTGACGAAGATTGAGTAAAAACAAAAAAGCACTTCATTTCAACTGTTGATGGAGGGGAAGAAAATAAAACATTTTAACATCCGGCGATTAAAAATATAAATAAACAACAAATTTATTTGAAGGAAAAAGAAAAGACTTAAGAGAAAATATTTAAAAAAATAAATAAATAAATAAATAACAAGAACTTAAAAACAAGTTTCAACTCATTTTTATGCAATCCCATACAGAGGATCATTTTAACTGTCTGATATTCATTGCAGCACAGAATTCAGACATTCATACACATTTACTTTCAAGACTGGACCAGGATAAAATGTCACAGTCAAAAACTCTCAGTACAGAGCATCAATGTTAATAAAGGCTCAAACAGGACACCATGATATTGTAACAGAGCGTAGACGCATGTATACAAATGCTGAGTCGTGTGCGAAGTGATGTCACAGTACGGAAAAAGAAAAAAACTATAAAAAGAACATCTGCACAGACAGACATGAACGTTCGAGAGGACAGAGAGAAGGAGCACTATTATGTTTATTTGGGAAAGTACCTGGAAATAAATGTTGTTACAAAAAACAAAAAAAGGAGTCGACTTATTACTTGTCTTCTGTTCCGTGCAACATACTCAGCTACGACGTGTTGGGTCTAAGTGTGTAACATTACAATGTTACAGCAATCCATTAACCCAGCTACTACTACTTTAAGAAAAGGTTAATAAACTTCCAACATGGAAGATATCTACAAACGAATTTTGACAGCATTTGATTTTCACATTTGAATGGATTTCGTATAAAAATTGAAAAAAATGACAATTTATTCCGACACAAATTAAACATCTGGGATCCATTTTTAACAAAAATTGTCGATAGCCAAACCCCCCAAAATATTTCAGTCATGAAAAACATTAAGCTCTTTCCTTTGCATGTTTAACAACAATCGTCTATGGATATTATTGTTGTTTTAGGCACATGTAATTATAATATCACACAGCTTTTCCAATGGCAGCCAAAAAACAACAGCCCATTTATCCATCACTGACACCTACCGAGTGAAACTATAGTCAGATAGAGAAAGAAGCATTACCGATAATTTTTACTAAAATGTGATGCCTTCGTTCAGTCTAAAGAAACAATAGATACCCCCTGCACAGGTAGCGGCATGTGCATTTGCGAAGCAAGGGTTGCGCAAGTCCAGACTACACTTCTCCTGAATCAGCACTACTTGAGTCCAGTGGCAAGGAGAAGTGCTAAACGACTGGAAATATTGCCGAAATAAGTAGAGAACACATACAGCAACTGGAATTCCCAAATAGTCATCTATTTAGTACTGACCAGGGTTAACGTTGCTGAAGTTCTGTGATCTAACAGGAACTGGTGTGTCAATATGAATTATGTCATATATATGTTACAATAAAGTTTCACAAAATGTTGTGTGAATGTCACTTTTCTTTGATCAAAAATCATAAAACTTATGTTAGCATTTTCGGGCCCAAGAAAGGTACCCCAGTCTATGCATCTGTAAAGATGGGCCACTATGATGCCGGATTATGATTTCTCCATCAGATATTGTTCCACTGATGCGATCGGACATGCAGATGCTTTATCCAGACTCATGGATAAGCAAACCAAAGTGAAAAAGGATTCTGTTATTTAATCATTATCTGTGGAACCAGAAATTATTTCAGGTTTTTTTTTGTTTTTTTTTTTACACGGTGGTCACCACTTATCAAGGCCCAGAAGCCACTCAGGGATAAGGGTTATTGCAAGTACAGTACGTTAGTGTGGAGATTTGATGAAGTGTTTATTTAAGGGGGCGGTTCATCAGGAATTTGTTATCGTTGGACTTGAAGACATCCAAGTTGTAGTCAGGTGGGAAGCAGGCAGATGGAACAAAGTTCCACAGGCGTGCAGAGTTCCACAGGGTTCTTATCATTTGTCAAATCACTGCCAATTACTTTGCAAATAGTCCATGAGATTACAACGCCTGACATCCAACTTGAGATAGCGATGAATCTCAAACAGAATGGTTTGAGGTATGCAAAGACAAAAACCTCCGACATTTTTTTTCAGCCTTTACCTTTTTTCCTTTTTTTACAAAGGAGTCACCACTTGTCAAGGCCCGAAGGCTACTCGAAGATAAAGGTTAATGAATGTAAGGTGATTGTGTAGAAATTGTTAATTATGTCAGTTGGGTAGAATTTGATTATTTAAGGAGACGGTCCGACAGGAACTTGTTTGCATTAGACTTGAAGGCTACGATTTGTAGTCGACCAGGAAGCAGGCCAGTGGGACAGTATTCCACAAGTGGGCAGTTCTAGGAAAAAAACTTTGTTCATGGAAATTGCATTTAGATTTAGGCAGAGAGAGAGTGGAGGAAAATGTGGATAGTGGTGGTAGATAGTAGAGTATATTTTTGTAAAAGTCCGGCAAGAGAGGGGGGGGTGACCGTCATTGTTTGAGGTTGATGGGTGCATTCTTTTTGGAGAACATGTGATTGTTAAAATGGCAAAATTGTGTATTACAACAATTTCATTTTGGACATCAGGACATTAGTCGAATGACAGCAAATAGAAGATCTGCGCCATAACTGTAAAAATGACAATTAGCAGCAGAAGCTCCAAAAAAAGCAAAACTTTTTTCTTGGCCTATTCCGGCTTCCCCCTGGTCACGTCTTCACACCGACTTTGCAGCACTAATTGATGGAAAATGTTTTCTCCTACTAATAGATGCTTACAGTAAATTGCATGAAATTTTTCAACGTAATCGCTTAAAAAAGTAGAATCTTATTTTGTTAGGGGATGGCTAATGGTAGCTAAACGTCTTAACCTACACATTTGCCATTATTATTATTGGTAGTAGTATTTTCTGTATTATGTTTGTCTTTTTACCATAAAACAAATCAATCTAATAACCGATCAAATCTTACTAATAAGAATAAAAAAAATATGAACATTCTTTGACAGAGGAAAGTTATGAAATAGTTCACCTCCTCCCCCGAAATTCTCATGCTAAAAATGTTTTTTTTAAATGGTAATATTATTATTTAGAAAATGATTTTAATATGGAGAGAAGGAATGTAATATATGTAATTTTGTAATTTATTCTGTTTCTACACCATCTTTTTATTGTGCATTTTATTCTATTATTACATTCTTATTGTACAAATTGTTGACTATTTTCGATTGTTTATTAAAATAATTCAAATAACATTAAGAATTAAGAACAAAAACAAAGTAAACTGAAACTTACCTCCACCACCAGATCTCCATCCTCGATAGCTGACAATGCAACGGGTGGGGGAGAAAGGCGGTTTGATTTAAACGCAATCTTTGTCATAGAAACCTGGCACATATTAACTAAACATGACCCTGACCGCACTGGACGGAACGCACTGCCAGGACCTCCCATTTTTGTATACTTTCCTTGGAGCGTGCTTTTGCTAACCCCACCTGTTGACATCACTGGCAGCTGTACAATCTTCTTTTCGAGAACAATATAATCATTAAGGCAGGACTTGAGAGTGGCAGCCCCTAATTCGGTGGGATAGAGAGAGTAGAGCTGTAACAGTTGGTGAAGGGTAGCATTGCTTAAGGGCTCGGACGTTGGGGACATTGAATGCGAATTTCCCAATTTGTTCGGATTCGACATTGTTCTAGCTGAGGAACTGCCGCTGTATACAAGATTAGCTTCTCTATTATTATTATTATAGTTATTATTATTTAAGTTACTAGTTGAATGGAAAGACTTGATGGAATTCTCCGCCTGGAGTGGACCGTCAAATTTCCTGGAAGACCTAGAGTGCAGATTCTGCGTAGAGAGGCTTTTGGTTTCCCAGCGGCTGACATTACGCAGAGAAGACCCTGTCTCGGCAGACGTAAGGGTCGAATACTCCTGCACTTGTTTTACCTTGACGACACCAGAATGTGGGTAATGGTATCCCTTTGCCCGTCCAAGAGTGTTTGCGCGTAGACAGTCAACTGAGCCAAACTCTCGATTTTTACACAGTTTTTTATCAGTTTCTGTTTTGTTCAGGTTAAGAGCCGGCTTCAGCCTCGCAGGTGGCATATAAAGTTCAACCTCTGTGTCGATTGTACTATAACCGGAATCCATCGTGCTGCTATGTGACCTTCGGTGTGTTTGTGTACTACTGGCACTACTTTCATTGCAAATCACAGGAATAATCTGCTTCCACTCACTGAATGTTTTCTCGTCTTCTTTGTCATCATGGCATGTTAAGTCTTGTAAGCTTTGGAACTTCCATACATCGGCAGCGCTTTCAATGGGTTTGAATTTCAAGCTGTCCGAACTATTATCATTGGTATCAAGCTCATTGAGCGAGAGCAGAGACGAGACTTCATAGTCCAGCGGGGTGTCGGCATTACCGCTGTTGTTGGAACTAGCCGTACTACAAAGCAGAATCCTCTGCTTCATCAACTCGGTAAACTTGCGCCGCTTCTCATCAATGTTTTCGCTTGGCACACGAGGCAAACTTCGCCGGGGTTTCAACTTATTAATGCAATCGGTACTACTGAACCTGCGGTGCTGATCAACAACATTGCTCTCGCAGATTGGCTTCGGCCGGCTGGTTTTTGCAGACTTACTGAGATGAAGGTATGGGTGAGCGTGTGGATGAGACTGTTCTGTTGCAGAATTCGAAATATTCATCGCAGCTGCCTTGGAGGGTTTGGGTGTAACTACTGTCGTAGTGGCCATTTTCTGCTGCTGTTGTTGATGTTGGCTGCTGGGTGCCGTGTGCTGGAAAGTCTGTCTCTTAGGTACTTGTGACATATAAAGTTCTTGCAGTTGCTGCAACTGCTGCTGTGACCTTGATATTGCATGACCTTTATGTAGAGAAAGTTGAGATCCATTCTGCTTAATATGCGTATTATTCTGGTATGATTCCGGTTGCGATAACTGGCGGGACGAAATCTTGGGGTGGGGTGGGTGGGAGTTTGTAACAGAGTCAAAGCTTTTAGAGTGTCTGTCTTGGTTTAGTCGCGATTTCTCTGATCGGGGTGTATAAAGACCGCCAGCGGTCCTGGTCGCTGAATGGCGTTGGTTTGTTCTGCTCGATCCATTTGTGATGGTTTTTGTCGAGGAACTCGAAGAAACGTTCGATGTTGAAGAATTATGCTTGCTCAAGGACTGATGCGAACCTCTTGGCAACGTAAAACCAATATCACCCGTTAAATCACCCAAACTTTGTGAACGGTTCACATAATCAGAATTCTCATTGAGGTTATATTGGCTCCGTGCAAGCCGTTTTGTGTTCAACATGGAATTTCTTGAATTGCTCTCACCAAAATATGCCGCAGGTCTTTGAGCAGCTGAAGAATTGGTATGAAACGTGGCTGACGAATCTGATAAGAATCGACAAGTTCTTCGTAGGAGGTTGGCATGGTTGTTTATGTCTATCTGTTGTTGGCTAACGTTTTTGCGGTTATGAGTAGGGGCGTGGTCATCGTAGGAGATGGAGCGGGATATAAATGGGTGGGTGCTCTTCGATGAAGGGATGCAAACCATGGCATTCTCTTTGCCAAATTCAGAACGTCGGCTGCAAACACCCTTGCGGTCATCTTCTTGTTCAGGTGAAGATTCATGATCAGACTTCTTCTTATTCTGAAAAAAAAAAAAGAAAGAGAAACGAAAAGTGTCATTCTTTAAAAATAACGACCTTTATCCAAAACTATCTAAACATACCCTGTATTAACTGGGAGTCTGCTTAATTTGATTTTAGTTTAAGGTTGTAAATTTAAAAAAAATAAGGAATTATATTTGGGAATTTCTGAGATGACGATTGATAATCTGTATTATTCGAACTACCGTTTTCATTTTGGATATTATTTTCAGAGTGTTTCAACAGATATAATCTTGAACCTTCTCCAGGTGTATCTTGTTAAACTTGGTAATCTCTACAACATGAACGAAAACCTTTATTTAATTCATGGAGTAGCTTGCTCTCGTTCCATCAGCCATGACCTAGTAGAAATCTTAAGTAATTCATAATAATATTCTTAGTAACACCTATATATATATATATATATATATATATATATATATATATATATATATATATATATTTCCCCCAAACCTCTGGCCTTGATGGAGGGGAGCCTAAAACTTGCTGCTCTGGTTTCAAATGATCTGAAATAATAGCAAAGGGAGACTTGATTCCAAATATTTCTCATATATTATATCTCCCCTCTTTTGGAAATAGGGTAGATTATGAATATCTCCAGTATCAAATAATCCTTATACACTGTGAAATTTACTTTATGTATGAAAACCAAAGAGGAGAGATATAACATGAAAAATATTTGGAATCGAGTCTCCCCTTGCTGTTATTGGAGATCATTTAAAACCATAGCAGCAAGTTTAAGTCTCCCCTCCATCCAGGCCAGAGGTTTGGGGGAACTATTAGATATTTTGTAATTCCTATGCAAAACTAGGAAAAAAAAAACTATGATTGAAACATTTTATAGCTGTAAAAATTGCCAAAAATAGGCTTTGAATGATGGATGATCCCCTTAATGTGATACCTTAATGGTAAATAACACACAGTCCACTACACAATTCAGATCATTACCTTTCCAACGAACCTTCTAAAATTTTGATCAATAGTCGCTGAAATTTGGTACTTATAAAATTGCCAAAAAAGGTGGTATATCTCTCTATATATGGATATATCTATACCCATAGCCAAATTGAATATTTAAGTGCTCACATCTTTGGTTCTATGGGACGAAACTACATGAAAATTTGCAGGCTTTTGAAGGTTATAATACTATTTATTCTATGATTAAAATTTTATGACAATTGGTAAAAAAGAACCTATATTTTCAAACTAATAAAATCTGCCCAAATTTACTTATATTTGTATATATATATAGTGTCCTGTCAAGCCAGCTTTACTTTTTCTGTTTTGAGATGAATTTTGTTCAGGATTTTTTTCTTGTCTGTCTCCCCTGTGACTTTGCCAAGCCACCAATATAAATATAAATATATATATATATATATATATTTAAAACTGTACAGAAGGTCAGAAAAACATTGGTACCGTCGGTTTCAAGCCTAACATAAGGGGGAATAGGTAATGGTAAATAATGTTAGGCTCTCGTCAGTCATATTGTTTTCCGTTTATTTTTCTGAGGAAAAACCAGGACCGCACACATTATCTATGATTATGTTCATTTTTATTTAATTATAGCTTGTCTGTCGCTATTTCTATATATTTTATTTTAATATCAATTTTTTACTTTTTTATTTAATATATTTTTTTAGTAAATATATGTTTAAATTTATTTTGTCCTATTCTGTTCTTAATTGACATGTCAATTTTAATCTTAGCTAAAAGGCCATCACATCATCATCATCACTGATTTAACACCCATTTTACATGCTGGTATGCACTGAATGGTCTTTAGAAATTAATGTTGAAGTTGATCTGTGATCAGGTCTTTATTATCCCTCTTTCTCCGAAGCCCATTCTTATTACTTTCTCGCATGTTTTCCTTGGCCTTCCCCTGTGAAGTAAACTGTTCTACCTCAACTGTTCTACATCTATTAACCCATTCTTTCAACATGGCCATATCATCGAAATCACCTCTTCTGCACACATCTCATTATACTGTTCAGATTAAATCTTCTTCTGAGCTCATCAGAACTAAGCCTTTCTTTAAGACTCACATCACTCATTCGCATATCATTTCTCTGAATTACTTACCTTCTGTTTCTTTTGTTTCTTGTCATGGTGAAAAATTCCATCGAGTTGCTGTCGAAAGCTTTTGTCGGAGGATTTGAATCCTAGCCATTTTTTGGTGTTCATTATCTGATGGCAAAAAAAAAAAAAAAAAAAAAAGAAAAGAGATTTTAATATTGAAGAAGGAAGAATTCAAAGTAAGGATCAATTAACAAAAACAAATATTTTTAAGATTCAATTGTTATTCTTAGTGCTGAAAATGCTTTTTCACACTTAAGCATAACCTAAATATTTCCCAAAGGCCAATTTAAACCTGAATATGGTAGTCATTGCTACAATCACTCCTGTCACATTATTTTGCAGAATGGAGAACTTAAATGCCTACTAGACACTGTCTTCGACTGTTTAAGGTTTCTCTATACAGGCGTTTGTCAGTACAACCTGGTATGAGGATATAACCAAATATTCAAAATCACATAATATTTGAGATCCAAATAAGATCTCCCCGGTATGGTTAACCCACATTACCTTTACAATGAATGGTGCACTTCTCCAAGTGATGTTACCTACAGTAACAGCATGAAGATAGATACTCCACCAGACTAGATGAATGTTCGTTCCGGAATCCAGTAAGAACAACAGATCACAAGAAAGGTATAACATATTTAAATGGTCAATTGGGGGGAGAAAAATTATGCCCTCAACTTCTTTACTGACTCAGTGTTTGAGATGTAAAGGAGAACTTTAATAGAATAGTTGAATATCTATGTGTCTCACAGAGAGATCAAGTGTCAGCCATAGAAAAGTGTTAGCCCTAGGAAAGGGCCCCTGGATTTTTGAGAACTTTGACTAAAGTCAAATGAAACAAATGACTGAAAACAAATGGCAAATGCCGTCTTTCTTCTACTGAACTGTTGTTGAATTGTGCAATAAAATGATAAATGGTATGTGAATCTTCTAAAAACGTTTGTCTGCATATATAAAATCATTTTGGCTTATTATACAAATTCATTACACTTGTACACCTCGATATACATACAACTGACAAACCTTCCTAGCAGCAAAATTCAATCCCTTCACTGTAGAGGTCACTAGATGCTGAAAAGCCTTCTATTCTAATAGCCTCTTCTCTCAGACTGTTAGACTTCCCTCCCAGTTTCCTTGACTGTACCGATATGCAGAAATTTAAATGTAACGTGAACAGAAATCTCGCTCATCTTCTTACATAGTCCCCAGTAGATATGGTCCTAAATAGTAACTCTTACGTTCCAAATGGCAATATGCTTTATTTGGGATGAACAAGAATAAAAAAAATTATCTTGCCTTCATAATACATTTTTTTTTTATAACCTGTTTAGTTTTAAGAAAGTTGCCTTTCTCTAATTTATTGAGAATTTTGAAAATAAATAAAGCGATCAATATATTTTTCTGACAATTAGTTAAAACACCTAACTAGATCTTTTTTCTACTTTATTTATAATTCCGTACATGTATAAGAAGATTAGTATTATCTATATATTAACGGAACAATTGTTCTCATCTTGAGTGTTATTTGCACAATGTTTCAGTCGATGTAACCTTCTACCTTTGCCAGGTGTAAAAGTCGCCATGTTTTGGCAAGAAAAAAAAATGGGAGGTAGCTCTGCACTCTAAGACTCAAATTTTTGTATCTAGTTGGAAGTAAATTTACACGAATTATAAAAATAATTTAATTTTCAGGGAAACCTAGGGATATAATTTTTGGATTTATTATGATTAAATTTTTAATTAACTCCATCAACCAATTGTAAGTTCTTAGAAACATAATATTTATGAAAGTAAGAGTTTGCTGGTTTTGGTATGGTTAATCAGTGTGGAAAATATGGAAAATTAAGAAAATTTGGTTTGGAAAAAAAGAAACCTGAAAAATGCATAAAATGACATAATAATCTGTCTATTATTTATCAGTATCTTTTGAAGGAATTTTAAGGAGACCCCAGGATCCTGCTGAACTTTTATTGGGAAATGCTGTCCTAAAAGGAAAATAAATTCGGCACTAGTGCATTTTGGGCAATTTTTTTGTTTTTTCATCCAGGGAGAGACAAATAAAGAAAACTAAACTTTTTCAAAAAATTTATCCGAAATATGAATACATTAAACATACACAATTTTCTTTTTTAACTTTGGACCAGAAACGAAAAAACACTATTCGCCTTTTACAGTCTTAAAGGCTTATCTTCAGAGACATGTACCTATAGAGAGGAAATGTATTAAAAGAAATGGTGGATTCAAATAAAAAAGTTAATTTTCAAAAAACAAAAAACAAAAATCACATTTTTATTAATGACTGTTCAAAACTAAATTTTAATCATTATTTTAATTTATTATGAAAGTTTAAATTTTGTAAAACAAAAGTTCGTTTTTAAAAACAGAAAAAAAATCGCAATAATGAATGTAAATTTTTAAAATCATACATTTTCATATAATGACAACTTTCATTTATTTCAGAATTTTCTTTATTTTAATCTGATAAATGTTCAGATAATTAATGTTTTGATTTGTGTTATTTTATTACTTTAGTGCATTTATTTCATTTCTACCTAAAAATTATGCAAAACTTTGACATTTTTGGAAAAGTGTCTTCTTGATTTGTTGACCCTGTTCTGGAAAGAGCTCTTCAAAAATGAAAACAAAAAAAGTCGTCCAAAATAACCAAAATGCACAATTGGCATATATCTGCAAACAAAATTCATCTTATTTAGTGGGTTTGTAATTTGAGCAATGCCAGTTTTACTTACTCGTTTTTAATGTTTTATGGTAGATTATAAGTCTGATATATTTGCCTTTAGGAAAAGATTATGTGTCAGGAAATATGATTTTTTTTATTGAAATTTCATAAAAAAACAGACATGAAGTAATAGAACTCCTTCCTCCTCTTTAAGTGCGAACGTGTGCATGAAGACAATTCTCAACCTAGATATTCAAAAGATTTTTCATCTACATGCTTGAAATTTGGTATATAGGATATTCAGACACGTGGAAAACTTTTTAATCGGTTTTCATATAGAAAAGGGTCAAAATTGAAAAATTGTACTTGGGAATCATCAGATTTTTATCTGTTTGCCAACTGTTTCACGAATATGCATGTTAAGAAAATTGTTTGAAAACACTTTGAAAATGTTGTGACAAGCTAGTCTAATGGTTATCGTACACAACTCACTGTCTTTAGGTTTTGGTTTCGATCTCACTCAGCTCAATTTTTTTTTTTTTTTTTTTACTTACAAGAAATGAACTGTTTAGAAAAAAAAACATAATACTCGCATGTACATATCTCAGTTCTTGTAATAATTAAAATATTACTATGTGTATTTTACGATCGGGCAACGGCGGGTGGCTTGTTAGTCTATCTATATATCTATAAAAGTGTGAATGTGTGTGTGTGAGAACACTTCTCAATCTATATATTTAATGAATTTTTGATCTACAGACTTGAAATTTGATATATAAGGTATTCAGACATGTGGAAAACTTTTTAATCAGTTTTCATCCAGAAAAAAGGGTTGCTAAGGGGTAAAAATTGAAGAATTTGGATGTGGGGGGGGTCATTAGATTTTTATCTGTTTGTCAACTGTTTCATGAATTCGCATGCATGAATCGTTTAGATGACAGATTCCTTATGTTAAGAATAAGTAGGTTTGAAAACACTTTTTAAAGATTGTGTCAAGCTGGCCTAATGGTTATCATACTTAACTCACTGTCTTTAGGTTTTGGTTTTGATCTCAGTTCAAGCATTTTTTTTTTTCCTTACAAGAAATGAATTGTTTAGAAAAAACAATACTTGCATACACATGTTTCAGTTTCCGTATGAATTAAAATATCATTCATATGTGCATTCTATGACTGGGCAACGCTGGGTGGCCCTGTTAGTCTCTATATAAAGTTATGTATGTGTATATGTTGATATATGTACAGAATTTACTCCTAAGCTAATTAACTGATCATTATAAATTTTGGAACACAGCTACTAAGTGTAAGGGGAAGTAATACGGGTTATATTTAGTTTAATTTAGTTTTATGTAAAGGGGGTATAAAAACTTCAGATACTCTAATTTTTGTGAAATTTTAGCAATCTGTACCAAACATCAATTAATAAATATTCCCTAAATTTCAGTTTGGAGTATTTTAGTGTTTTAAGGAGACAACCAAGCAAAACTTCCTATTTGAAAATTCACATATTTCAAATTTGCATTAAATTTGATTGAAGCCAGATTCTGAATTTCAATTGCTTCTTAAGACTGTTTAAACTTCAACCTTTAAACATTTTCTATGACAAAAAAATTTTCTATAAAAAAAAGAAAACAAAAAAAAAACATGTCACGAATTTTAATAAAATTACAATAAGTACTTTTTAGATGTAAAGTTTAGTATCATCATATTTAGATTTTCATTTTTGCAAGGAGACATAAAAGTGGTATCAAACTGTTTTGTTTGTAGAATTTATTTTACCCATTCTGGAATGATTATTCTTCTAGTAAATGGAACAGAGTGTCTGTATCAATTTTGGTCTCGGTTGGGAGAGGCGAGGGATAGCATCACACAAGTACCTTGGCTCAATAGTCACTCCTAATGGTCAGGAGTAGAAAGATTATATTAATCACAGAATAACGTGTCCATCACATGTCATCTTCAAGTGATCTTGATCTGAAATTTGGTTCCAAACCAAAGTCCATATTTAGCAGGTGTTAGCTATCATCGTTTTACTGTATGGATAGAAAAACTTGCCATTTAGAGCCTCAACCTTCACAATTTGGACGGATTCGACCATTACTCTCTTATATTTCTGAACTTTTTAGATGAGGGTTGATAATTTGTATTATTTGGATTCTTTGGACTACTGTGATTCTGCTTTCTTTTCCCTTTTTATTATTAAGATTATTTTTTTTTATATATCAGGTGGCTTCGTGCCTTTTCTTCCATAAAGAAATTGCTTATTACCTTCCAACATCGCTACAAATACGCAACAAAAGTATTTTTATTTGTACACAAGAATTTTTCTTTCATGGAATTTTACACAAACAAATTGAGAATAGTTTATTACGTAAACTGAAACCTGCTCCTCCGTGAAGTGGACTGATTTTAATGTTTTAAGAATCAAATTTATCGCATTCGCTATTTATTTTGGTGAGATATCAGATTTGGCTTGTGTTAAAACAAATCTTTTGTAGAAACTTGACCATATATCTTTTTTGTTTAAAATGACTGCGAACCTATTTCATCAGATTTAGGTCTCGTAACTTTGCGGTACTTATGCACTTATATTACTTATGCTGCTAAAATAATGCTATTTAGAAAGCCATTCTTAACATGGAGAGGGGAGGGAGCTTTGTAACTATCCTGTACTTTCACGCTAACAATTTAATAAAAAAAAAAAAAAGATATTGTAAAACTAGAATTTAAAAAATAGCACGGTAATATCAGTGCATAAGCACTGACTCTGCTATGACAGATACTTAATAGGAGGAGATACACCTGAGGCAATAAAATAGAAGCACTTGAAAAGGAGGTTATATTCCTGAAATATCATAAAATGTAACATCAAATAAAACTTTAATGATCGAGAAGAAAAATTGTAAGCAAATAAAGTTCAATAAAAAAAAAATCAACTTGTGATTCAATATTCAGATTTCTTTCTTACAACTCGGCATATTGTCAATAATAAATATAATAATTCTTCCTTCTAATAATAAACTATCTACATTTTAGCAGCAAGGATACCTGGTGTTACCCAATGCATAAAAAAGAAATAGAAGAGTTAAAAATGCGTTTCTCCCTCTCCATTTGTTTTCTTGTCTTCCTTCTCTCTCCACTCAACACTATAATTAGGCACATGTTTGTTTTAATCTATTCCCGGGCAACGCTGAGTTACTTATCTTCTGCCTATCCATCTCAACACTAATCAAATACATAACTGCTTTAAGATATTCCTGAGCAACGCCAAATTTTTTGTTATGCCACTTCTGCTCAACACTGTAATAAACATATTTTGTCTTGATGTATTCCTGAGCAACACCAAGTTTCTTCTCTTTTTGCTCAACACGTTAATGAAACATTTTTTAAGCATAGTTTTCTGTCTCCCCCCTCTACCCTCATCATAATAATGAAATACATTTGTTTTAATGTCATTCTGGGCAACGTTTAGTCTCCTGTATTCCTCACTACTCCTTAACACTATAATTAAACTCATGTTTATTTGTATGCTTTAATTTGATATTATTACACACCTGCTCTACTTAGAGTATTGAGCATTTTCAGATTCAGAATATACCAATTACCAAATGCAGTACCGTATTATTACACACCTTCTCTATCCAGGGCAATGAAAACTTTTGGAATCAGCAATACTACTTCCCAAGTAAAATACAAATACTTTAATGGCATGTGCTCTGATCAACTCATAGCATTTGAGCTCTCCCGATAACCTGACAAGCAGCAAAATCCCACCTCTTCACTCTGGTCATTAGATATCGGAAAGTCTTCTACTCTGACAGTTTCTTCCTTCAGACTGCTAGACTTTGGAATTCCCTCCCTTTTTCCTACTTCCCTGGCTGTACTAACTTGCAGAACTTTAAATTTAATATCAACAGACATCTGTTAGACACAATCCCCGTTCCAAGAGGCAATATATCTTGTTTTAGGTGAAAAAGTTAAAATGCATTAGTAAACATATACACATGAATGTATGTTCTATAAACAGTATTTAACAGCGTCAGACTCAGCATATACCAATTGCCAAATGTTATACTATAGTATTACATACACCTGCTTTATCTAGAGCATTGAGCATTTTTGGATTTAGTATATATATCAACTAGCCTGAGTGCCCAGCGTATCCTGGGTGTTTGGAGGCGTGTGTTAAGCAAAATAAATAAATAAATAAAAAAGTAGTACACAGGCAGGCTCGAACCCGTACCGCAAAGGAGGAAAAAAACGTGAGAAAAAAACAAAAGAAACAAAAAAAAAAACGTGATGTCTTTGCCGTTGCGTCCATCGCCAAACCAGAAGTTGCAAAGGTTTAAATTAAGGCTAGTTAATCGGAAAGAGGATATGACTTTCGAAAATATTGGTAAAAAAAGCGACCTCTATTTGTAGAAAAGTGCCCAGTTGAGGGTGAAGGAATTACTGTTTTTAGTCAATTTTTCAATATTTGTTGTCCGAGGGTCGAACTTCAAAATGATACCTAAAAAGAAAAACTCAACTTCATATATATATATATATATATATATATATATATATATATATATATATATATATATATATATATATATATATTATTTTCTATATGTAATTATAGTCATATCTTGCTATGATGTGCAGACATTAATTGATAAATGCACCCCACCTCCACCATCTACCTAATTCAAATTGCCTGAAATATTGTTTTCCGACTTTCCCATGCTAATTACCATTTGTATTCATTTGTAGCATCTCCCTTTTTCTTTTTCTCTCTAACTGGCTACGCACCCCTCCCTTTTAAAACTTTCCTCTCTCACACTCCTTTTTTCACTCACTTCAAATCTTTTCTACATCATCCCCACCAACAAACTTTTGAACCTCCCCTCCTTTTCTTAACTGAAAATACCTATAAATCTTTGCTTTTCAATTTCATATCATAAGACCTCAATACCATGCCACACGTTAGACATGGTAAAATATTTTTTCCTCTAAAATTATAAACAGTTCTTCAACTTTTTTTTTTTCAATTTTCTAAATTTTTTCTTGCTTGATGAGATCAATAATGATTGAAACAGTCTCCACATTGTAGCAAGATATGATTATATTTACATAAAGAAAATAAAAGATTATAAATTTGCTCTTTGATTGAGCACTATCAACGAGTCTTGTTGGAATTCAATGATTCTAATCTTTGGAATATTTTCAGCCTTGAATATATATATATATATATATATAGTAATTTATAAAATATATATGGTGATTAAGCTACACTGAATATTCGGCGTTTCATCCATTCTAAGATTCCTCAGGCTTATGCACGAATTCTGTGGTTGTTTATCGTTTTTATATGGTCCTCTTCTATTGAGAATTTAGTTAGCCAATCAGCTTTCTAGTATCCACCGCGCCCCTTCCTATCAGCCAATGGGCATGCATTTTATCGAACAAAGGATGTGTTTTAAAACTAGGTTAGTGGTTTAAGGCAGACATTTTTTTTTTTTTTTAGTTTATATATAAATATACATATGTGTACATACATATATGCACATATATATATACATATATATATATACATACATATATGTATGATCGTTTATGTATATTCATGTTTATTTAATTTATTTATTTGTTTATTTTCTATTGTTTTTGTTAGTTTTAAAACTATTTTGTATCACTATCCTAGAGTAAATTTTATTTTGTGAACACAGTTATTTGCTATTTCTCTTCTACTGTTTAATAGATTTTGGGGTTCTTTAAAGTACAGGATAGCAAATTTTTCATGAAGGCATAATCCACATGGGTCGTCTAAATACCTACACGTGGTAGCTTGTCTTATTATTTTCCATTCGATTACCGGCGAATGTACGCTTTCTTTGAGTTCTCAGTATTTATTCGCTAGTGTTGTTTTTATACGGTGTTTTTTTATTTAAAAAAAAAAAAAATGTCTGCCTTAAACCAATAACCTAGTTTTAAAACAGATCTTTTGTTCGATAAAATGCATGCCCATTGGCTGATAGGAAGGGGCGCGGTGGATACTAGAAAGCTGATTGGCTAACTAAATCCTCAATAGAAGAGGACCATATAAAAACGATAAACAACCACAGAATTCGCGCATAAGCCTGAGGAATCCTAGAGTGGATGAAACGCCGAATATTCAGTGTAGCTTAATCGCCATATATATTTTATAAATTACTAACTAGCTCTACCTACGTATTGAGCAATTTTGAAGTAGATACTTAAATTTTACGCATAAATCTATACTTTCGTATATTAATTTTATGTGAGTAAATGAAGTAGTTATATATATATATATAATTGAATACTTTGATCATTCTTCTATTCTAAATAAATACAATTTTACAGTAATTGGGCCAGGTAATGTTTGGATTAAAGTAAAAATCGCACTAATCTGAGTCATTATAGCCCCTTCATGCAATACACACACACACATTATATGAAACATATGCCTGGCTAAGAAACGCGTCTTTTCCTTTTAAACTGTAAACACTCATAGTGAAGGTCATCTTATTGGAAATTAATCAGTCAAAAGAGGAGAGGGGGCAGGGAAATAAAAAGAAAAAAAAGGAAAGCCTAACGAAAAGGTCACATAAAACATAGGTGAAGGCATTCTTTGGTTGTCCACTTTCAAGCAGGTAATGATTTGACGTCAATAGCAAAAGTACATAAAAATCTTTACATTATTTATCTTCTTTTGTGAAGGACTCTTTGCTTGTAAGGCGCTCTGTAATATGATACAGACAACAAGAAAAAATTAATGATCTCTTAAGGGAAATTCTTTTTTATGGGTGGTGGTTCGTTTTAGGCAAGAAAAGAAAACATGGCAGTTCAAAGGATAAATGATTCGGATAAAAAAAAAAAAAAAAAAAAAAAAACGAAACAAACAAAAAAGACTCTCCACCCTCCAGAATGTGAGATCACAACTTCCTGATATGATTTGAACTATTAATTTGATGAGCTGTTTGCCTATGGTAAGAACTAGATATACAAGATGCCTCACACCTGTCAAAATAATATCACCTATCGAACCTATTATATAAAAGGCAGTATGTATGTGTGCATGTCCAGCTAAAAGTAAAGCTAAAAGCTACAACCACAATCAACAATTCTCTCCATTCTATCTGTGCCTGAATCTATAAAAAAAATCATTGCATGTGTACATGTATGTTTATCCAGAGAGAGAAATGTGTTTGGGTGGAGGAGGAAGATGTAGGTAGGGAGAGGGTGGGGGAAACCGGAGGAGGGGGAAGAAAGCAAAATAGAAATACAGATAGAAAGAACTTTTGATACAAATATGATACACTTTTGCCCCTAGTAATTTCGGGTAGTTCTGCTAGTCTTTAATAAAATGCACAATCCCTGGTACAAGATAAACTTCAGTGTATGCCTGACTTGTCCCCCAAGTTTCAGTCATAAATGTTCAATAGTTTTTGTTTTATCATTCAATGATATGGTGGGGCACTTTGGTGACCGTGTCATAAGTAGGATATGTGATCCTGATAGAGATTATGAGATTATTACCCAACCCATATTTAAAAAATAAATCTGTGTGTGGTTTTCTCCAAAACAACGCCTATCAAAATAATCCCCAGACTATACCTGAACTGAAAAGAGTTATAACAGCTCAAATCAGGAGAGCACCAACATGTTGTATCCAGTTGCGTTTATGATTGGACAACAATAAAACAAAAACTGGTGGACACTTGGACAAGTCCAGCATAAAACTATTGACTTGACTTTTTAGCTACAAACAAAGTGTAATATCTGTTCACCTTTTCTGTCCTTGGTCAATGAAGGAGAAGTCTGTGGCAAGTTTTATTTTTGTTTAAATCCAAAGTGTCCTCTTCTTAGGAAGCTGGATTTTCCTACATTAAAATCCAAACTTAACTTTTTCCTTGTGGCGAGGCAAGTAAATAGGGACAAGTGAGTTTATTTGTACAAAATGTGGTTTGATTACAGAAAGGATTGCAAATTTTATTAAAGATCTCATGGGTAGCATTTTTAACTGAAACTTGGTGGACAAGTCAATCATCGTCTGAAGTTTATTTGTGCAAAATATGGTCAAATTACAGAAACGATTGTGACAGTGGCTAAGTGGTGAACAACATGAACAGAAAAGTTAGGTATGCCAAGTTCGAATCCAATTCAAACCCACTTCTCGAGAGAAGGAAAATAAAATGACAAAAATGATAGTGAATTTTATTAACGATTCCAGAGATGATATTGGGGGAGGGGATCACCCTGTATCAAACAATTTAAAAGATAAATTTTAAAAAGATAAACAGTTTATTTTAGTTGTACATATTAAAAAAAACATCTTTTCACACAAAATTTTTAATTTGACAGAAACGTGGATCAAAATGAAAGGCCCAAAGCTTTTATGTATCAACATTTATGGAATAGTCGCATTCAAGCTGAACATGATATTAACCACCATGACTTTTACATAATCATTTAAGTTTTATAGTTTTAACTACAATGATTGAACAATGATTAAATATATAAGTATGCAGGTTCAAATTATGTACTTCTTGAATGATCATATTTGATGCATGGTTCAAATCATATACCACTAGAATGATCCTATTTATTGCAGAATAGTTCAGCTTTTTGAATTATCACATTTAATGCGTATTGGTGCTGTTGTTTGTACAATGCCTCCTCCCCCTCACTTGTCTTTCCTCAGCAACTATAGCAACCGAGTTATAGGAAATTATGCTAAAACTGGTAGAGGAGTAAGATCACTTCAATTTCATTTCTCTTTAGCTCTCTGACAGCTAGATCTTGTCAAACAATTTTTGTTTTATCACCGTCCAATGATATGCCCCAAATGTGTGAAACCCGTTCAGGATCACACCTCTTTATTGATGAAAACATCACCAAAGTGTCCTTGCATCCACTTTGATAAGTCAGTTAAAGTATGGGAAGTTGTCACCTCACCAGAAGATTGTCTGAAAAGATCAATGCACTCCATCAAATGCACTGCATGAATTGCAATATCAAAACAACGAAGATAATTCATCCTTACTGGTTTGAAGACTAGAATAAACAGTGACTCATTTAGCAACCACTAGGTTGCTAAGAGGTTTCGGGCAGACGCAGAAATATTATGAGTGATGAATAATACTTTCAACTGAATGAGCCGAGAGAGGAGTGTGACAAAGTTATTGATAATTTTGCACTTTGTATGCAGATGTGCTTGCAATGTGGGGATACACATTTGGAGCAATGGCAATAAAACAAAGACTGTTGGTGATTCATAACTGAAACTTGGTGGACAAAGATTATAGACTTATTTCATGGGTGGCATTTTTAGGGAATCACTCTGCACTATGATACACTTCATAACATAACTTCTTTCAGTCATTTGCCTGTTAGCACAAAATAACAAACAATTAGATCATCATTAACCTTTTTAGTGCCAAATCTTTTACCATTTTGTTTGAGTTCAGTGGAGAAAAAGTTTATGTAATTAATTACAGTTAACTGGTTAGGTTGGTGTTCATATTATTAGTCCTTGGCTAAGAACTTACCTCTCCAAATTCTCTTATTATGTTGTGCAAACACTCAAGGATTTGATGAATAATTAATGTGCACCATTTAAATTGGGTTAATAGCTTTTGGGAAAGAATGAAAATGAACTGATCATATGATTTGGAAATGCTTACAACTTCATAAATTTGTAAAAAAAAAAAAATTTTAAAGAAAAAAAAAAAAAAGAAATGTAAACGTGCAATTCCTCAATCTCACCTCACCTTTACCAAAATGTAATCATTTCATTTAAAAAAAATTTTTTTTTTATGAAAACTTGTAATCATTCAATTTTTGCTCCTTACCTTGCCTGAAATGCATGCCTTTTTGAACTGAAGTCAAATACATATCTTAGGAAGAGAACTTTTTTTTCCAGAAATATACATCAGAACATACTGATGCAAAAACACAATCCAATGTTTAAAGTGTACACACACACACACACACACACACACACACACACACACACACACACACACACACACACACACATTATTATTTTATGTATCTATATAAAATTTTGTGTAAATATTTTCAGTATTTACTTTGACAGTGCTTGATACGTAAGCAGAGTTAAGTATTAAGTTTTGAAAATATATATGGCAATTAAGTTACACAGAATTTTCAGCATTTCATCTTTGTGAGGATTCGTCAGATTAACATATATATGTGTGTGTGTGTGGCACTTTTCTACAGGGGGGGGTCACTTTTTTCGCCGATATTTTTGAAATTTATCCTCTCCTTTAGATTGTCTAGCCTTAATTTTAAAAAATGTCGCTTCCGGTTTGGCGGTGGTCGTAACAGCATAAACGTTAGGTTTTACCCCGTTCTTTTCCTCCTTTGTGGTACGGGTTCAAGCCTGCCTTCTTACTACCACCTTTTTTTTTTTTTGCTCAACATACACATCCAAACATCCCGCCAACGCCGGGCTGAACTGCTAGTATATATATATATATATGTATGGGTTTATATTACTGTACACAGATTCGAAAAAGTTGTCAAAAAATAAATCTATAACAAATAAATGTTATCAAAGACAAGATAGGTTACTTTGCTACCTAACTGGATAAGTTTTTTTAATGTGTTTATTTAATGTAACATATTAATTCAGCTCGAAAAACATACAGTGTTTACTGATGTATTAGAAAATTTAAAATGGCGCCCGACTCTCTTTGACACGGTAAGTTTGGGAAAAGGAGTTAAAAATTAAAAAAAAAAAACTAGACAAAATTCTGTTAGAAAATCGCTCAATATATGTTACCGTGACATAGGCTGATATATATTCTGTGGGTTTTTAACAGTATTTTGCATATTTTTTTTATTTTTAACCTTTTGTCCTAAACTTATCGTGTCAAAGAGAGAGTCGGGCGCCATTTTAAATTTTCCAATACATCGGTAAACACTTTATTCGAGCTGAATAAACATGTTACATTAAATAAAAACATTAAAAGCATATCCAGTTAGGTAGAAAAGTAAGTTACCTTGCCTTTGATAACATTTATTTGCTTTATATTTGTTTTTTGACAACTTTTTCGAATCTATGTGTACAGTAATACAAACCCATATATATATAAGATTGTTGATTTATTTTTTTTATTAGCGATTCTGAAGTTTGTTTTTTTTCGTTCCCTGAGTGCTCTTAAGAAAGTTATCTACCCTTTGTTTACATTTTAGTCGCCCTACATTTTTAGGATGTATTATTTGTAATTATCAATTTATTATTTAAATATTTTATTCAAATATTATTACGTGCATAAAAGGAAGTTATCTATAGACATGCATGTTTTGAAGTTTCACTTCTCAATTATGGCTATACTTAGTTGACAAGGATCGAACTCATCACCGCTCGATAAGTAGCCTGATGTTTTAGCACAAGACCATAGGGACCTTATCAATTTTATGCACGATTTTTATCGCTTGTTGATTTATTTATTATTTTTTATTAGCGATTCTGTAGTTTTTTTTTTGTTTTTGTTTTTGCTCCCTGTATGTAAATATATAGATACATACATACCTGTATATGTAAAGTCTACTATATGTCTGCCTGTACATTATACTTTTTAGCCAGTTTTTAACAAACTAAAAATTCTAATATATATATATATATATATATATAAAATAAAAATAAAAGTTACAATAAGTTTACTAAGGTAATCAAAATGGTAAACTTAAAATATATTATAAATATTAAAGAGTTAATATTTATAAGTAAAATAAACTCACCCAGATATTAATCATATTTTATTAATCATTTGTTCATATATATATATATATATATATATATATACACTGCTATTATATATATATATATATATATATATATATATATATATATATATACATATATATATATATATATATATATACACTGCTATTATATATATATATATACATATATATATATATATATATATATACACTGCTATTATATATATATATATACATATATATATATATATATACACTGCTATTATATATATATATATACATATATATATATATATATATATATATATACACTGCTATTATATATATATATATACATATATATATATATATATATATATATATACACACTGCTATTATATATATATATATATATATATATATATATATATATATATACACTGCTATTATATATATATATACATATATATATATATATACATATATATATATATACTAATGTCTATATGAATGTTTATATATATTTATATATATATATATGTGTGTGTGTGTGTGTGTGTGTGTGTGTGTGTGTGTGTGTGTGTGCGTTTATGCATGTACATAGATCTACAAAAAAAAAGAAAGAAAAAAACTGATATTATATATAAATATTTAGATGTATACATACACTAATTTAAATTTAGAAACATGTATATATGTATACAAATATATATTTAGATGTGCATATATATACATATATGTGCAAGTATTTGTGTGTGTGTGTCTGTGTGTGTGTATGTAAAAAAATAAGAGAAAAACATCCTCACAAAGTTCATCATGATGCCAGACTCTCCTTAGTTGAAATGTTTGTTTTTCTTCAACAGGAATGAAAGAGACGCAAATCTTGTCTCCATTGAATATCACATGGCAGAAACATATGACAGGTAAATCTCAGGTGGAGAAGGAAGAAGGAAAAAGTAATCAAGAATGCAACCAGGTGACTAGTGGTCGAAGAAGAAAAATGTAACAAGTTAAAGAGAGAGAAAAAGGGAGGAGGAAAAGAGAGAGACAGACAGAGAGAAGACGAGGAAGAAAAGGAAAAAAGAGTGGGAGAGAGATAAATGCAACTGTCATTGAATGATATGAAGGTAAAGGGTGGAGCAGGTCAAGAAGAAAGTGGTGTATGGTCAGAACTGACTAATCAGAAGTCTTCAGCTTAGAGAGGTACTTTCAAGAGTAACCGATCTAACACACACACACACACACACACACATTCTATATAAGTTATGAAAATATATATGGTAATTAAACTGCACAGAATTTTCTGTATTTTATCCTTGTTAGGACTCATCAGGCTAATGCCTGGAATTGATGTTATCATGTGTTTTTATATTAACATGCAATAAGTTTGCTAGTAATCCAATCAGATTCTTTGTTAAACCTCCTTTCGTTTTCAGCAGCCAATGGTCATGCTTTTATTAGACTGGTTAAGTTGACTTGTATTTCACCCCTTATTTTTTTATTTTTTGAGAGAAGCGAGTAATCCTTCTTTGCATATAAAAAGGTAACTTTCTTTAAACCTTATAAAATTTTATGTGCATACATGAGATTATATATATATATATATATGTATATATATTTTCCAAAATATATGTGATATTTAAATTATAGAGAATTTTCTGCATTTTATACTCATGAGGATTCGTCAGGCTATGTATAGTAATTTTACAGATTTTAATGGATAAGCGAAATTTGGGGTTCACAAACAAACCTCAACAGGTTGAAATATCTGGGCAAAAAGGGTCTGGTTGATCGTCATCGAAAGTCATATGAAAGAAATGAAAGATTTTGAACTGACGATCAGGCAAACTCTTTCCATTCAGATATTTTAAGCTGGGTTTGGTCTTCATGAAATCCTTGTTTTTATCATGCTCTGAGGTATATTAGTGGCCTGGCAAGGCAACAGGGGAGACAACCAAACCAGCAAAAACTGACAAATGTAGGGGGAGACAATCAGAGTAGCAAAACTGAAGCTGCCTGCCAAACACTATATATACAAATGTAGGAGAATTTGGGCATATTTTATTGGTTTGAAAATGCAGGTTCTTTTTATTAATTGTCATAAAATTTTAACAATAGAATAGTATTATATCTTCAAAATGCCTGCAAATTTTTATGTAGGTTTGTCCCATAGAACCAAAAATATTAGCATTTCAATATTCAATTTTGCTACGAGTATATATATATATATATATATATATATATATATATATATATATATATATATACACACACACACACACATCACCTTTTTTTGGCAATTTTATAAGTTCGAAATCTTGCTGACTATTGATCGGAATTTAACAAGTGAAGGTTCGTCGGAAAGCTAATGACCTGAATTGTGTAGTGGGCTAGGTCACATTTGCTCTTAAGGTTGCACATTATTGTTTGAAAAAAAAATGGCGGATTACTTTTCTCTATTAATTTAACGTAAAATGTGCACCCACTTTAAGGCCACCTTTTTGAGGGTGATAGACCAACACAAAACTTACCATAAAAAAATATTTTCTATAATGTGTGTTGAAAACGAATATCGCATTTAAATTTATACAAATAAGTATTTTTCCGGATATTAAGACAAAATATGCATATGCTTGCATGTATAACAATGGCCACCACTTATAACAAAGAATTACATTGCTTAATACCTAGAAAAATACTTATTTACACCAAATTTAAATGCAATATTCGTTTTCAGCACACCCGAAAACCTTAAGAAAACAATAAGATTTTTTAAGGTAGGTTTTGTGTTAGTCTACCAGACCACAATTACCAAATAAACACACCTAAAAAAATAATAGCCCCCCCCCCCAAAAAAAAGGTGGCTATGAAGTGGATGTTCATTTTACGTTAAATTGATATAGAAAAGTGATCCCCTACTTTTTAAAACTAATTTCTTCATATCCTGGAAACTACTCGTTTCTGGGATTTTAACATTTCCGTTTTCAGCATCCTCAAAAACCTATAATAGCGGTAATTTTAAAGGATTTTCTGTGGCCAGAAAGATACTGCATCTTTACCAATATTTCAATCATAATCATTTGTTTTCCTAGTTTTGCATATGAATTACAAAATATCTGATATTTCCCCCAAACCTCTGGTCTTGATAGAGGGGAGACTCAAACTTGTTGCTATGTTTTCAAATGATCTGAAATAACAGCAAGGGGAGACTTCATTCAAAATATTTCTCATATATTATATCTCCCCTCTTTGGTTTTCATGCATAAATTAAATTTCACAATGTATAAGGATTATTTTATACTGGAGATATTCATACTCGGACCCTATTTCCAAAAGAAGGGGTTTAATGTACATACAAATATATAAACATACCTGCCAATTGCACATCTATCACGCTACATCAACACGATTATGAAAGAAGTATCCAATGATGGATATTTGTCCGTTTTTAAGGTCCGAATGCAACTATTCTCCTTCAAAGATTTGTCTGCAAAACTTATAGCTTGATCATACAGCCACTTTCAAGATTAGCTTTGCTCGTGCTACCAACCCAAATGTTTGGAAATACACAATGGCTATTTTGTTACAACATGGCTTGCCATTAATTGCATGCTCAGAATAGACTTCATTGTGTTGAGCTGCGCATTTAGTTAAGTAGCAGTTATTGAATATGTATTGCACTAGAATTAATTTGTATAGTCTATAAAACTTATAAACAAGTCTATTGGTTACCCTATTGTTAGTCATACTTATGTCTTGCAGTAAGTTTTTTTTTTTTTTTGCAATATACAGCATAACAAAGAAAATAAAAATTTTTTATCACCAACACAAAAATGATTAACAATAAAAAAAAAAAATAAATAAATGCTTGAAAAGGACCTTATATGGTTGAAAGGTTGTTCTATATCTTTAAAATAAAAAAAAATAATTTTAAAGAAAAGAATACCATTTTTGACTTTTGTAAATTTCTTATAATATCTCAAATTCCAAACGATATCTCAAAAGTGCGAATATTATTTCATTAAACATGTCGCGTGTTGCACAAGAAAAGACAGTCAGACTATCCGCAATCAACTTTTCGATGGACTTCAATCCTTAAGAGATGTTTATAACTCAGAAGTAAAAAATTGATGAATAAAAAAAAAGATGAACACTTTTATTGATAGTACACACATGAAACTAACCCCCCTTCGAAAGTTGAGGGCTTGCTCATTCATTTCTGTAATGTAAATAAATAATTTATTTTAAAGAAATAGAAATCGTTTTTGGCTTTTAATTTCAATATATATATATATATATATATATATACAGTGCCGTAAAAAAAAAAAGTCAGCACTTGTCATTTTTTCCAAAATCGCAAATTTAAGCTAAATTGAATAAATTTAAACAAGATGGCGGAGGTTCAGTTTTGGTATTAGTGCCAATTAATTTGATCAATTACATTAATATGTTGACAGCATTTTCTATCTTATTTTGGCCAGAATTTGGATGATAATCCCATCTTCATGCAGGATAATGTTCCCATTCACACAGCTGGCAATGTCAAGAGGTTCCTTGAAGAGCATGATATTCCATGTTTGGATTGGCCCGTACAATCTCCAGATCTTAATCCTATCGAAAACATATTGCATTACATCAAGTAACAGCTACGTAATGATAAAATTTCAAATCTGAAAGAACTTTGAACAATAATTAAAGAGAAGTGGGATGCCCTTTCACCGGAGTATCGCTACAGACTAATTCAAAAGAATGCCCTAAAATTTGAAGGAGTGTGCAAAAGATTGCAAGCTGTAAAATTACAAAAGGGCTCCTGTTTGTATTCCTGTTGTATTTGTGTTGCATTAATTTTCTAAAGTTACATTTAAATAACAATTTTCCATTGTGCAGAGTTTCTTTTTGCTTTCTTGATTTGAAGTTAATTCTTTAAATTGACGTAAACACTAGGATGTTTCAATTAAAAGTCAAATATGAACAGGTAAAATTATAGAGGAATAAAAGGCAGATCAAATGAGGTATAGGTTGTTTTAACAGTTATCTTCAATTTGGCTTAAATCTGCGGTTTTGGAAAAAAATGACAAATACGGACTTTCTTTTTGGTGGCACTGTATATATGTGTGTGTATGTACACTAGAAGTTTCAGAATAAATAAAATTAATTCCCTGAATAGAACTGTTTTTAACCATTTATGTCTCTTTATAAAGATTAAAATCAAGATATGTTATTACACTTTATGTCTAAACTCCTTATTACATTATTTTGACTCTAGAAAATGTCTAAAAGTTCAAGCTTAGGAACAAATTCAAGAAATTTTGGTCAATTGATGTCTAATGACTTTGATACAAATTGAATACAAGCTTGAAATATTTGAATTTTAAACTTGAAAGTTGTGTCAATATTATGTCTCCTAAAGTTCCATTACAGTACCCTGAAGAAACTCAAATTTGAGGAATATTTATCAATTGATGTCTACTACCTAACTGGTGCTACCAAGCTGTTTGAAGATGCTAGCTTCTTGGTCTAAAATGCACCTATCATTGATGTTATTGTTTTTCTTTTCCTTTGCAAAAATCAGTCATATTCTGCAAACTCAAAAACAAAAAACAACAAAACAACTGAACCAAACAGCATGAATAAATATATGAATATATATACAACTTGAAGTATTAAAACGTTTTTCAAAATTACCCAATTCGACATTAAATAACCTAAAAAGAGTTGATATGCTGTAAAATAAAACAATTCTAATAATAATTTTTAAAATATCACAAAAACTCTGGTGTTATCAAGAAATTCACAAAAAATTCAGAATTATCAAGAGTTATATATTTATACATGCATTTTATTGTGTACTATGGCTGTGTGTATTTCAGGAGATGACTGGACAATATGGCAACAAGCTGGAGGATGGACACAATCTCAGAGTGAATATACCCGACTTCATTGAACAAATGGCAGACAAACAAGTCCAAATGCCAACATAATTGATTTTGTTTGGAATTTTTACTCTACTTCAACTTCAATAACTATGGAAATATGCCACAGACAAAATCCTTAAAAACTGAACTGATGGAAATTTGAATAGTATGATTCAAAATTTGACGCATAAAAACTTTTTCCAAATTTACTGCATTTAGCATTAAATAACCCGGAAAGGTTGATATATCCCATAGAACAAAACTAAACCAAACAGTATGAATATTTAAAGAAATAAAAACACTTGAAGCATAAAAACTTGTTTCCAAAATGACTGAATTTGGGATTAAATAATCCAAAAAGGGTTGATATGCCATAAAACAACCAAACAATCGTGCAACCATATACACATATTGTAAAATGGACCATACTTTGCTGAACACAATTCTGTTTTGAATCAAATACAGTGGGAGACATGATTTGCACCTTGCTTCATTAGAATCGATCAAGCTGCAAATCTCAGACATTTGACCTACAGGTTCCCATTCTTAATATGATGCTTAGCTCAAACACGCTGTTATATTTGTATCCTGAAAAGACATCTTATCAACCTAAAAATACATTTCTGTTCTAGAAAGGTTTTTGTTCCAATTGAATTCATTCACAGGGAAATGTTTCAAGTGGATTAACATTGCAGATGAATACATGCACGTAGTTTAACAGTTGGGCACAAGGCTATGGTAATAGAGCTTTGAGAATTCACTATTGAAGAAATGACTTCTCAGGATGGATTTTTAACCAATGTTCCCTATAATAGGCAATAAACTAGATATTCATTAAATAGATATAAAATATGCATCGATCCATCAAAATAAAAATACTGGTTTACACACACACACATCTGTTTTACATGCTGGCATGTGTTGAATGGTTTGTAGAAATTGACTTCTAAACTAACCTATCTCTGGCCAGGTCTTTAATTATCCCTCTTCCTCTCATGTTTTCCTTTACTTCCCCTCGCTCAATTGTTCTACAAAATCTCTCATCAATTCTTTCAATGTGATCAAATTAAATTCCCTGAAGTCATCTATAATATAAATCTCACCTGTCTGTTTAAATGTACGTATGTATGTATGGATGCTTAAAACGTTCGACAGAAGTGACGGATTTTCTTGAGATTGATATCGTTTTGAAGCTCGACCCTTCGGACGACATATATAAAAAAATTGGCTAAAACATTAATTCCTTCACCCTCAACTGGGCACATTTCTACAGGGAGAGGTCGCTTCTTTCACCGATATTTTCAAAAGTCATCACCTCTTTTCGATTGACTAGCCTTAATTTTAAACCTTTGTCACCTCCGGTTTGGCGATGGATGCCACAGCAAAGACATCATATTTTTTTTTCATGTTCTTTTCCTCCTTAACGGTACGGGTTCAAGCCTGCCTGCCTGCCTGCCTACTACAAGGTTTTTTTTTTTTTTTTTTTTTTTTTTTGCTCAACACACACCTCCAAACACCCGGGCAATGCCGGGCACCCAGTTTAGTCAGATCTAAAGTTTCACTTCAGTACATCTGTAACATAACGCGGCCAGTTATATGCAAATGTATGCAAAATGTCGTCACTGATAGGGAAAAATAAAGATTTTAAAAAAGGAGATAACCTGATAGATGTGGAGTATGGAATGAAATAGCATTTGAGATCACATTAGAGACAGGGATAACGTTCGAAATCACGTAACAATGAGGAAATAAATGTTGTTAGAAAACAACAAAAGAGCAAGTTGAAGTTCTTTTCTATTCTTTGTTCATTTTACATCTTAGACTACAATGTGTGTTGGTTCTCGAACACCATTACCCACCACGTGTTTGATGATCTAGTGGTAACAATCTGTAGGTTAGTAGTCACAAAAGTTTCCTAAATTTACTCCATCCAGTCTTAACTCTTGCAATCACACTAGCACCTGCAGCATCCTGTTTTTTCCCATGGTATCACCAAGTTAAAACTTTTCAATCACTTTAATATCCAAATATATTTTATCCGCATCTGTGTTTTCAGCCATCTCCATTGCCTTACACTTCTTGCACACCAACTTATTAGTTTTCAACCTACCAGTACTCTTCTCCCTATATAAGAAAACTTCAAGTATTGCAGCAATGTGTGATTGAATGGGAAATACCAACATAAGTGCCTGAATGGAATTGACTTTAAATGTGTGTGTGTGTAAAAGAAGGAAAGAAAGTGGATGCAAGAGGTCACAGTGGAAGAGGTTCAACTGGAAAAAAAAAAAAAAAAGATTCTAAAGTCTGTTCAACCCAGACCAACAAAAAGATGACAGCTTCTACAAAAATTGTTGACTTTGACTCCCCATCTCTGATTCTTAGGATCATTTAGATTAGAAATTTTAATCGTTAATAATACTGAATCTTTAGTATTATAAACTATAGCTTAAATGCTCACATCACACATCTTTTGTATTATTCTCATATCATTTCTGTCCATGCAACACATGTCCTCAACCCTCAGTAACTAAGTTTTCTTCCATACATTATCACTACATACATATACCAGATAGAATCTCTCCTTTGTCGTTAGTAATAGCAGAAGTTCTCTGAACTTACTCCATGATTCTTGCAATCATACTAGCATCTGCACCACCCAGTGCTCCAATGGTATCACCAAGTTAAAACTTCTCAATAACTTTGCTATACAGATATACTTTTCACATAGTTCTCATCCACCTCCATTGTCTTACACTCCTTGAGCACAAACTGATTATCTCTCAACCTACCAGTAATTACACTAGACTTTCTATGTACCCAATGCTTGCAGCTATGACAAAAATTTTCACCCAACTCCTTTTCTACAAACTGAGCAGGGGAACTTTATAGGCACAGAATTCACTCCTAAACTAATCAACTAATCATTATAAATTTTGGAACATGACTGCTAAGCATAAGAAATCGAAATGTTAACTATATTTAGTTTAATTTAGTTTCATGCAAAGGGATCAAAAAGGGAGTGGAAGCTCTTTGTAAAAATTCAGACACCTATGATTTTTGTGACATTAGATTTTAGACATCCATTAATAAATATTTCACAAATTTCTTCATATTTCACAAGTTTCTTTAGACTGTTAGGCATAATATGTGCACAACCTCACATTTGAAAATTCAAATATGTCATCCGATTTATATCGAATGTGATCCATAGTCATTCAACACCAATTTGAGATTTGCTTTCAATTTAGCATCAAAATCATGTAATGGATTTTGATCCAAATTGGAGTAAGGATTGCAGACATAAGGTTTAGTATCATTTTCATTTTCATCGTTGCAAAGAGACATGAAAATGGTACAACTCTGGGGAATTAATTTTGGTTCAGAATAAAAGAAACACATGCTCACCTCATCAATGTCTTGTTGACTCCGTTTGCTGACCATCAAACCAAAGGAAGAATTCTCAGGACCTTCATCAGACGGCCAATCATCTTCTGAGGAAGTTTCTGTAATGAAAAGGAAAGAAAAATATTATAACTAATTTTATTTAGTTTGTCTTATGCATGAAATTCAGCGCCTTTTTTTTTTTTTGTCTAATGCATGAAATATCAGCGCCTTTTTTAATTTTTTTTGTCTAATTCATGAAATATCAGCGCCTTTTTTAATTTTTTTGCCTTCTGCATGAAATATCAGCGCCTTTTTTAATTTATTTTGTCATGCATGAAATATCAGCGCCTTTTTTAATTTTTGTTGTCTAATGCATGAACTATCAGCGCCTTTTTTAATTTTTGTTGTCTAATGCATGAACTATCAGCGCCTTTTTAAATTTTTGTTGTCTTATCCATGAAATATTAGCGCCTTTTTTATTTTTTTTTGTCTTATGCATGAAATATCAGCGCTTTTTAAAAACTTTTTTGTCTTATGCATGAAATATCAGCGCCTTTTTAATTTTTTTTGTCTCATGCATGAAATATCAGCGCCTTTTTAAATTTTTTTGTCTTATGTATGAAATATCAGCACCTTTTTAATTTTTTTTTGTCTTATGTATGAAATATCAGCGCCTTTTTTAAATCTTTTTGTCTTATGCATGAAATATCAGTGCCTTTTTTAAATTTCTTTTGTCTTATGCATAAAATATCAGCGCCTTTTTTAATTTTTTTGTTTCATGCATGAAATATTAGCCCCTTTTTTAGACAGTTATTTAATGTTAAAACTACACAATACCTTCTGTAATCAGTTTAGTTTATATTATTTTTTGAACACAAATTGGCTTTTGACCTAAAGAAATTCATTAATTTTAAGACATAACTTTTAGTAATGAAATTAAATTGTCTGCAATAATTTAAATATATTTTCAGTTTTAGGATTCCATTAATTTGGAAAAATGCAGTGATTGGTCAGGACTATAAGAAATTTTGTCAATTAACCAATCAAAATGTGTTTGATAAAAACCTAAACAGGAACTGGTACATGCAAAAAAGATATTCAGTATAAGGGATAAATCGGTTAATAAGTGATAATGGGAAAACTTCTGACTGGAAAGGACCTTCCTCCTCTGAAATATCATTATGAAAAATTAAAATATCAATAAAATTACAGATGAAATCAACTGGAAATACATTTTTTTTAGAACATAACCTAATATTTGCCATACATAATTGACAAATCAGAATTAAGTATATACAAGATATGATAAAAGCATATGACCATTTGACTGGTTTTACTTTTTTTATTTTAAAAGATGAGCCGTCTCTTGTCAAGACCCAAAAATCACTCGAGTATAAGGGTTTATGAGTGTCGGGTAGACTGTGCGACGACACCATGATGATCGATAATAGTGGAACATGGGTAGTGTTTGATTACTGAAAAAGACAGCTCAACAAAAACTTATTTCAAAACGACTGTTATAGTTAGCTAGGAAGCAGACCTGCAAAATTGTGTTCTACAGACAGAGAAGAAACTTTGTTCATGGATTTAATTTTAGGCACTGATAGAGTAAGGGAAATTATTAACAGTTGTAGCTAAACGAGTATTTATTTAGTCTCTTCTGTTAGAAATACAGAGATAAAAAGGCTTTCGATCACTAGATTTCGAAGGCGGTTTTTTTACATTTGTCAAGGCAGAAAAGAATACTCTGAGTAGCTCCTCTCTAGATGTGGCAAAGGTACTCCGTCTTAGAACACAATCATATGTAATGTTTCTTTTAATGTCACCTAACGTGTCGTGTCCTGATTAGCTATGAATTTTATTTTAAAACAATTTTCTAATTCTTCAATTCAATCCATATTCATCTGAAATAAATTTTGCCTTGTTTGGAATTCAAATTAATTCATCAGGCAATATTGTGTTCATAAGCTAACAACATTTTCAAATGGGAATATGTCATTATCCAAAAAAACAGTTATGGTATAACAAGCAACATTCACTCTAAGGAAAAAGTTTCTAGGAAATATCAAATTCACAAGTGGTTCCCAGTCATATGTATATCCTGATCAAGACAGATGACAACGTTAGGTTTTTGCAGTTCTTACAGGAAGGTGTCAATGTCTTTCTACATACAGTGCCCAGTATTCCCAAATGGTCGCCCATCTCATACTGGCCAAGCTCAACGTGGCTTAACTTTGGTGATCTAATGAAAACTGGTGTGTCAATATGATTATGCTTTACATGTTTATGGTATACGCATGAAGTTTTGAGGCTTTTTCTTCTAGAACAGAACGATTAAATCTTTGAAATATCGATTTCTAACTCCATTGTGATGTAATAGTTCAAGGTCAAAGATTTTCACTTTTTGGACAAGTTAAAACGGGCAAAAGTTATAGCCTGTTGATTCTTGGAATTAGTGCTTTATACCAAATTGATGGTTGAATATGATTTCATTTGTGTTCATTTTTGCATTAAATGCTAATCCCTATTAATCCCTGACTGTGCACTGAATGGATACCATAATACTTACTTTGCTGCACCTTTCCATAAAGGTCCACACAAAATTTCAACCAGGGTAATCCAGTAGTTTCCAAGAAAAAGTAGAACGGACAGGCAGACAGACTAAGAGAAATATAATTTACATTATTTTTTTTATAAACTCTTAAAATTTGTTTTATTATCCCCGGAAGTCTGATATTTACTTGCTAAACAAATGCGTGATTATTTAAAAGACACAAATTATTTCAACAAAGTCGACCTATAAACATTGGCACAATTACACCTGTTGTGAATGTTACTGCAGACATATCTGCATGGACTTAATACTTTCAAAATGAATGGCTTGCCAGTTTCTATAATGATTATCTTGTTTGGGTTATCTGTTATATAAATGGTAGACACCAAAATCATTACTACGAATTGGGGTGAGCCAGGCTGGGGTAAGGGTTTTCATTGGTAGTGGCACAGGCTTTGGTACAAGTCCCATTAATTTTTTCCTACCTTAGTTTGTGTTGTGGAGACGCCTATTAATTAACATAGGCAGGTGAGTAAGATATATAAAGGTATCAATCACCAATACCGGGGGAGTCCGGCAACGACCGTCAAATAGGCAAGACGTTTATGCTTCCTCCAGTAAGACATGCAACACGCCACCTGCCGGAATATCGCCAACTGAAGTATATCTGAAGACATGTAAATACGTATATAAGTTTTCTTCCTAATATGTTATTGTATACCTTTACTTTCGTGTTCTTGTTAATTATTTGTGCAGACACAACAGTTTGTGACCTCAAAGATGCAAAGATGGGAGAAGAATCACTTGCATGCAAAGGATAGCTAATTGTTTGAATAGAATTGTAAATATGAAAAATCAAATGGTACTACAGCACATACATTTTTAAATTTTTCTAAATATACTTGCTTAAAATTGAATGCTGCTAGGATTTGAATATAACGTTTGATCTTTTTGTGCTTTATAGCTTACAGCTCTGTAGTACTGCGTGATCAGGAGCAACCACTTTGCAGTTTTAGCCCCTATTCCTCAGATGCTTTCTGAAATGGCGGTGTGTCTCTGTCAGGAGGTAGCTATGTAACAGTGGCGTCATCTGCACATAAATGCTATCAAACCAAATACACCTGTGATCCATGTGCCACCTCTCGATAACTGCCACGTGTGCCATGATTCTCTTTAATCTTCCATTCTAATTCTAGCCGTGTTGTCATCTCTCACACATTTGCAGCTGCCAAGGGTGAGCAACGATTCACAAGCACAAAATATTTAACAAACGTAAGACAAACAAAAGACTCAGACACATAGAAATCAGTTGTACTCTGGGCATGTGTGTGTAATAACCTTGCGGAATACGACCCTCCAAACATCCATATTTTAGTTACTTGTCGAGGCTATGCTCATAAGTCAGTTTATCAATTCATCTCATCTGCTCCAAGCCACAACCTGCTATCAACTGTCCTGAACCGTAAACTGTTGTCAACCAAAGACTATCAAACTTGCTCCCCTTCTAAGCTGTTCATAAACTAACTTTGAACATGTTGACCTCTATGTCAGTCTTTTGTTTCAGTCACTGTCACACCTTGATTAACATTCCTATTTTCAATCGTCTTTGTGTGCCTTAGTGAACCACTTTCTCCCAGTGTCTTTTTTTTTTACATAGGACTTACCACTTATCAAGGCCCAAATGCCATTTGAGGATGAGGGTTAAAGAGTGAACAGTAGTCAATGGGACAATATCATAGTAATCGTTAGTAGTGTAAATTTGGTAAATTGGATTACTTAAGGGGAACGGCTCATCAAGAATTTGTTTATGTTGGACTTGAAGATGACCATATTGTAGTCAGCTGGAAAGCAGGTAAACGGAAGACAGTTCCACAGGTGTGCAGTTCTAAGAAGGAAGCTTTGTTCATGGAATCTATGCGCACAGATAAAGAGGGAGAGGGGGAAATTATTGATAGTGGTTTCAGATAGACGAGTGTCTTTCTACTAACCTCACTTCCTATACTTTTGTTCTGCTGATCAACTTATTTCCTCTTTTTTTTTTAATACTTTGTGGAGGGGGAGGGTGTTCATAGTATTACATACCTTTAAACTACTACCAACAATTGCTTCCTGATTGCATATCATTGCATTGTGACACCATATAAACACTACATTGCATAACATCCGTTTTCTTTCACCATCTAAAATTCACCTCTCCTTCCAGTTAGGATCATTTCACCATATCGAATAAGACGGTTTCTCCCCCCCCCCCCCGTTAAATGACATTACAGTAAAAGCAACACTGGAATAGATTTACAACTGTTTGCTCCACATTTCATCTTGCTCCACTGGTCAAATGATTGAATTCCACCTTCCATCGTTTATCTTGACACTCCTATACCGTTTTCATATTTTCTGTAGCAGAAAAGTTATCTTCAAGATATTTATTTGGTTCATAACAGATTATTAAAACTTTAATTCTGTATCAATTTCCTGGCCTCAAAATGAATGCTGGGAGATTGATTTTCTGATCCAAACTATAATGGAGTAATTCTGTGGTTAAGGATGCCGTTTGTGACTTCATGATCAGTTGTTTGATTGAGTGCTGTCATAAACCAAGGAGTAAATTGCAGTTATGGTGAATGCTCTGACGAACTGCAAACACTTGTACCTCCCCAACGTAACTACCCCCGACAAACCCGACAAGCTACTAAGTCTCATCCCTTTACAGTAGAGATCCCTAGGTGCAAGAAAGCCTTTTACTCCAATAGTTTCTTTCCCAGAACTGCGGGTCTTTGGAACTCCCTTCCGGGATTCTGCTTTCCTAACTGCACTGATATGCAGAAGTTCAAGTGTAATGTTAACAAACATCTTTCTACTCTTCTCCCTTCATAATGACCCTGCTAATTAAGTCCCTGATAGTAGCCCCCTGCTTCAAAGTGGCACTGTGCCTTGTTTGGGGTGAAAATTGAAAAAAAAAAAAAAAAAATTCATCAAATGCTAAACTGTACTCAGAAAACTTTCTTGGTCTAGTGACTTTTCACGATCTAAAATGGTACTATATAGTTTCACTTCAAATCTATTAAAAAAGTGGCTGGGATGATTGACTGGGGAGGATATGATTTGAGATATTTCAGCAACTCTGAATACTATCTGACCTACGATTTGCTTGAAATGCATTACCCTCATTTACGTACATTTCAGTTTTAGCATCGCACTTGTGCCCCCTTGATTAACTTGGCAAGCAGCAAAATCCCACCTCTTCACTGAAGAGTACTCTAGATGTTGGAAATCTTTCTACTCTAATAGTTTCTTCCCTAGTGTTGCTAAACTTTGGAATTTCTTCCCGGTCTTCTGCTTCCCTGAACTTAAATGTAATGTGAACACATCTCGTTTCTCAACTCCCTAGATAGTGTCCATGTAGATATAGTCCCAAATATTAGCCCCCTTACATCCAAGTGTTTTATACCTTGTTTGGGGTGAATAAGCATAACAAATAAATAAATAAAAAATATAAATAATTAATTAAAGTAAATAAGTAAAAATAAAATTAAAATAAATTTAAAAACTAAATAAAAAATAAATTAAACTAAATGAATAAAAAATATAAATATAAAATTAATAACCGAGATGCCTAATTGTTCGAGCTGCAAAAATGCCAAAGAAAGGTTGAACACTCTTCAAATGTAGCGAACTTCAGCTGTTCTGTCATTAGAGGTAATGGCTCGCATTTATCCAAAGTAGTTGGTACTACTGGATATATTTTGCTCTCTTTTTTTATTGGGCACTCTTAATAACCTCGTTTTTAATTCGCGAGTTTCCTTACTGAATACCTTTAATTTGGTGTGTGTGTGTGTGTGTGTGTGTGTGTATATATATATATATATATATATATATATATAACTACTTAATTTACTCACATAAAATTAATATACGAAAGTATAGATTTATGCGTAAACTTTAAGTATTTACTTCAAAAGTGCTCAATACGTAAGTAGAGCTAGTTAGTAATTCATAAAATATATATGGCGATTAAGCTACACTGAATATTCCACGTTTCATCCACTCTAGGACTCTTCAGGCTTATGCGCATAAGTCTGAAGAATTCTAGAGTGGATGAAACGCGGAATATTCAGTGTAGCTTAATCGCCATATATATTTTATATATATATATATTTTATATATATATATATATATATATATATATATATATATATATAAACAAAAAAATGTTCATGAAAATAAAAATTGAGTAAATTATCACTCAAATATTCAAACAAGGAATCAAAATAAAGAAAAATCCTTAACCCATGGATTTTCAAAGATAGACTCTTTTCATCAGAGGATAAAAAAATTAGTAAAAAATGTATTAAAAGTTAGTATAAATTTTTAAAAATATTAAAAAATATATATAAGAAACTGTGAAACAATGGGCATTTTCAATAGAATAACAGATCCAAAAAATCAATAAATTAACTAATAAACTAATCAATCAATTAATGAAATAGTAATTCATGAAGTCAGTCGAAGAATTTGGAATCCTAGTGAGAATGGTTTATAGTGTACTGCAAAAAAAAAAATCAAATAATTTCTGATGGATTAATAAATATCGTAATTTATTCAATTTTTATTTTCATAATCAATTTTACCTATTCTTTGTAATTGTTATGGTATATCAAGCTTTTTATTATCTTGATGATTTAAGATATATTTAATTATAAAAATAATGATAGATATTATGTAAATGAAATTAATTTAAACAAGTAACGACATTTCAAGTCAGATGCAAGGTAGTACATGGGGTAAATGCGGTGTTTTGGTGATTGCTAAGGTGAAAATGATAGACAAATGGTGAATGAATGACAGTAACAATGCTTGTATGAACTAGAATGCGTCGAGTTAAGAGTAGGATCGATAGAAAATGTCCAGAGATTCCTTCACTCCTCACAACTTTAATGGCTTTGTGCTTAATTCATAAAAATTATTTTATTTATTTTATTAATATAAATTTGTCAAAGTGTAATACAAGTTCTACATTGGAGGTGAAATCCTTCTAGACTGGGAAATATATTTTTGTCCTACCAAAGTGCCCCTTCCATGCCAATAGAAAGATCCAGTTTGTTCTTGATGGCTGTAAATCCAAGCAACATCACTTTTTTTAATCTGACACTATCCTCGCCACTAAGAGATATTTAGCTGATATTGCCCCGTACGGTTCAGTAAAATGTATTCGCTCAGACAATGGGACTGAATTTACTAATAAAAACTTTGAACTTCTATTAATTAACCACCGTATTAAACACAAGAAATATGCGCCGTATTTCCCCTTCCAAAATGGCACCGCTGAAAGGGCATGGCGAACCCTTTTTGAGATGACAAGATGCCTACTTATCGAATCGAAATTAGTGCATAGTTTATGGACGTACGCTTTAATGGCAGCAGCATAATATATATAATATAAATAGATCGTTCAATAAAAGACTAAGCAAAACGCTGTATGAAGCGTTTTGCGGTGTAAAACCTAAAATGAACACAATGCATCTATTTGGTTCTGATTGTTTTGCATTTATAGAAAATACCAGTAAACTAAATACTAAAAGCGAAAAAGGTATTTTCGTAGGTTACGATAAAAACAGTCCATCATATTTAATCTACTTTCCAACCCAAAATGCCATAAAAAGGGTTAGATGTGTAAAATTCAATGATACATTAGATTTAAAAAATGGCGGTCCAGTGGATGAAAAACGTGAAATATTACCTAGCATCTTAATCGATCACAATGAAAATATTAATAACGACGACAATTACAGTAGAACTTCTGACGAAAATATTAACCAAACACGTCGATATCCAATAAGGGAGTGAAAAAGGTCAGACTTCTTACAAATTGAAAAGATACAAGATTACACAGTGGATTACTGTCACTCGTTGAACAGCACAACAGAAAGTTATAATGAGGCGATTGATTCAGAAAATCATCAAGAATGGGAACAAGCTATGATATCCGAATTGAAAGCTTTATCTGAAAATAACACATACAAAACCAACAGATAAAAACGTAGTTTCTTCATATTGTTTTTTAAAAAAAAAAAAAAAAAAAAAAAAAAAAATCACAGCTTCTGGCAGTGAAACTTTTAAAGCAAGATTTGTTGCAAAAGGTTTTTCACAAATTTCTGGAGTGGAATATTTTGCAACATTTTCACCAACAACAAATTTAATGACAAATTTTATTACAACTTACCGCTCAATACAATTTAAAAATCCATCAAATTGATGTAAAAAAAAATGCTTATTTAAATGCTCCGATTGACTGTGAAATCTATATTTACCCCCCAGAGGGATTTAAAATGAAAAATAGAAATTGCATATGAAAATTGCATAAATTGTTATACAGACTAAAACAAAGTGCACACAATTAGAATTTAACACTCCATGATTATTTAATAGAACAGGAATTCAAGCAATTTCCCATAGACGCGTGCATGTATACCAAAAATCTAGGTAATAAATTGTTGATTTTGCCTTTTTGGGTTGATGATATATTACTTGCCTCAAACTGCGACAACACTTTAAAAGATGCTAAAAATAAATTAAATAAAAAAATTTAAAATGGTTGATCTTGGACGACTGTCATGGTTCCTCGGTAAATTTCCTTTTTGTCAAATAATTTTTTTTTTTGTATCCTTTTTTTGGCAAACATTTGTTAAAAACAAAAATGTATATTTGTGAATTTTTGTGCATGTTTATATATATTTGAAAAGTGTTTATTTTTATATGTATTAAAAAAAAACTCAATGTGATTTAAAAAAAAAAAAGGCTTCTTTTTTTTCTTGATCGAACCATCTACCCTGTGAAGGTAGTCTCCGGGTACATCAATCACTCCACTGGTCCTTGCGGCTTGCTGCAAAATGAAGAGTCCTCACCACAAACAAACAGAACTCCGGTTTATAACAAACTATTTATCAATTTCATTACTTTATAACAGCTACTGTCTAAATTGAGGTGACTGACTATAGCAGTGAAACGATGTAAGGCCAGACCAGTAAAGTCACAGATTTCACATTAACACAGACTAGTTAACATCATAACATCAGGCCCTGAGAGCTCCCAAATCGGGAGTGCTTGATCAGCCCAGCCTAGCCGTTCAGTTTGCTGGCTACGACTCTACTCTTTTTAGAATTCCTTTTTTCTAAAAATCCGATCCCTTTTCCCCACCTCTCCTTCAGAGAGTGGTTACAAACACCCTTTTTTTCTTCCTCTTAGAGCTTACCCTTCGTCTTGTCCACTCAACACCTCTCTCTCTCTCTCTCTCTCTGTTCCCCTAATTTCTACTCCTCCTCTTTGAACTTATCTCTACCAAATTTTAACCCTCATTTGCACTGAGGTTTTACTTATCAAATTAGGAGTGATTAGTCATTCCAGGTCGAACAATGCTTGGCAGCGACCCTTACCCTTGACCCCCATTCTAAGTTGTCAGCCTTAATCAGCTAAGGATCTCCGGATCTCTTTATACCTCTCAACAGAGGTTTTAAAAACAACCTTTCATGTTAACAGATATATAACGGCAATGAGATAAAAACAATTATTATTAGTTTTTTCTCTCTCTGACAAAATCCCAGACATTTCTGTTTTGTCCCAATCAGACATCAACACCCCCTCTTCTGCCCTCTCTTCCTCTATCCCGTCCGGTCACCCCCCCCTCACTGCAATATGTACCTTGCTGCATGCATTCATGACACCAATAGTGTCATATCTTTCCGATGTCTTCCACACCTCTTTTAATGGACAAAACGATGATGTAATCAATTTACAATCTCATAAAAGGTCTTCCTAATGCTGTCCATCTATTTTAGCAGATCCTTTTGTAACATCATTCATTGTGCACAGAGACAAACAAAACCCAGAGCTTTAATCTATGAGGGTCTAGACAAAGGGCTACAAAGTTTTAAAATAAAGGGCGATATTGCTGATTTCTTAGAACTACATGGGCAAAAAAAAAAAAAAAAAAAATTACATGAACGAATTTTATAGAGTTTTGCTTATTAGCTTTGCTTTTTAGTGAAACTGGTTCTCCAAAACCTCATTTTTTTAATTATTTCCTGAACAAAAGTAAAACCATCACACATCTTTCACACATTTCTATTTAAAAAAATTTTCCTGAATATTTTTACGTTTTCCATAAGTGGTCCGCTTGACTTTGGTGGCCTGCGGGCCCGTAGTTTGGAGATGCTTGATCTACACAGTTCTTCTAGTTCTTATATATATTTCAACATTACATTTTTTTCGAATAGTACTTTCTTTTGATCTTTGCAGCTTTCACTTTTTCGTGCTAACCAGCAATATTATAGCAAAGTTATTAAAAACTTCTTTTGCTAATTATTTTCCTCTAAAGAAAAGAGCCAACCTTTTTGAAACTCCATGAAATAAAGAAACAATTCACCCTATCTTGTATTCCCCGTTTCTGAGCGATAAATTTTGTAAGTCAAAATTTGCACGATTTTAATTCCTCTTATGTATGTATGTATATATTAGGTCAATCATTTACTTGAAACTTACTCAGTTTGTATACACCATTTGTAATGGATTAGAAAATATTTCTCAAAGTTTTTTATAATAATTTTTTTTATATAGATTTAGAAAATTCGGAAAGAAAAGTCTAAGCTCAATGAATGCCTTTTATTGGGTTCTAGAGCATATATAGTGTATTACAATTTTCCAAGTTCCAAATATGAAGTTTTCTCAGTTGTCATTTATTACTTTTCAAAAGATAGCCATTACAATATTGTTTCGTATTGCAAATAAATAAATATATATATATATATATATATATATATATATATATGTTGTTTTGAAAAAAAAGAAAAAAACCCGAATGAATTTATGAAATAATCAACGTTTCGTCCCTATTGCAGAGGACATCTTCAGGATATTAAAAGGAAAAATGCAAAAAAAGAAAATGATCATAGACCATACGAAAATGAAAAGAAAATAGTGTTAGAATCCTACCCATATCGGGAAGGAAAAACGTGTGTGTGTATAGTAAGGTTGGGTTGTTCAATGTCTATATATACACTTTTAAAAATGCGTTAAATAAATATGTACATTTTTTTTTTTTTTTGTGTCCTCTGCAATAGGGACGAAACGTTGATTATTTCATAAATTCATTCGGTTTTTTCTTTTTTCAAAACAACATAACGTCAACCATCGCTGATATTTTTATTTTATTTTTATACATACATATAGGTAGCTGAAACAGAACTTAACAGAAAGATACGGTAATAAAAACTAAACGTATATTTGCTCTACAACAGTATTGAGCACTTTCTTCATTTTTTACTAATTACCATTTCTACTATATATATATATATATATATATATATATATATATATATATATATATATATATATATATATATATATATAGTAAAATGATTCATGATTTTGAATTTAAAATCAGTTTCAAGAGGAAAACAAACAAAATCAATAGATTGTACGATCGTTTCGGAAACGATGTTTTTATTGAAATATACAATATGTCTTGAACAATAATTTGATAAAAAGATTTTTTTAAACAAAGTCTCCTCATCAGCAAAAATGTGGGGAGGGGGCGGTTAAGAAGGTTACTAATTTTCATTTGATAAATAAAATAAAAATAATAAAATACGGAGGAAAAGTAAAGTTAAGATAAAACATTTTTAATATTTCTAATAAAAAATATATATACCTTTTTTCCGCCCGCTTTTAAAGCTCTTGGCATGTTGTTAAAAGTTGTTTCTGAATGGTTGAAAATTATTTAGATTACTTTAAAGGAAACACTAATAAATGTATTATTGCCAGCTTATTATCGTTGGAACGCTATATTTGAATTTAAAATTGAAATAAATTTAGAAAGGGAGATAACTGCCATTTTTTAAAAATGATATTAAAATAAAAAAAAAAAAAACGTTATCGGTCAAAGGGAGATACCCACTAATTATTTATAAAGTGAATTATTTGTTTATTCTAATGGTTTAAACATAGTAAGATTAATAACGTCCATAATAGTAATGCTATAAATCTTTGTTGTAGTAATTAAATAGTATTTATAATAGTAATTATAATAGTTAAAACACCAAGATTAATAAAAAGACATAATTTAAAACAAAATAGATAATAAAATAAAAAATAGAAAATAATAGTAATAACATACCAAGTTAAATAATAATAATATAGTAATAATAGCTAATAAGTTATAAATTATAAATGTTTAAAATAGATTAGTAATCAGAAAATTGTATGATTTATGGTGGCTTAAACCTATTGAATTTAAACCAACGTTTATGAATGCATCCCATAAGAATTTCGTCTGTTAAGTTTAAGAGAATTGTTTTACTGTCATTATATTTTAATATCTACAAAATGTGCAGAATTTGTCACCGGGCATGTACGCTTTATAAGATCCTAGTATATTCCATTCCAAATTAAAGGGAATATTTTCATCATTAAGGTGCCAAATATATTTTGATAAAGCTGTCTGATTTTTCAAGGATAGATTTTTAAAGGAGTGCTTATGTGTGGAGATTCTGTATTTTATAAGTTCAGATGTGGACCCGAAGTGAATTGCAGTTTGTTCAATATATTAAGAATACTTGTTTTAAGAGTGGTATTGGTATGTAATACGTTTGGTTGTATTTGATTGGTAAGATTGGTTAATGAAATTGTTGTCATTGATTAATTGTGTGCTGGAATTAGTCTGTGAGAAAGAATTTATGTGGTTGCTATTATTAAATTTATATTTGGGGTTTTTGATACTGTGTAGCTATAAATTACACTTTTTACTTTGCAGGTACCTTTTAAAGAACATTTATTCTTTCTTCTACAGTTACAGCCTGCCATAGTTTGCATATTTGTATTTTGTATCTTACTAATTTTTTTTATTGTTGGAATTAATTATTTTTTTATGTAGATTTGGCATTGTTGAGTAAGACACTTTGATCGTGTTTTTGTTAAAGATTTTACTGTATCTATGAGGGGCTTTAAAGTTTCTTTCTAATATTTAAAAAAATTCTCTAGCTAAGTCTGTTTTAAGATTTTTAGAGTATGGAGGGTTAACCCATAGCGTTTTCCTATGTCTGTTTTTACGCTTAATGATTTTACTTTGGGGTTTCTTTGTGTTAGTGGCTAATGCTTGTGGTTTAATTTGGTTTTTAGATGAGTAGACACACCTTCCAACGAGCAGACAGGGAAAGGAACTGGTAGGCGAATGAAGGTGTAGGCCACTACTCAGCAGTAGATCCACCGATCTTGACGCTAGGGGTTTGAATGTCTTCGGATTACCAATTCGTTTACTGGCTCTTAAGAATGCGCTGCTGGTTACACTCTGGAACAATAGAGGCGGGTGTAAGTGAGCATGATGCGGTTAACATGTGGGGTATAAGTACAATACTATCTAGTTTTGCATTGTGGTCAGATTATTTTTTGCCATTCTTTTGTGGGATGACATGGCCATATTATAGGTTATTATGTTTTTACTAGGTTTATTATAGTTTTCGATGTAATATATATACATATTCAACGCACTGTCTACATAGACATTTCATGATCTTTGGGTCACGGGTCGTCTACGTGGCTGCGAAAGCACAAAACTGAAAGTAACCTTGAAGTGTTTATTTCGATGTTTAAACAGTTTATATCAACTACGTTCTATGCCCGATATCATACGTTCTCTTTTTATAAATCAGGTGAATGTCAAAATTGGGTAATTTGGTATCTTGGGTAATGTTTCAGAATTGATACTTAGAGGCTTGATAGGTTGGAGAAGGGTGTGCAATAACGGCAAGAATAGCAATATCAGCAGGTAAGAAATCAGATCCGTTGTATTTGGTTGCAGTGACAAATTACTTGGAGGTTGAACGTTTCTTTTTTTTTTTTTTTTTTTGATTAATTGAAAGTAATGAGTTTTATTTTTGAACATTCTCTCCTCTTTTTTTTTTTTTTTTGGTCGTTTCAGCTTTTTAGACTTGCTGTTCCTAGTTCTGTCTTTTATCCCCCTCCTTCATCCTTAAGAAAAAAAAAAAAAAAAAAAAACAACAAACAAACGATAAAGACGTATAGAAAAAATGGGGAAGAGTGAAGACAATATGGCAATGATATCCATACTAAGAGAAACCTTGATTAACAAGCAAGTCAAAAATTATATTTTGGGAATCTATAAATCAATAGGATAACGTGTGTGTTAAGCTTACATCCAAGTGACTGTTGTTTAATTGTTATGGACTTTCATTTCTTGTCATAAATAATTTTACCAAGAATTCTTCATAAGTTTTGGATTTGGTTTTGATTATAGTTGAAGGAACTCAAGTTTATATATATATATATATATATATATTTTTTTTTTTTCATAAGTTTTGGTTTAAGCTGATGCACCGAAGTCATATCGATATATTTTTTTATTTTTGAAATCACAACTTTATAATATATAAAAATCGATAGAATATTTACTATAATAATATATACAAAATCTGCAAGAAATAAAATATATTTAAACATACTTTACGACCAGGCTACAATAATATCAAAGCGTCTCCATTTACGTTGAACATCTACAGAATGCCAACATTAATATATTACATATGAATGAGTTCCCTGTGGAATTTCCACAGGTCCTCGCTAGTTAATAATAAAAATATTTTGTCAATCTCTACTTATATATAAAAGCCATTTTGTTTGGGCTGATTTTTTGAAATTTCATACAAATATTTTATGTCTGGTAGTGTTCTTAGATAAATTTTTCATCAAAATACCTCTGATAAGTATCGACAATTGATAATCTAAAAAAGCAAATTAAAGAAGGAACAGTTTGATATTCACCAAAATTAACCCCCTTATACAGCCTAACATTACAAGTGCATTTGAAAAGTTTTATCACGACACAAGCAGAAGGGACTGGTTTATAAACTCAACAGTATGCTTTTTGATAAACCAGGGGTTTGTTCGAAATAAATGTTTCTGTTTAGGGCACAATTGAACCATGATAGGTACTTGATTTTTGCATTTTAAATTTAAATTCAAGCCATTATATAAAAATAATTTTATAAGATCAACAATAGATTCTCTACAGTGAAATGTAGACTACAATCTATTGTGAATTAAATCACTGTGGGGAGGATGCAAAGTTCCTTCCCGGTGCATCGTGGTGGTTCCCCAACTACAGCAGGCAATCTATCAATTTGATTCAAAACGGGACGATTTCACTTATTTCAAAGACAATAAAAGTATTGGAGGTGTGGAACAATGCTGGCAAAATCGGATCTCCCTGCTAGTGAATAATAATAATAATAATAATAAAAAGATGAGTGATGATGAAAATTTAGGGGTTTCAATTTGGGAGGAAGATTTTGGGGAGAGCCGATTTTAAGGAGACATTTTTTTAGTGAAAACTGTTTTTAAGTTGATACTTAAATGCGAGAGAGTGATAGAAATGTTATACGATAAACACAAGCAAAATAATGGGTTCAAAAAGTATACATTCGAAAAAGATAGTTTATATATGCTTAACATGAAAGTTTACAATAGATATGTAAACGTAGAACGTTTGTTAATATTTTGAGTTCTTGTAAAACAAGAAGGATTGTTTAGCTGGGATATCAAAGGTGTCCGCATCAATAATTTAAGGACTGTGAATTATCCACAGGTTCAAAAATTGTAATCAAAACTTCCCCATTCAATTAGACAAATTATATTTTGGAAAGTTGTTATGGTTAAAATGCGCTAGGGGACCAATTAAAGACTTACTTTTAAAAAAGTTAATTGTTTGAAATATTCGGGTCTGTTTTGAACAAATATCATATTTAAACTTGTCGCCAAAAAGTAGTTTTCATGATATTAACCCTTTATTATCCAATGTATTCCCTATTGTTTTCCCTGGTAGCCATGTTTGGACAGCGAAGAGTAAACTTATCTAGCTACAAAAATCACTGTAAGAGCACTATGGATAATCCTGGAAAAAATAGACTAGAAATTGGAATGAAAGGGAAGATTGGGCTCACACAACAATCGGCAATAATGAAAACGATTGAAATCTTATGAAAAAAACAAAAACAAAAAAAACAGTGTACACAAAAACTAACTAACATAAATCAACAAAAATACTTTTGAAACTGAAAAAAAAAAGGCATAAAATATAGAAAGCTGAACGGAAGTGAAAATTGCCAAGGAAATAAATAATTTAATGCTACTATGACAAAACTACGTTTGTTTAACAATTATATTTTCAACCATCAATTATATATCAATATTAGAAAATGAAAGGTATAAAATCGTATGGGACATGAAAATAAAAACGGACAAGCTCATTCAAGCAAGGAAACCAGATATGATAATAATAACATGGTTAGAGTCAAGTAGTAAATTTTTCCATTGCCAACAAATCACATGTTGATGATGGAGTAGACAGAAAAACCAAGTATGGAGTTTACCAGACACCTATAATCTGACATGTGCTTATTACATAACGTCAATTATAAACATATCTCCGTTTGTACAAACTGCCATCTTTGTTTCAGCAACAAAAAGCAATGGAGATCACTAGTCATCAAAGAAAAAATTTGACCATGTAACAAAATGTCTATTAGTCTTAGAGACATTCGTGCTTATTGAAGCTGATATATCGAAAACCGTCATGCTTCAAGAAATATTTAGACTACCTAAATTGTCTGAAGTTTTTGTTTTTTTCGTAAAATGGACACTATGTCTCTGGTAGAGATTTTTAAATCATTACATCTTATGAGCGATTGGCGTTTGAGAATTGACGTAACCAGAGTGAAGGAAATGACAGAGAAGAAAATTCAAACTAAATGGATCAGAATTTATCACAAAGAAAGAGAACTCTCATATCTTTATACAAAAGGAGAAAACTTAACATTGCTGGTGTCTTCTTGAATACAGTTTCATAAAAAATAAAAACAAAAATGTCTTCTTGAATACAGTTTCATAAAAAAATAAAAACAAAAATGTCTTCTTGAATACAGTTTCATAAAAAATAAAAACAAAAATGTCTTCTTGAACACAGTTTCATAAAAAATAAAAACAAAAATGTCTTCTTGAAAACAGTTTCATAAAAAATAAAAACAAAAATGTCTTCTTGAATACAGTTTCATAAAAAAATAAAAACAAAAATGTCTTCTTGAATACAGTTTCATAAAAAATAAAAACAAAAATGTCTTCTTGAATACAGTTTCATAAAAAAATAAAAACAAAAATGTCTCCTTGAAAACAGTTTCATAAAAAATAAAAACAAAAATGTCTTCTTGAATACAGTTTCATAAAAAAATAAAAACAAAAATGTCTTCTTGAATACAGTTTCATAAAAAATAAAACCAAAATACAACATTGAAAGTAAAACAAACCCTCATTGCAACAAATCTCTCAGAATTTCAGAAGATGCTCTCATCTTCTGACAATTTGTTCAGGGCCCCTCATCCATATGGGTGAAAGTGAGAGAAAAGGGGATAAATAAAGCCTTATACCCTTAAAAACTGCTCCAAACATGCTTTGCATGTACCTATTTACAATGCCTCCCCACGGGACAGAGTTAGACACCAGGGTCGTTTTTTAACGTGGAGAAAAGGTACAAAAATAAAAATTGTCTCAGTCGTGAAGGATTTCTCCTCCACTGAAAGAGAACGAGAAATGGAAGTGCCGCATCTGAAGAACAGATACTACACTTTGATGAAATGGGGGAAGTGCTTGGGTTAGTGGGTGAAGAACAGTTGAGATAGCAGAGTCGAGAAAACATGGGAACAAGTGATAAGAATGGACTTGGACGAAAAAGAAAAAAAGACCTGGCAAGGGATAGGTTAGCTTGGAAGTCAATTTTTAAAAGCAGCCTAACATGTGACATCATATAAAATGGACGTGATGATGATGATGATGATGATGATGATGATGGCGCAAGACTTTAAAAATTTTCTTGAGATTTGATCCATTGAAAGGTTGAAGTAATGACCCAATAGTAAAAAGAAAGAAAGGTAGTGTTTGTTAAATGTCTCTATAAACCAAACAAACTAGCTCAGAATAAAGAGGACAGTGTTCAACTGAAAGGTTATGTGGCTGAGGACGACGACGACGGCGACACCACATTCGGCTTCTCGATTACAACTGATCACAGCCGCTTTAAAAAGGCAAGTTTCAAAATAAAGAAAGGTAAAAATACAAGATGGTGGCCATTCAAGTTACAAAAAAAAAAAAAAAAAAAATATCGTTTTTACCTTTAGTAGGTTGTCTCGATATGTCGTTCCAAGTGGTACTTTCCGCGGGAAAATTTAGTTGAGGTCAGACGTCATCGTCTTCAAATGCCCACAAGGTTTTGAAGAAATGATAAGTAAAACCGGGAACAGGGAGGGGGGACGTGAAAAATATCTTTAATAATAATAGGATAACATGTTGAGGTAGATCAGTAATTAGTGAGTCTTGTGTTTTCCATTAAAAAAAATCCTTTTATTTATAGTTCTTTTTCTTTTATTAACCTTTTACAAAAACATTTTTCTATTTAAACTTTCTTTCACAATGTTCTGTCTTTTTTTGCTCTGTCATTGCTAAACCTCTCTCATTCTATCTATCCTGGCTCTCTCTTTTTTATATTCGCTAGTTGAACTATACATTCAAACAAACCATTAAACAATTGGATTAATCTGTAGTTGAATAATTTTATGTATTGAATATACTATATTTATAATTTTTTATGCTAGGAAGTTAAAATATGGAGTTGGGGTGGGGATTAACGATTTTTGAAAATTTCAGATGATAAAAGTTAAAAATCTAGCGATTTTCTGGACATTTCTTTCTCCTGATCTCGCGGGTTTTTTTAAATCTCAGTTGCCAAAACTGCATCACTAAAAAAACACTACAGGCTTAATGTAAACAGAATGTGTTTACAATATCGGTAAATTTTCAATGGGTTTAATCACATGATTATTGATAATGTAACCACGTGATTGAAATTTAATTTAAATTAACCACACATAGTCGCTTTCATATCAAATATTCATCGAAAAATGGTAGGTACAGATAAAATGAATGCCGACGCTCAAAGTGTATAAACATTTTGACCCCTCCCTTTACTTAAAAATTCACCAAAAATCAGGAAATTAACCAATTTTAATGAAAATTGTAGTATTTATCAAATAATGATCGCAGAATATAATGAACTAATTATTTTTATTCAACTCTTAGTGAAAATGTTTTATTTTGTTTAAACAAAAAATACCTTTACTAAAGTTATGGCTTTCAGTAGTAAATAAAAAACGCAAGAATTTATTTTTGCTTTTTTTATATAAATAAAGTATCATAATTTGTAACAATAAAAAATTTTTTTTACAGTAACATTACGAAAAAAGCCCCTAAAGTCCATATTAATGAATTCGATATATATACTATTCAGGAAATTAAAGATTCAATTAGATTCCTATTTCAGTCACCTAAATTATTTAGGATGAAATGAGTTTAGGAATTTATAGCCAAACATAAATATTTTTTTTTTTTGCTTAAAAAAAATAGTATTAATACAGTAAGTTAGGTAAAATTTGCATAGAATGCTCTGCTTTATGGTTGTTGTAAAAATGGAACGGAAATTTGAATTTCATTCCCTTTTAAATTCGGTACATTTTTACATTACGTCCAACTCATCGTTCACATTCGACACGTCAACTTTTATAGCTTTTCGGGTATGCTGGCAAGGTTAGGAGTGTCTATTCCGAAAGCCGTTCTTAACATGGGTAGATTGGTAGGTGTGTCAGAAATTTCGTGAAAAATAGTGAATAATTCCACTCCGTCTTTCCAAACTTATAACTCCTCGAAAAATGTAACTCAAGCCCTAATTTTTTTTCAATTAAAGGAGCAAGGAACAAGGTTTCACCAAAAAAAAAAAAAAAAACGTGTTTTTTTTTAAAAAGGGTTTAAACTTCGAACTTTACATGTAAATTTCTAAAAACCACTACTTTTTTTGTTTTAAATTTGAATATATTATTTATTGACCTTTTCTCTTCAATTTGTGATACATAACACTTTGGTGAGTAAATTATTTACTTTTTAATAGACATTTCAAAATGGGAGGCGTGAATTATTCGACCCCCTGTCTTTCCAAGACTCGAAAAATGTAATTCAAGCCCTAATTTTTTTTTTCAATTAAAGGAGCAAAGACCAAGGTTTCATGAAAAAAAAAAAAAGAAAAAACAAACAGTGTGGTTTAAAAAAAAAGGTTTTAAACTTCGAACTTTACAGGTAAATTTCTAAAAAAACACTACTTTTTGTTTTAAATTTGAATATATTACTTATTGGCCTTTCCTCTTCAATTTGTGATACATAAAACTTTGGTGAGTAAATTAATTATTTACTTTTTCATAGACACTTGAAAATGGGTGGGTGTGAATTAAAAAAAAAACGTTTGTCTAAAATATTATATTCGGTTTATTGGAAAGAGTATAAAATTTCACAAGAAAATATCGTAAAAATAGAATCAATAGAAAAATTTTGATAGGTTTTTAAAGTTTAAAAATTGAAAAATATTGAGTTCGTAAAATTCATTACTGTTTTTTTTAAAATAAAAAAAAAATATTTCTATTACTTTTAAAACAACTTCAATAGTTTATTTTGGAAGTATAATCCATAAAGAAAATAAACAACCCACTTTTAAAAGAGAAATTACGAGTTTTTTATATTTTATTTGCAGTTTCGTGATAGGGGTGTCAAAAATTCCTACAAAAATTCTGATACATCTACTAGATTGGAGTGTTTATTCGTTGTAAACGTACCCGACAACCTATAAATGTCAACATTTCCAATGTGAATGGTAAGCTGGACTTATGTAAAAAATAACAAAAAGATATACCAAACTGATTTTTTCGTTTAAAAATGGAATTATTTCCCTTATGTTATTAACGATTTTTTTTGTTTTTTTAATAAATATTTTGTGTTTTATATACATAAAGTACAATTGTTGAATGTTACTGTTTTGATTATATTCGTTGGGGGAGGGGCACAATTAAAAAATTAAGAAAGATTAAAACGAAGTAAAATTTAAGTTTCTGTTCCATTTTTACAACAACCGTAAAACAGCGCATACTCAGCAAGTTTTATCGTAATTTATAAGCATAATGTTGAAACACTAAATCAACATTTTTTTTGCATAATTAATGATGGAAGTATTTTTCTGTTTATTTTCTGAACATTTGTTAAAAAAAAAATTATTTGTACATTCTCTTGAAAAAGAATCAAACTTTTCTCTACTTTCACATACCTATTTACATTGTTCATGTAAAGCATTCATCTGTTCTTTTTATAATAAAAATTCCGTTTTCAAAGAGAAACGTTTACTGCCAAATTTCTCTAAAAAAAAAAAGAAAAAAAGTGCAATTTTTCCTGAAAAAAAAACTTTCACCTAACAATTTATGGTAAAAAATTCATCTTTTTTGGGGGGGGAGGGGGGAAATAACAACTTTTATTGATTAAAAAAATTGCAAAAAATAATAAAAGTAGATAAACGAACAAAATGCAATTTTTCTTGAAGAATGTGTTCCATTTTAACAAACTGAGCCACAGCAACGCGTGGCCGGGTACAGCTAGTATATATATATATATATATATATATATATATATATATATATATATATATATATTCCATTGTCTTCCTTTGCTAAAACCTCTTTTATACACAATTTAAATTAACTGTTGGTGTGGTTTTTGGCAAGACCCAAAGACGCTATCACCGTTTCAAAACAGTCACCACCAAGGTCAGGGATCACACCACAATATGTGATGTGATCTGGAACAGAGAAATGAAACTGTCAAGTCATGAATGCATAAGTTCAGTCATCATAACAATGCAATTTGCAATACCCTCTGATTCATTCGGGAAGAATAAAAAGTAGGAGGCATTAGTTTATGAAACTGATAATTATTTTCCAGAGATTTTTAAAGTTGATTTATTCGAACTTCAAATTCTAATGAATTTTTGCTGGGTTTTTTTTCAACATCTGTCACTAAGTTTTTTCAACACATAAATTTACATTTGTTTTTTTGTTTTTTTTAGATTAACTTTGATCTTTTATCTTTCAAACACAATCAAAATTTAAACGTGAATTTAAACTAATCATGATAAGCCTCTCTTAAGAATTAGTTGGCCTTTTTTTGGTCATTTTTGCCCATAACTATCATAAAATAGTCAATACTTAAAAAATTCTTAATATCTTAAATCTTCTCGTTTGCTAAAGCTTTCCTGCAGGATACACTATGGTCGTCTTCAAATCCAATGTTAACAAATACGTGTCATATAATTTCTCCATAATCAAATTTGGTGCTCTAGCAGTATAATGAAATTTATAACAAATGCATTTCAAATAAAAACACTATTATGTGTTGAAATAACTTCAGTTACCGATTTTTCCTTTCAAAATATAAATAAACAAATAAATAAATAAAATAAATAAATTCATTCTTGTAACAGTTGCTTCCTGGTAGTGCTTAAACAAAATGCCTGTTGACTTCATTTCCTTCCTTCTCCCCCTCTTCCACTTCTCACCCCCCCCCATCACATGACCTGTAAACATGTGACTCGGGTTTGGTATAAAAGCTCAGTCAATCTTCATGGCGTCTCTCTTTCAGATCCCACCCGAAGGTAAGTTCGTTATTGTTGTCATTTTTACATACACCCACACAAGACACAAACACGTGGGCGCTTGCTTCTTTGATGACTATCACACTCCCCCCCCCTGATCTCATGATCACATAAAGAGCATTGCAGGGTCGATCTTTTATTCTGGTCGCTTTTGCGAAGAGGCACATTCATCATCTCTGGTTCTGGTTCAGACAAACTGGTGGAAGGGGTTCACTGATTGCGTTTGTCTGCAGCTCATCACTTGATGATTCATCACTCTTCTCTGTAGTTGTGTGATAAATCTCAGTAGTCGGGTGAAGATCGCGCCCATGATGTGGGTTTCC
>NC_136507.1:56772410-56782410 GCF_053919585.1 Euprymna scolopes | reverse complement strand
GAAACTTCTACAGAAAATTTTATATTGAAAGATGAAAAAAATTAGTTTGTTATCAAATAAAATATGATTTCTTGAATCAGTAATTCGAAAATCAAAAAGATGTACATTTCAAATTCGGATGAAATGAAAAAAAAAAAAAAAAAAAAAAAAAAAAAAAAAACGAAATTCATTGTATTCGTTCGCAAATTGAAAAAATATAAATTTCTAAACTAGACGGTAAGAAACGAATGCAACCATGATTAAAACGTAGATTCTTTCTATTATCCGTTTTTTTTTTTTTCATCATTTGGTTAACGTGGTGGGTCGGTCGGATTAATCTAACCTTTTCTATCAAAGAGGCCATTGCAATTGCACAAAGTGGTGCGCTCTAGTAAGCTAGACTTCTGATTTATTTTTTCTAAATTTAAGATTATGAAAATGACTGGAGGAGTTCGATCAACACTAAAAAATTAACGTACCTTTCCATACGGAATGGGAGGTTAACGTTTTTTTCACTATGTTATTTTCTAAGTGTGTTTGCCTCATCTACCATTTTGTAGTCGCTGTACTGAAAAAGGGAAATGTGGAGCGGCATTTTCAGACTGTCCACAAAAATTATAATCTTGAATTTCCACCAAAAAGCGAGCTGAGAAAGATAATGGTAAAAGAACTGAAATCCCAGTCATTTTAAAACAGCCAACTTCAACAGCAAATGCAGCCACCGAAGCTTCGTTCCTGGTGACTCAATTCTTAAGAACAGGAAATCTTTCCAAGATGGAGAAATGGTAAAAGAGGTTCAAGCTGCTGAGTCGTTGTTCAAAGATTTTTTTAAATAAAACAGAAAAACTATCATCGATAAAAGCTCTCCAACTATCAAGAACTACAGTTACAAGACGCAGTAAAGCCATGGCTCAGTATTTAATCAATAAACTTTGGAAAGACATTTTAGAATGTGAGTGTTTTTCTCTGCAGCAGGAAGAGTCTACTAATGTGAATGACACAGCCCAGTTGTGAATTTTTATTCAGATGGTTCTTCTAATATGAGCACAAAAATCCTGTAAGAACACACGCGATGAATAAACATTTCTGTCCTTTAAAAACTTAATTGAGAATACCCAGTTTCCAGTTTTGTACAAAATGGTGTCCATCATCACTGACAGAGCGCCCGTGGTGGTTGATCATCTGAATGGGTTTATTGCTAAGTGCAGAGAGGACGATATTTTCTCAGACATCCTTAACTGCTGCTGCATAATACATCGTATGTCCTGAAATGCACAATACATCACATGTTCTGAAATGCATAATACATCACATGTTCTGAAATGCATTGTTCTGAAATGCATAATACATCATATGTTCTGAAATGCATAATACATCACATGTTCTGAAATGCATAATACATCATATGTTCTGAAATGCATAATACATCACATGTTCTGAAATGCATAATACATCACATGTTCTGAAATGCATAATACATCACATGTTCTGAAATGCATAATACATCACATGTTCTGAAATGCATAATACATCATATGTTCTGAAATGCATAATACATCACATGTTCTGAAATGCATTGTTCTGAAATGCATAATACATCACATGTTCTGAAATGCATAATACATCACATGTTCTGAAATGCATTGTTCTGAAATGCATAATACATCACATGTTCTGAAATGCATAATACATCATATGTTCTGAAATGCATAATACATCACATGTTCTGAAATGCATAATACATCACATGTTCTGAAATGCATAATACATCACATGTTCTGAAATGCATAATACATCACATGTTCTGAAATGCATAATACATCACATGTTCTGAAATGCATAATACATCATATGTTCTGAAATGCTCAACATAAAAGAAATAATGAATGTAGCAATGAAGATCGCCTGTTCTATTTGCACCAAATCTTTTCAAAGATGTCTATTCCGTTCACACTGATGGTGACCACTGAGTTATTGTTGCACACTGATGTCAGATGGCTTAGCCGAGGAAAAGTCCTCCAAAGATTTGGAAATTTCTCTCCGGATATCAAAGTTTTTTTTTCCAAGAAGCCAAAAGTGCAGAATATAACTGAGTGACGATCAGTGGCTGCTAGACTTAGCATTTGTAACTGATCTAACATGTTGAATAACCTTAATTTAGAGCTGCAGGGAAAAGACAAAACTGATTAATATGATAAACTCAGTAAATACTTTCAAACGAAAAATGCATCATCTCGCCTCAAAGCTCTAGCACCATGATTTAGCAAACTTCTAAAACCTCACATCAGAGCTGAAGATGCAGGAGAAGTCATGTCTGCAGCTTGATAGTGTGCGCTACATTAATCAGATTTACAATTTCCCGTACAAGTTTGATAAAAGATTTCAAGACTTCGCTTTACTCGAACCTATTGTTGCATTCATCTGCTACCCTTTTTGGGAAGGTGCCGAGGATGTTTAACTTGCATAAAAAATTGCAACACTGTTTCACCTGCACTCATCTAGAGTAGACGAAGAAATTTTGATACAAGCTGACATTGTTATTAAGTCTAAATAACAGTTTTGGAAGTTATTTACATGAGAAAATGTGCAACTTTATTGACTGCATTATTTGATCACTTATCGATGGGAGTCAGCCTTTTCCCACATGAAGATTATCAAATCGATGGGAGTCAGCCTTTTCCCACATGAAGATTATCAAATCGATGGGAGTCAGCCTTTTCCCACATGAAGATTATCAAATCGATGGGAGTCAGCCTTTTCCCACATGAAGATTATCAAATCGATGGGAGTCAGCCTTTTCCCACATGAAGATTGTCAAATCGATGGGAGTCAGCCTTTTCCCACATGAAAATTATCAAATCGATGGGAGTCAGCCTTTTCCCACATGAAGATTATTAAATCGATGGGAGTCAGCCTTTTCCCACATGAAGATTGTCAAATCGATGGGAGTCAGCCTTTTCCCACATGAAAAAACTTAAAGTGACTAAAGATAGTGAAAAGAATTAGTGTTGTGGCTCAGAAAGGGTTACTAAGGAAAAACATGGACAGGACACGGATATGGATTAGAAAGGTAAAATATATTGAAACAAAAACAGAATACACAAGGAGCAACAGTCGTAGCACATTCCACCAAGATGGCATACTATGAAGCTAATAGACCAATATTTACCTCTCTCTCCACCACTTACATAAGGTCAGAATATGGGAAAATGAATCGGTGCGCCAAAAGAAGTACTTCGACCCTGCAAAAAATACCCGAGTAGCCCCGTCGGCATTCCCCCGTGAGGGCGCCTCAGGCAACAAGCAGTAAACTTGCTCCTATCAAAAGCCAGGAGGCAAAGCCTGGGAGGGTGGACCTCCTAGGACTACACAGAACATTTTGCATCAGTCCAACAGCAAAAGTATGGCACAATCACGTTGACACACCAGTTCTTGCCAGATCACCGAAGTTAAGCAATGTTGAGCCTGGCCAGTACTAGATGGGTGACCATTTGGGAAGGCGAGGCGCTGTATGTATCTTCTGTAAAAAGAACTCCTCACTACAAAAACATCTACAAAAAGTTGTATATGGCCTATGCCCCCCCCCCCAGGGGCTCAAGAGCTATGGATAGCAACAGCAAAAAGGCCACCGAAATGGCCCAGTTTTCATCATACTGATTGCTGAGGTTGGAACCTGGACTAACATTAACTACAAAGTTAACAGACCACACCGGGTCATACTTCTCAGTGTATTTCTACAGTGTAGAAGAGTTCATCTTTAGTCCACGGGCGAGTCCCCACAACAATTAGCTATGCAAATTTTTTTTTGAGGGGGGGGATGGGGATAAGTGGAGAAGTCATTTTTATTATTATTCAAAAGTAATTGATTAGATAAGCGTCCTCCACTCTATAATAAAAACCAATGTGTATTTACTTTTATATAAATAAATGTATGTACTTCTATCCCATCATGCAAAAGTTACTAAGTAAAACATATGCCGTTTTCTAGATCTCTATCTGAACAAAATCATTTCAAGTAGTAAGGAGAAGCAAGGAAGCAAATAGCAAGTCAGACATGCTTTCTTTTTAGGTCATCAGAAATTGTTTTCAAAAGTAAAGACTATTTTTTTTATTACTTCAAAAAGTTGAAGCTACAAAGATGGGAATGGTCTCATTAAAATGAACGATCATTTGTGCTCCAGAACTTTTTTTTTTCTACATTTTCATGGTTACCATCGCAACGTTTCAAGCAATATACCATAAAGAACATCTTTAGGGGTCTATTATGACAAGATAAGGATAGAAATGGTTCTTGATAAGATTCAAAAGCATGTCTAATTTGGCTGGCCTCGACTTGTTTTCCTTCTCTGCACCTTTACACACTTTCTCTTTCACAGACAGGATATTGCTATGCTAGTCTCAGTCTCTTCTATAAGTGCTATTATAACATGTGATCTTCAGAATTGTCTGATTTATTCCTTGCTTCCTTTGTTCCAGCTTATTTGACTTGTTAGTTTAGTAGTTTTCATCAATTTGTTGTTCAGGTATCTACTTGTAATACTTCTAATTATTCAAGTAGTTTCTTTTCAAAAACCGTGGGATTGTGGTACTTTCTTCCTGCTATTTTTCTCCTACCTATATCATTTTTTTTTTCAATAGGAATTCAGTAGGAGTTTCTTGTTTTTGCATAATTCATCTTTTTTTTAGCTTTACATCAAGTGGCATCATGCTTCGTCTGAAGCGATTTCAAAATAAATAATTAGGCAAACGCACAATGTAATAGTTCGAAAATATCTTTCAGTTTCGAGCAAAGTCCTAAACAAAGAACAATGCTTATTGGCCTGGCAACATTTACAGTATATTTACGTAATGCCTGTTTATATGATTTCACCAAACAATGATTCTATTCCATTCATAGAAGAAATTTGTTTGGATTCGTGTAACATAAACATTGCCAGTCACAGCCGACTACACAAACATTCACATATACAAAAGCTACAAACCGGCAAAAATAGTAAATAGCCGAAACCAAGAAGCAATTAAATGTTCACAAACAACTTACTTCAGTATTATCATTATTACCCCTAAAGTCTACCCCTTTCCTCATCATGGTAGAGCGATGGTGATATGGTAGTATCAGAGGTACCCGGCTAACAACACTCTTCCAGGGGGAAGCGGCATCATGATCTGTTGTGTCTGCCAATGTGGATAGCAAAACAAGACTTGTCTGGTACAGAACAGCAAATCAAAGGAGTCAGAGTTACAACATTGCTTTTACTCCATTCCTTTGTGTGCTTGCGTTCTACTGTTGAACTTTGCTATTTTTGGTGTTGCTTAAAAACTTGCAATCTTGCAGATTAACAAGTAGTTTTGACGAATGAGGAAGACTTCATGCAGACCAGAAACATCCTGATCTTTGTGAACTCTATGTAGAAGTCCAATTAAAAAAAAGTGCATCATCATTAAGTCCAATGTCCAATTCTTACGGAGTCGTCCTCTTAATCCAATCCTGCCTAGTTTCAACCATCGTCACCAATCTACAGTGTGTTGTTTCATTATCTACCTGACAGACCCTTTGATCCTTGAGTGGCCTTTGAACCTTGCTAAGCGCTGACTCGTTAGTTTATAGAAAAAGAAAACACCATTACACATGGTGTACAAAATTTAGAATGATGAGAAAAAAAAAACATTATGCTTCAGCAGTGTTTGTACTCACTATTTATCTAGATATATTATCAAAATCTTCATCTGAAATAATGGAATTACGTCACGAATTTCATTGAGCATATACAAACTCATCATCATCATATTTGATTTAATGTCTGTTTTACGGATCAAAGAGTCTCTCAGGTGGATAGCTTTTAGAAATTGACTTCCAAGCTAACCTATCTCTGCCCAGGTCTTTATTTATCCCTCTTTCTCTCAAGTCAATTTTTATCACTTCCTTTTATGTTTCCCTTGCCCTTCTCCTGTGAACTGCACCTGCTATCTCAACTGTTCTACATCTACTAACCGAAGAACTCTCATCCATACTTTCATCATGACCATACCATACTGTTCTGCACACATCTCCCTATACTCTCCGAATTTAATCTTCCTCTGAGGTCAGATACTATCCGATGACCTCAGTCTATTTTAAAGATTTACATTACACGGTCATCATATGATTGAAATGAAAAAAAAAAAAAATGAAATTGTGGCACTAACCCTAAGACGGGTTCAACCGGCTTCCTCCAAAGGAGGACGTTTCATGGGAGTATGAAATTCACAAGCGGTTTCCAGTTGCATGTTAGAGTGAATGAAGTTAGGTTTTTGCAACTCTTGCATGGAGGTGTCGACATCCCCTCTACATACAGCGCCTGGTATTCCCAAATTGGTCGCCCATCTGGTACTGATCAGGCTGAACGTTGCTTAACCATAGTGATCTAACGAGAACCGGTATACTAATGTATTTATGGCGTATATGATTCTCATTTCATTTCTCTCCATACAAAGGATGTCAACACTCACTGATCAGGTTTCACATGTGCACATTAGCATTCTGTGCACACATGCTTGACAGAAGCTTCAACAATGAAAACACTCTGCTGGTGAGCAATAGCAAAAATTCAAAGAACTTACTCCATCCCACTCCTAACTCTTCCAATCACACTAGTATAGTTTGCACTACTTGTATATCCACTTATAAAGATTAAAATAAAAATTATAACGATATTAAACCTTGTGTCTAGAATCCGTATTCTAATTATGATCAAAATTCATTACATGATTTTAATTCTAGAAGGTTTAAGCTTAAGTGGTCTTAAGAAGAAATTGAAATCCAGAGAAATCTTAATTAGTTTCTAATGACTATGACCCCTAAAAGCTCTTTAAAATACTTCAAAGAAACTGAAATTTGAGGATTGTTTATAAATATTGTTAAAATTTCATAAAACCCTGAGATATCTGAATTTTCACAAAGGGCTTCTGATTCATTTTACCCCTTGACATAAAACTAAATATAGTTCATGTTTAGAATCCCTAGCAGCTATGTGACCAAAGTTCAAAATCAGAATAAGGAAGACATAAGCTTCAAAATCATTATATCTTGATTTTAATCTTTGTAAGGAGTCATTAAAGTGGTAAAGTTTTAGGACGGACATTCTTTATATATATATATATATATATATATATATATTTACCAGTGGTGAAAAAACCGGACTAGAGTGCTATATATTCCTATATATATATATATATATATATATATATATATATATATATATATATAGGAAATTTATTACTGTGAGTCCAGAATGAGTTTACATATTGTTTCAGCTAGAGGAAAATCCTCAAAAAGAAGAGGAAATATCCAACTAGCATCGTCAGAATTCATAGATGGACTCATAGACTCCATCTATGAATTCTGACGATGCTAGTTGGATATTTCCTCTTCTTTTTGAGGATTTTCCTCTAGCTGAAACAATATGTAAACTCATTCTGGACTCACAGTAATAAATTTCCTATATATATATATATATATATATATATATATATATATATATATATATATATATACGCGCACACACACACACATCTATCCATCCAGCGTGGCTGCAACCAAGATTGAACTCACTACACGAGTTTGTAGTGTAATTCAAATCTTGTCGGTAGCTGAATACTCGATGCTTCACCAGGACTATCAAGGGTATTTTTTATCATGGCGCCATCACTAAACGGGCTGCCTACCACGGCTTAAAAGAGTTCCATTAATCCTCAAGAGAAGGATAGACCGCACCAGTTTCTCAACCTGGTATTTTCCCTTGCGGTACATATAGTGCCTTGCTTTCCAAAATGGTACTGGTACTGGCCAGGCTCAACTTTGCTTAACTTCGGTGATCTGGCGAGAACCAGTGTATCAATGTGATTGTTCCATATATATATATATATATATATATAAAGCTGAACGTTTGTGTGTGTGTGTCTGTGTCTGGTCACGAATAGGCTCCTATATGGTTGACTATTATAGAAAACTGATCACATATAATGATAGAAGATGTATCGAGACACAGGAATGGGTATGTTTGATCTGGCATATTGATGAGTCATTGTGGGGTCTGCGTACGCACCTGGTCCACAAATATTGAAATAAAAAATTAAAAAATTAAAAAAAAAAAACGTTTACAAGTGTTTTTGATATAGATGTACATAAGAATACTTTGATAAGTATGTTTTAACTTAAATAGGGATGGTATAATAAAATTGTGGGGTCTGCATTCGCGCCTGGTCTCCATAGAATGGAAATAGGCACAAACTTTAATAAGAACTTTTCATATCTATCTGCGTAAGTATACTTTGATAATTATGTTTCAATTTGAAGAAATATGGTATAATAAAATTATGGGGTGTTCGTTCGCACCTGACCTCCATAGAATGGAAATATGTCACAAAGTTTAATATAGATCCACAGAATATTGTGATAAGTGTTTCAGTGTGAACAGGTATGGTATAATAAATTATGGGGTTTATCTATTTTATTTTTACTTTCATCATATTTTGCTTTGGTTTTGATACCCCCAAATTCGAAGCTATTTCTGTACAACCCTTCCTTTTCATAACCTATCATACTTTCATAAATCAGAGTCCATTTTCTGTAGGCTGTTTTTGAACCCAGTCAACGACGGGTACTTTTGCTACTATATATATATACTACCAGGGGTGCCCGGCGTTGCTCGGGTGTTTGGAGGTGTATGCTGTGCAAAAAAAGCAAAAAAACAAAAAAAATGGTTAATTTTTTAAAACTTTTACCCCTATTATGACCCCTTAAAATTTATAGTTTCGGGATCAAATCACTTCATTAAGTTAGATCCAGGTTCAAGGAACCTATATCTAAAATTTCAAGTGTCTAGACCCAAAATCGTCGGAGGAGTTTGGTAGAGTTCTTAAAGGTCAAATCGTTGAAATTTGACCCCTTAACAGCCAAATTTCTGGCTGACACCCGTCACATCGATTTTCCCAAATCTCAGTACCCGGTATTTCAAATTTCGAGTCTATAGACTAAAAATTGACAGAGTTATTGCGTAGGGAAATGTACACAGACAGACAGACACACAGACAGACAGACAGACAGACACGTTCACTTTTATAGATATATATACACACACACTAGACTTTTTAGCTCGTTAAGAACGTGTAAAAATTATAACCATAGACTTAGACTAAGTTCTTTATGCCAAATTGATAGTGCAGTATGGTTAAATTTGTAATAATTTTTGCATTAAATATTAATGCTTTTTAATTCTGAACTGTGGATTAAACAGATACCATAACACTTAGTTTGCTGCACCTTATAACAAAGATCCATATAAAATTTTAGCTAGATAAGCCTAGTAGTTTCCTAAAAAAAGTGTAACGAATGAAAAAACAGACAATGAGAAAGATAATATAAAATAAAATATATAATTCCAGGTTAATATTTTCCAGATGTAAAGCAACCAATGAATTTTTAACGAGGTTAATACAAGAGTGTTTAATACCGAAGTAGGGCAAGATATACTTTTTATTTGTTTTACATAAGCATTAATATGTCGCTACATATTTATGAACATGTTTCGGTCAGCCAGTTACTAAAGATCTCTTCAGGGGATATTGCTTATACAAAAGCTTAGTTCATAATGAAAATTAAAGTAAATCTTCATTTAGATGGAAGCATGTAGGTTTGTACAAACTAAAAAATATCATCAACTAAATAATATAAAAAAAAACTATTACAAATAATAATAATGATAATAATAATAATAATAATAATAATAATAATAATAATAATAATAATACTTACAAAGAATGGTCGGAAGATGCAAAACTCTGTAAGAAGTTCCATGTCTAATGAAGGAGAGTAAAACGAAATATTCTACAACGCCAACTGATCCAATTTTTGAAAACGCAGCAAAAGACAAAAAACTCCAGGCACCACTTTTCGAATTCCTAACAACTGCGCTATTCTCGACAATTTGATTCCGACGTTGTCTTTTAGAAGCAACATTTCCTTCATTAGAAGACTCGATGG
>NC_136507.1:56477410-56767410 GCF_053919585.1 Euprymna scolopes | reverse complement strand
ACTAGACTACCTGTGACCCGTTGGGTCAGTAGGTTATATTAGCTATGGAATTAATGTATGGGCGTGACACTTGTGACATAAAGAAAATAGTTTTTTTGTGACATAACAGAAACATTTCTATAAAAGTATATTAAAATGAAAAAATAATATAGATAGATTTCTATGAGTTGTTCTGTTTATAATTGTTTATTTTTGAAAAGATAAAAAAAAAATTACAGCCATTGAATTATCAGTGGTTTGACATACTTCTAGGTAAATGTGCACTGAACAGATAACATAATACTTAAAGTTAAATTCAAATTTTGATATATCTTTTAATTTTAACGTGAAAAAAAAAGAACAATTGGGACACTGAAAACGTACACAGTAAAACAATACGTTTTATTGTCGCGTTGATGTTTTATTTGTAACGCAATTTAAAAAAATGTTTTCGGCGTTATTTTTTTATGTTGGTAGTGTAGAAGAAAATGTATGAATGTTTTTAAGGTGTATTAAAAAAATGGAGAATAAATTAAAAAAAGGGAAAGCGATGAGTAAATCGCCGTTGTAAAATGTTCTTATGTTGTCAACGGGTTAAAGTAGATTTATTTGTAAGAAAATTGCATTAAAATAACTTAAACGTAATACGGAAATGAACGATGTAAAAAAAAAAAGTATTGACAATTGTTTATTTGGATAATTTAGACGTGAAAAAAAATTGGGACGCTAAAAACGTACAGTAAAACAATATGCGACAATACAACGTATCATTTTACTGTCTCGTTGATTATTTAGTATAATATATGAAACAGGTCGATGATTATACGTATCATTTGGAATCATGTTTTACGTTTGTTTCCCATATCTTGAAGTTTTTTATTCAATAAATTTAAGATATTCGCTTTTCTAAGGACGTCCGTTTGTTCGAACGAAACCGGTTCAGCGATTTGTGGCAATTTGTTTATGCTGTTATGGGTTTATGTTAATGTACGCATACGCAACCGGAAGTCGTAAACCGGATGTTGGGTTACAACACTCGTTACAAGGTCATTTGAGTTTTATAATTATATAGATAGTAATAGAAATATACTGACCAAATTTTAGGTAAAATCATGAACCCTAATTAAAGTTATGAAGAAAAATGTAATGCATCCAATACTTTTGCATGGCACTATATATATATATATATATACACACACACACTATATATATATATATATATATATATATATATATATATATACAATACATGTATACATGCATAGATACATACATCTATATACACATACATACAATCCGTATATATATGATGATTGCAACGTCTTGTCAGACGAGTGCCACTCCCTCAGACACTGAAAGTTCATGAGCCTGAAAATGACATTTAGCCCTGCCGGCGAATTCACATGCTCAAACAGACATGACACTGAAGACGGTCATTGGTATATGTACACATGCATACATATCACACACATACATACATACATACATACATACACAATATGCACACATACATATACATACATTCATACACACGTGCAAACATACATAAGATGGTCATTGGCATACATATAAATATATACACGCATACATACATATCTATAAACATACGCTCATATATACCTATATATAGACACAGTGCATAATACATATACATACCCACATGCATACACACACATATACATCCACATATACACACACATATATATACATACACTTACCTACATATACATACACACATACACATGCATACATACACATATGTGCATACATACACATACATGCATACAAACAAATGTATATACATACACACACAAACATATATACACATATACATACATATACACATAGATATAAATACATATACACACATGTACATATATAAATATACATACACATATGCATAGATACATATAATGATGGCAGATCAATTGTTACATGCATCCAGCATTTCAGGCCTACACACATCACAGCTTTTTTATCGCCACAGGACTTTTTTTTTATAGACAAATGCCTGAGGGAGTATCTATACAAAGATGATGTTACAGAGTTTTAGCTTTGTACGACAGCTAAATCTCTCTCCTGGTTCAAAATGTTGACATCCAGCAACAAGAGCAAGATAGCCAGCAACAAGTCAAACTGCAGACCAGCTTAATGCAGGTACTGGTCTCTCGCTTTGTGTTTTTTTAAATCAGAGATTTGCTTCTCCTAGAAGGGTTGCCTTCACCACGGCTTACGGGAGCCCTCTCCACCCCACACACACATGGAAATAAACACATGCATACATACAGATGTATGCCAACATACATATGCACACACATGCAAACATACACGCGTAGAAGCACACATATACGCATATACATACACATGCGTATATATACGTACACATAATACACATGAAGGAACATTCCAAAAGTCTTAAATACTCAATCATCAGGACGACGATGATGATGATGGGCACGATTAAATGAGATTGACAAAAAAAAAAAAAGGCACGGATTTACATCTTGTTCTTATTTTTACAAAAAAGTTTGTCTATAAGACTAACCCTTTTGGAATAGAAAATGATGATGATGTAAACAATTTCACACATTATTTCACAAATAAAATCGACGACCAAATCAAACGTAAACACAATCCAACTGTCATATAATAATTTTCTACTTCAAAAGTGTTAGTCTCAACCAAACTTTATTTAAAAAAAAAAAAAATGTAAGCGTCTTTATTACATGACACTTGGATTGTGTTTACGTTTGATTCGGTCGTCGATTTTATTTGTGAAATAATGTGTGAAATTATCCACATCATCATTTTCTACTCCAAAAGTGTTAGTCTCAACCAAACTTTTTATTTAAAAAAAAAAAAAAAAAAAAAAAAAAAGTGCTTCTGTGCCATTCCTTTGTTTCCATTTTCTGACTTTGCAAGTGACGAGCCTTATTGTTCTTGGTGTCAAGGGTAAACACCTGCAACACTGCACATTAACAAATAAGCAAGACCAATGAGGATGACTTTGTGCAGACCAGACAATCCTGAGCCATAATATTTGCGAGCTCTATGCTAAAGTTCAATTCGTATAACAAACAAAAAAAACAGCAACAACAACTGTGCCACAATTGCTTTTTTTTTTTAAATGAAAATCTACTTTTCCTGTTGATCAACAGAAAATAAATTTTTAAAAAGTTTTTTTTTTTTTTAATTTATTTTTTTTAGTTTCGTTGCATAAAAATAACCCTGTAATGGAAACTTTGCATATTCTTTAATCTAAAAAACATTTGTCGCCCAAGTCAAGTGGAAAAATTCCGATTCATTCGCGAGACATTTTGTAACAGATGAAATATAAAACTTTGCAGAAAAATTCCGTACTTTATTTTCTATTAAATTTATAAACTTTGCATTCCAACCACACATACCAAAAGAAAATTATTTTCTGACTACATTTTTTTTTTCTTTTAAATAATTTGCTAGAAAATATTTTTATCAAGTTTCATATTAATTAGTTTTATCTTTTTTATTTTACAGAAGCCACATGAAGCCACTTGGTGCAAAGAGCTAACAAGAATGAAAAATGATTATTGAAAACACTGGAGATGCCTATTAACCTTAGACTTGAAGAAAAAAAAACTCGAGGCTGTAGTTAGAAGGAAAACAGTTAGCGGGAAGAGAGTTCCACAATCTTGCAAGTTTTTGTAAAGAAGCTACTGGAATAGGAAGTTGTATTACAATGTGGTATCAAAATTAATGAAAACCATGAGACCAACAAGTTTAACGAGCTGGAACAAAGGAAGCAGGGAATAGATCAGACAATTCTGAGGAACACATGCCATAGAATATCATTCTTTAATGAAGCAAAAAGTCATCTACTTCTACTGCTATCATAAATCATTTAGAGCAGAGTTTCTCAACCTTTTTCGCCCCTCCCCCTCCTAAAAAACTCAGATACTTACTACTACCCCCTTCTCTACATGCCTCTTTAGCCAATTAATAAATCGCTTAAAAATATGCGTCGGCAGTTATAGAGTCAACTTCAAAAAAGGTTGATATGCCTCTGCACTGATAAACTGAATCGACTAACGATTTGTTTAAAATAAGCATCGGTCGTCCTAGACTACAGAAAATGAGCAGGTGATTGCAGTTTCAAAAGGATTTAAATACTGTTAAACAGAGAGGTCAGAAGAGGTTTCAGTTTTAGAAGAGTTGCTATGATGCTAAACTGATAGACTAAACAAGGGTTTCCAACTTTTTTCGGCAAACGCCCCATAGAAAACCCTAATACTTACTACCACCTCCTCCCTCCATGCATCTTTACATAATAATGTGAGTAGTAGTGGTAGTACATAATTAAGGTGAAACTAAATAATTGAATATTCATACAGTTTATTCAACAAAATTCTACTCTGTCGATCAAAAAGGAACAGTAACAACTATAAATCAAGTGAGTCCATTAATATATAGTATAGCATTGCTAATACAATAATCAATAAAATCAAAATCAAAATAATAATCACAGGAATCACCGATCAATGTGAAGATTGTTGTTGATGATAAGCAATAAGTTTTGGAAAATTTGGTTCCATATTTGATTAAAAAAATTATAGATCACGTTTCGCTACATCCATTCGATTTCTATTCCCAGGACTCATTCAATGGATGAGAAAAATTTGTTGAAGATGTGAATCAGAAACCAATCAGATTCAGGGAATACTTATGAAGCTTTGTCAACATTATGATTCATAAATTAATTTTTCCAATTAAAAATATGATGCAATCAACTGCCACATGAATTGTGAATCCAATAAAATGGGTTGAGAAACACCTAATGTTACTAGAAACTCTCAGTCTTTCACTGTCCTCATTAAAAATCTCAGGGACTCCCCTACGATAAATTTGGCCATCGCCCATCTGAAGTTTTGTAACGCCCCTCCCCCTCCCGGTATGGACCCCATTGGGAAACACTGATTTAGAGTCTTAGCTTTCACGGCAAAATTTACATTTTCAATTTGCAGAGAGAACTGTCAAATGAGGAAAAAGGAAGGCAAGGCAAAGCAAGAGGGAGTGAGGAAAAGGATGAGAGAAAAAACAGAAAAGAAAGAAAGATAAAGTGAAAGAGAGAAGAAAAAGCAAAATCATGTCAAAATAAACAATTTCAGTTTTCAGAGAGAACTTTCATAAAGGCAAAAAGGAAAGCAAAAGAAGAGGAGGAAGAGAGAAAAATCAGAAAAGAGACAAAAAGATAAAATGAGAGAAGAAAGAAAGTAAAAATTAAGTAAAATAGCAACAAAAAATAAGCAGGTAAGGGGCTAGTGATTTGGCAAAAATCAGATTAAAACAAATAAATAAAAAAACGAATTCGGCCCAACTCACATTCATGGGGATTCTAAAAATGCAAGCAAAAATCCACTGTTTCTTGATTAAAAGAAAACTCGGAATTTCACTGAAAAGCTGAGTATTCACATTTCTTATATGCATAAATAATGAAAGCTGTCCATCTTTTCCTCCTCCAGCATCCAATGCAGACATAAACTCCATATCATAACAAGACCAAAATTAACATTAAATTAAAACAGATTCCATGTATATACTGTTGAAATGGTAGCGTTTCAAATCTTAGCTTGAAACAGTATAGCTAAACTAAAGAGCCATGCATATGTTATAAACGATTATAAAAAATAGTACATAATATTGTATTAAGTTTGAGTCTAAAATGGAGTGTAGGGGACGTTTTGTTATGTATATTCTAAAAATGGTATTGGAAAGAAGACTGGATGTTTGTGCATTATTTGTTGTCTGAAGACAAGTTTAGAAAGTCTTTCATAGTAGATGTGTAATTGCTGATTGGCATAGTGATAGATATTGAAGATAGTGAATGAGCAGACGGTGCAATATGAAAAAGTGATCCTAATTAGATTTCTATTGTATTTATCAGACAGTATTTCAAGTCAAAGGATCAGGACTTATTAGTGTGAGAGTAGGTTTCATACTCTTGTGCTGAAATTACTAAGCAAGAAGAAAATAGGCGAGGAGATGAATATAAAAATTGCCAAATTGAAATTAAACTAAAGATTTCTTTTCTGAAAATACACTAGAAGCAGTTAGATTCCAAGAATATGCTGTTCAAATGATGAAGTTTGAAATCTTAGCTTGAAACACTTGTTACCGATTGTCCAATTCAATTCATTCGTGTGACATTTTATGGCTAAAAAGAATATGAAACCGAATTTTCTATCTACTATCATATACAAGGAATTTTGTCTGTATGTATGTGTGTGTGTGAGTTCGTTCCCTATCAACTCGAAAACGGCTAGGCTGATTTTTATGAAAGTTCACACGAAGGTATTTTATGTGCCTGGCAGTGTTCTTAGATAGATTTTATATCAAAATGTCTTTGATAAGTATTGATAATCAATAATCGAAAAAATTCGATGGAAGAAGGACCAGGCGATTCTGACTAAAGTTAACACCTTACACAGCCTACAATCACCAGTGCATTTGAGAAGTTTTATTACAATACAAGCCGAAAGGCCTGCCATATATAATCAACAGTAGGTTTAATTGAAGCATGATTCTTAACTTTTTCTTTTTAAACTTAAATGAAAGAGATAAAAAAAATTTTTAATTAACAAAATAAATAAATAAAAATAACCAAGCAATATGATAAATGAATTTGAATGAAACTAGAATTTTTTTTGCTGGAAGCACATACAAATAAGTGACTACAATGCATACAAAATAGAATTTTATATGAAACTTTTGTTTATGGAGATATACCAACAAAAGAAATAGGGGAAATTCTGACCTTACTTTCTATAAATATTTTAGATATTAATTGTAATAAAGTTAAATGAAATATGTAGAAGGCAGTGCAATGCAGAGGGAACAGAAAGACACAAACTGGAGCAGGTGAAAAAGTTTTAATAATACAAATTACAAATACATGTGTATGAAATGTATAAATATATACACACGTATTTGTATTAATAAAATTATTCTTCATCTGTGTCTTTCTGTTCCCTCTGCATTGTACTGCCTTCTACATATTACATTTAATTACATACTATACAATTCTTCAAGAAAACTACATCCACCTCTTAATTGTAATAAGTAAATATAAATAGTTTGGAAGGTTTTCATGGAATAAATGCCAAAAACACATAGATTTGAAAATAGTTGCAAAGTGTTGGCAGAGAGCGAGATCAGCATAGTGTCGTGCAAAATCCATTCCTTTCATCTATCAGCATTGGGTAAAATTGTTGACATGTACTTTGTTAGGTATTAGATGTCTTCGTTTTTGTCTTTGTGGATTTCATGGATGACTAGCAGGGGTGTCGGCGTTGCCTGGGTGTTTGTTGATGTGTGTGTGAGTGTATGAAAAAAAAAGTGTCAGTAGGCAGGTAGGCTTGAACCTAAAGCCTTGAAGTGAAGTCGGAAAAGAAAGTGAAAGAAAACGTGATATCTTACCGCGAAGCCAGGAGGGCAGAGGAAGTGAGAATCGTTAAAATTAAACGATTAAAAAGTTAAGTGAATGAGTTGACACAGGTGTATAAACATCATGCACTTAACTTTGACTGCAAGCCAGTTAAGCTTGAAGCTTTCTGCATATTTGTTTGTTTCCCCAAAATGTTGAGGAAAACCAGCTCCCCAGGAAAAAGGGAGTGTCCATAACGGGTTTTCCCCACATAGATTAAAGCTCATTGCTTTCTGGATGTCCCGGCACGAAAGGCCGAGAAGCTGACTTCGTTTTCGATTTAGTTTCGCTTTTATACGAAAAACATGAACAAACATGCAAGAAGACAGAAAAGCGTGAATTTTATAAAATAAAAGTCGGTCAAATAAAAGATAGACACGACGTCCGTTTGCAAATCGTAGATATTATAATATAGGGAGTATATAAAAAGTTCTAAGAAATGGTAACACCCCCAAAGCCCCCCCCACCTCAAAAGCCTTTGCCAGACATACAAAAAAGCACGCACACACACACACATTTTTGCTTTTATATTATAGACTAGCAGGGGTGTCTTGCGTTGCCCAGGTATTTTGAGGTGTGTGTGGAGAAAAAAAAAATTGTAGTAGGCAGGCAAGGCTTGAACCAAAAACCTTGACATGAAGGCGTAAAAAAAGTGAGAGAAAACGTGACATCTTACCAGCCTTGCTACAACGGGACAGGAAGTGAAAAGCGTTCTAATTCAGCAATCAAAAAGTTGACATGCAGAAAGTGAAAGAGTTCACGAAGGAGAAGAAATGAAATCACGCACTTAAGTTTGGCTACAAGCCAGTTAAGCTTTTAGTTTCCAGCTTCCCCACAGTGATCAAAGCTGATTGCCTTCTACACTTGCTGGCCACAAAGGCCAGTGAATCAATTTTTTTTTTTTTTTTAAATCAATTTAGCTTTTATATGCAAAAAGCCAAACAAACACGCGAGAGGAAGAAAGTGCAAAGTTTGTAAAAATCACTCAAATAAAAGATAGAGACGACCTCCTTTTGTAAATCGGAGATATTATAATCTAGGGAGTATATAAAAAGTTCAGAAACATAGTACCCCCCTCCCCCAAGCGTTTGCTGGGCATACAAAAACGTGCGCGTCACTTTTGTTTTCGTATATATAGATGATAAAAGCCGGTTCGCAAACGAAAGATATATTCAAAGTGACAACATACAAAAGAAACCATTAATTAATAAACTGTATGAAATATATCAATAGAAATGGTTCGATAACTTATATCACAAAAAGTCTTAAATTCAAATGTGCACTTACTGTTGTCTTCGATTTTGGTTGGTGTGACGCTATCAGGGGAGGTAATTCCAGATTCGGAAACAGCTGTTGGTGAGGGTGTTGTATCTGTATTGTTACGGTTTTCTTTCCTATCAGTAATATCAATATTATCGATTAGTACCCCATCGGATGTCTCCTATAAAAAACAAACAAAAGGAAACAGGTTTAAAATCGACTAAAATTAATCAGTATACATCGAGTAACAAAATAGAAAATAAAACATTTGTGGCAGACCAACGAATGAGTGATGAAAGTCACAAAGATGTCAGGGCACATCTGTAAATTCTATTTTTAAATCAAGCATCACAGACAAAACAAAATGCTATTTCGAACTTAAGCTCGAGACAAACTATACAACAAAAACCTTGTTTAGCTACAACCACTGTAAATAAGTTTCCTTTCTTCCTCTTTATACCTAAAACTAAACAGAATTTTTATAAGCAGTTTCTTTCTAAAAACTACACGTCTGTGGAATACACTTTTCAAGTCCAATGTAAACAAATTCTTGTTGAGCAGTTCTCTTAAATAATCAAATTTTGTCTAGTTTCAATATTACCAATCATCCCCGTGTTTATTTCAGTCTACCTGACATTCTCACTAAACCTTATCCTAAAGTTGCCTTTTTATCTTGATAAGCAGTGAGTTTTTAGTACATTAAAAAACAAAAAAAAAAACTTAAGTGTGATAGACCAAACAAAATAGTATTCTTTTTTAAATAATTTCAAACCAACAGAACACGTGGAAATTCCACGATAGTTGAACATTTTTAAAACACATAAAATGAATAATAAAAAAAACCCCAACAAATAACGACGAATTTAAAACAATATTCTTTTTTTCTTTTTTTTTAACCTTTTGAAACTAAAAAAACTAGAATTGATTTTTAAAAAATTAGATATTTTTCAATGAAAATTCAACACAAAGCATATTGTTTTGTATATTTTCTGAATAATTTTTTAATATAAATTATAAAAATACAGATGTCTATTCACTTGCACATTTTTTTTTTTTTTACAAACTTAGTCTCCTCTAAACATGACTTTTTTAATCATAAAATAAAATAGTCAAATTGAAACCGTAAACAGTTATTTTTTGTTTTTTTTGGGGGGGGGGAATTTTTGGAGAAGAAATAGTTTTAATGATTTTTAACTGATAAAGAGCGATCATAAAGGGAGGTAATTAATTTCTCATTAATTTTTGTGATTATGTTTTTTTGTGTAACACTGGACGTACGGACAAGTAAATTAATATTTAGATCTCTTCAGTCAATCCAACCCTCATTTCACAAACACATGACTATGGTCACAAATGCACATTAATTTTCATAAAGCTTGTCCATATACTTATTTAGACTTAGGAACCTCTGCATTCTGTAATGCATGAGGCAGTCAAAATATACCATCATCTTTAGTGTGAAACCAGATTCACAGTATCCCTTCAGTTTCTTCCAGTTCATTTTTAGTTTTCCTTTTATTTCCATGATGAGTCCTTAGAGTACCTGGTTATCAATTCTCACTGGGGCCAATCTTAGGATATGTGTGAGCCAGTCTAGACATTATTTGCAGATTATCGACATTACCAATTGTTGGTTAATACAGTTTCTAACCTCTTGGTTGGTACTTCGATCGCTCCATTTGATTCCTAGAATCTTTCTAAGTCATTTAGAATCAAACATATATATATTTTTTTAACTCATGTTCACCCCTTACAAAGCATATCGCCACTTGGACGCAAGGGGCTATGTCTAGGAAAGATTAACAAGATATTTGTTTATGTTACATTTAAACTTTTGCATATCAGTACAGCCAGGGAAGCAGGTAGCAGGAAGGGAATTCCAGTCTAGCTGTTCGAGGGAAGAAACTATTAGAATAGAAAGCTTTCTGGCATTTAGGGACATCAACAGTGAAGGGTGAGATCTTATTGCTAAGCAGGTTTATCGGGAATATGTACATCCAGGAGGTACAAGTGAAACGAGTTCATCAGAATATATTCCATTAAAATATTTGTAAAACAGGCACAGTGATGCAACATTGTGGCGATGAGACAGGGGCTGGAGCTTAGTTGATAAAGTGGGACCAATTAAGTTGGCAACTCTTTTTTGGACCCTATTTAAGAGGGAGAGACTAGTGGTAGATGTACCATCCCAAATGTGGCAACAATATTCCGTGCATGGGCGAATGGTACAGGATACTCTCAGCTCGATAGAGGGAACCCACCTTCTTTACAGCAGCCTTTGCAATGTCCTCTATTTGTTCCAGTTCATATTGCCTGCAAATGTTAATGTGTTTAATTTTCTGTCTTGGCTGATTTTGAAATGCAAAGTTTCACTTTTTCATAGCAGTAGTGTGACAAGACGTTGCTGTTATAAAATCTTAATTTGTTTCCGAGAGTGAATATACATGGTTTTTAAACACAGTAAGATTTATCAAAAAGACTGCAGACAATTACATTTAAAAATAAAAACATAAGTTTGCTCTGAATAGAAAATGGTGAATAAGTACTAAAACTTATTCTTGGTCACTTGTTTTTTTTTTATATTGAATATTTTAGATAGTGGAGAAAACTACAAATAAGATGAAAAGTACTAGAAGCAGGAGAATAGAAATAAGCGGTAGAGGATAAGGAAGGAAAGGAATTGCAGTAGCAGCATAAGAGTAGGAGAGTAAGTGGATAATGTAAATAAATAATTGACGTAAATTAAGAAGAAAATACTATTTTTAAAATAATGAAATATTGTAAAAATGATAATATAGTGTTCAGGGCTGGGATCAAGAGTACAAAAGGGGTCCTTGATATTGGGGAATATCAGATGATCCTTCTAGTATTGATTATTACAACCAACATAAGAAAAAAAAATGTATTTAAAAAAATTCATAAACACAATCAATAATTTACAAGAAGCAAAAAAAAAAAAATGAGTAAGAAGAAGAGGAGGAGGGGAGGAAAAGTAAAAGAAAAATATGTAAAAATTATGAATCCGTTTGGAATTATTTTTGGTTAAAATCAATTTCAGTTAAATCCAATTGACATGAAAGACATTTTTTTATGCAAGGCATTTTTTTCTTCTTATATTTATAAAAGTAAATAAAAAAAAACCCAGAAATAATATTAAAAATAAGCCCACAAAGAAAGACAAACGAACGCCGAAAAACTCGGGAGTCAGCTTCAATTTCTGAAAAGTAATGATTCGAATAGATCTAAAAATAAAACAAGAAAACTGTTTATCTTTGATTTATCAGAAATTCTTTTTTTTTCAAAGAACCAGGTCTCCTGCATAGAGATTGATGGTTGCACGCGTGTGTGCACGTGCACATTTGTACGTGAATTCATGCCGATTATCTTCTGCATCTGTGCCGCTCAACGAATTACAGGAAGTTGATGCTGAATATAAATAAGGCTTCATTGTTGCTTAAGCAAAGTCATATTTATAATAAGATGAGTAAACATCACATTAGGTGCCTGGCAAGGCCACAGGAAAGACAACAGAAGTAGCAAAACTGAATCTGCCTATCAGACATATATATATATATATATATATATGCCATTTTTTTTTTTTGACTTGTCATTCTTATAAAAATACCCAAAATAGTTGGGAAAAAAATTTATCTTTGAGTTATTGAGTTTTTCTTCTTTCTATTTTTCTCGTCAATATATGCAAGGATGCGTGGCATAACAGATAAAGTATTAGGTAAAATTAGCTGATAAGTGACACTCTTCTGGAGGTTGAAGGTTCAATTCTCAGTGCAGGCGATATGACAAATACTAATGTATATTACTAACGACTATCTAATCATGGCTGATGGAATGAGAGCATGCTACCCCTGTGGATTAAATAAAGAGTTCCATTCCATTCAAAATTCTGTGCAGATTTGACATGGTAAACCTAAAGAAGGTCGAAGATTACATCGTCAGAAACGTTGCGTGAAAAACACTTAAGATGGCCTTTGGGTCAAGATCAAAGTGTAGTATCTGTTCTTCAGATGCTAGACTTCAATTTCTTGTTCTCTGTTAGTGGAGGAGAAATCCTTCACGACTGAGACAATTTTTATTTTTGTTCCTTTTCTCCACATTAAAAACGACCCTGGTGTCTAACTCTGTCCCGTGGGGAGGCATTGTAAATAGGAACACTCAAGAGGAGAACAGTAGTGTATATATTTATTATTCATAGTCAAAATTTCAAGGTCAAAACTTAATAGATGTTAATATTTTTTTTTTTTTTTTTAACACCAAAGCATATATAAATAAACAATAAAATTAGATTCCAGAAACCATGTTTTCATTCACCTTTCAAAGAATCCCCTGATATTTACGTAAAATATACGCATCTTTTCCTAGTTCCGTTGGTATTGAAGAAAGTATCCAATGAATCTTTTTGAAACTCCATCCTGTGAGTGTTGTTATTGGTTTTTATTTTACTAAGGTTTCTGGACATTATTTTTAGACTTCTCAAGGAGTTGCACTTCTAGAAAATCCAGGATACACAAAACTATATTTGGTTGTCTATGTGTCAATCAAACGGTTTGTAAGTGTTTCAATTTTTAAACAAAAAAGGTAAATAAAGATATAATTACAGCAATTTAATTTACTACTGCTTATATTATACATAATATACTAGTACACCGCCAATTTTATTTATTTGTGTAGATTCTGTATTTATTATTACAGAGTTAATTCTCTATTGATTATTATATACAGTATATACTAGTGTATCAAAAGTTTTTAACAAAAAATATGAATTGGGTGCCATCAGCAAGAATCGAAATGAAAACATTTATCTCGCCAACATTATTTGCTACCATATGACTTAAGGACGGATGGATATCAAAACTTTAGGACTTAATGTAGTTTATTGTATAAATGTATATTTGCACATGTGTAGAGGTGCACATTAAGTCGACTTATGCCCGGCACATTCCAATTTTTCAATTTTAACTCCTTAGCAGCTATTTTTACTGACTAAAAACTAAATCAAATCGGTTCCATAGGTCTGAATCCCCAATTTATCAAGTTTCAAGTCTTTAAAACCAAAATTGACAAAGTAGTTTGGTAGAGACCGTTCTGCATACACACAAACAGACAAAGTTACTTATATATATAAGAACTCAATTAAATTTTCTATTTTGGCTGTATTAGATCTTTTATTTGGTTGGGATTACTATATAAATAAATATTAATATTTATACTTGCATTAAGTTTACATAGGCTTTTGGCTTGTAAACTTAATTTTTACTTCTTGATTTTATATATATGTGTGTGTGTGTGTGTGTGTGTGTGTGTGTGTATTTAGAGAGCGTTCTTTCATTTATAGTAATGTAGACAATTTCTGTCTACATGTTTTTTCATTCTTTTTAATTTTCTTGTTTTAAGCAAAAACTGGCTGATGTAGCTGCCATAATCATTTTTGATCGAAGGACTTTTAAATCTGTCTGGATCCATCGTCATGGATAATTAACAGAACTGATTTTAACATATTTATAGAAATGTTTTGTTTTGTTTTTTTTCTTAGTAAATCACATGTTAGTAAATATGATAATTAGTATATATTACTTTGAACGGTCATCTGTGAACACATACCATGCATAAGGTGGAAGAAGCAAGGGTTATAGCCTTTGATATATCCAAAGCCTTTGACAAAATCTGGCTGGAAAGTTTCCTAATGAAAACTAAATCATATGGCTTAACTAAATATATACTAAATATAATTAGATTCTTCTTAAACAAGGAGACCATCCAAGTTACTCTTGATGGACGTACATTCAAAGAGAATAATATTAATGTGAGAGTGCCTCAGGTGTTGATCTTTGGACCTCTATTATTCTTGATATTCATAAATGACCTCCCTGATAACATTGTGTCTGAGATAGGTATATTTGCTGATGATACAATGCTCTATAACAAGCAAGAGGGAAAAACGAATGTACACATATCTAAGGCGACGGCAGAATCTTTAGAAGGCCTCCTTGTTTTATTGGTATTTCCATGGCAGGTGCTCGTCTGAAGTCCAATCTCTGGTTCCCCCCTCGCCAATCTTTTACAAAAAACACCCGTCTAGCTGAATCCACTGTCAAAAACTTTCCCCACTCTTTATCTATGCCTAAATCAAAACGTAGATTCCATGAACAAAGCTTCTTTCTTAGAACTGCACGCCTGTGAAACTCTGTTCCGTCTGCCTGCTTCCCTCCTGACTACAACTTGGATGTCTTCAAGTCCAACGTAAACAAATTCATGATGAACCACCCCCTTAAGTAGACACTTTAAATATCCACACTAACGTACTGTACTTACAATAACCCTTATCCCTGAGTGGCTTCCGGGCCTTGATAAGTGGTGACCACCTTGTAAAAAAAAAAAAAAAAAAAAAAAAAAGGCTACAGTAGAATGGGACCGTAAATGGATGATAACATTTAATGCTACTAAGACTGAGCTGCTTTCCTTTAACAATTGCAAGAAATCTTCCCAACTACCAATAGCCATAACATCCTTCCTGAGAGTTCTTCTTTCAAACTCCTCAGCTTAACATTCACAGAAAATATGAATTGGAACAAATACATTGAGGACATTGCAAAGGCTGCTGCAAAGAAGGTGGGTTTCCTCTATCGTGCTAGTAGATTACTCACACCTGTACCTCTACAAAGCCATCATTTGCCCATGCATGGAATATTGTTGCCACATCTGGGCTGGTGCATTTACCGCTAGTCTCTTCCTCTTGGACAGAGTCCACAGAAGAGTCTTCAATCTAATATGTTCTGTACTGTTAAATAAACTCCAACCCCTGTTCCATCGCTCACTGTTGCATCATTGTGCTTGTTTTAAGAGTATTTTAATGGAATGTGCTCTGATGAACTCATTGCACTTGTACCCCCTCAATATACAAAACGTTGACAAACTTGCTTAGCAACAAAATCACACCCCTTCACTGTTGAGGATATCGGAAAGCCTTCTACTCAAATAGTTTCTTCCTTAGGACCGCTAGACTTTGGAATTCCCTTCCTGTTGCCTACTTCTCTTACTACTGACAAGCAGAAATTTAAATGTAATATAAACCGACATCTTGCTCATCTTCCCTAAACATGGTCCCAAACAATAGCCCCTTACGTCAAAGTGGCAATATGACTTGTTTGGGGTGAACATAAAAAAAAAAAAAAAATTAAAATAAAAGAAAAGGTTACTTAAGAATATTCTTACACTTATTGAAATTTATTTTATTAATATTTGTTTTGCTTTAATTAGTAATGGTTCTAAATATAATGTTTGTTTTTTAATGGTATATTCAAGAATAGATGAGTTGTTGACTAAAAGTTTCCAAAATTGGAGGCGGGGAGAAAAATGTTGATTAGTAAAGTGTTTAGTAATGTTGAATGTTGTCTGAAAGTTGTGGTAGTCACGTGACATAAATAATATATGTAATAACATGTGATTTATAGAAGAGTGGAGGGTTAAGCACACACACACACTGCTTTAAATTTGTTAAACTCAGTCCTGTTAATTATCCCTGATGATGGATCCGGACGAATCTGAAAGTACTCGGGTTAAAAATGATTATGGCATCTACATCAGCCAGTTCTTATCTGAACCAAGAAAATTAATAAGAAAATTGGAAAGGATCAAAACCCAAATATGTAGACAAGAATGGTCTATATTATTTAATGAAACACACACACACATATGTATATACATATCTATAATATAAATCTCACCTGTCTGTTTAAATGTATGTATGTATGTATGTATGTATGTATGTCTGCCTAAGATTTTAAACAGAAGCGATAGATTTTCTCGAGATCAGTATCGTTTTGAAGTTTGATGTCTTGGACGACAAATATTGAAAAATTGGCCCAAAACATTAAATTTCTTCACCCTCAAACGGGCAGTTTTCTACAAGGAGGGGTCGATTTTTTTGTGAACAATTTTTGCAAGTCATCGTATTGGTTGAATTGATTTTGCCTAATTTCAACGTTCCGAAATTCCGGTTGCATCATGAAGTAGGGGTAAAACGTCAGATTTTCTTTCACTTTCTTTTTCGCCTTCGTGTCATAGGTTCGAGCCTGCCTGCCTACTACGACTTTTTTCTTTTTTTTGCTCAACACTCACCTCCAAACACCCAGGCAATGCTGGGCACCCACGCTAGTATATGAGAGATTATATATATATATATATATATATATATATATATATATATATAGTTATTAAGTTGTCTTATTTGTGAAGGAAAATTACTTAATATAACAGAAAACGGTATACACGTTTAAATAGTGTGCAATACTACACTGTATTGAAACGGCATTCAATCTATGCAAGTTGAACCCTCTTCCTCCAAAGGAGGAAGTTTCATGAGAGTATGAAATTCACAAGTGGTCTCCAGTCACATGTATATCTCCATTAAGGAAGATGACGACGTTAGGTTTTTGCAGCTCTTGCGAGGAGGTGTCGATGTCCTGCTACATACAACACCTGCTTTCCTAAATGGTCGTTTGCCTGGTACTGATCAGGCTCAACGTTGCTTAACTTATGCTGTGTATATATATATATATATATATATATATATACACTTATGTGTTTTATTTTTTTATTACCGTTTTATCTGTTTGGTTACATATGTTTCGGATGTTGGACTATGTTTACGATCCAACAGCCTTGTCAGACCTTACAAAAATGGTTGTTAGTATTTGGAAGAAATGTTTTAGAAGAAATACAAGAAAAAAAAGGGGGGTAAGAGATAATAAGGGGGAGGGAGACGGGTATCGACAATATTTAAGATTTGAAGGTTAAAATACATTAGATTGTAGTGTGTGTGGGGGGGTAGCAGATTTAAGTAGGCATGGGTGGAGATATATGGATATAGGGAGGGAGAGGTGGAGAGAGGATGGTAAAGAAAAAAGAAAGGGGTTAAGGAGAGGTGAGGGGAGGAGTCTCAATTTTTAGGTTTTAAAATTTTGACTGCTTTTTGCTTGTTTAGCCAGGTATATGAAGTAGATGAGAGAGAGAAAGAGAGGGGGGGACAGAGAGAGAAAGGGTTTGTGTAGGTGTCATGTGTTTGACAAGTAAAAGGTTCCATTTAGAATTTTCGTAGTCGGTATAAGTCGACTTGTTCATTTCAGTTGACAAGGAGTTGTTTTTAGGTAGTTAAGGATTAATACATACGCTAACGCATATATATATATATATATATATATATATATATATATATATATATATATATATAAATACACACATATATGCACACACACATTTTATATTATATATATATATATATATATATACATACATGCATACACCTACATATATACATATACGTGGAGATATAGACCTCCAGTATATATATATATACTAATTTATATGAAATATTGTGAAGGATTACGCGGAAAATATTAAAATCTTTCAAGTTTATGAATGAGGGGAGACAAAAAAAAACCCCAAGAAATCATTTTATGTGTGCGTGTATAGTTTACATATATGAAAATATCCAAACGAAATTGTATTTCTGAAAATAACCATTGCGTTTGCTCCATACCAATTAATCAAACATCTTTCTAATATGCTTGAAAAGCAAAGCAATCAGCGCTTCTATTTAAACAACGATTTAAAAAGAAAAAAGAAAACTTAGCTAATCAATTATGTCAGACAGATGAAAATCAAAGCGAATTTTCCCACAGTTACAGGCGAACACTTCCCGCCTGTAAATTATTTGTGTACAAAAAGAGTTTTTACTTTCAGAAAAGAATCCGACATGCAATTAGCAGCTTGCGTGTAGCGTTTTGGAAAGTGAGGACAGGAACCCTCTCCAAAATTGTCTATATACATTTACATCAAAATAAAACCATTAATCTCAATTGTATTAGCCGTCGTAATCGTCACAGTGGTAGAACAATAGCGAAAAGAAAATTGAAAACATGGCATAAAAAAAAACAATAATAATAAAGACAAATATGTGTATGGGAAGGGGGGATTTTTATTAAGCGCGAAAACAAACGAAATGATTTGCATTGGGTCAGGAATCTACGTAACGCATGCTTTATTTATTTACTAGCAGTTCAACCCGGCTTTGCTTAGGCCCTATGTACTGTTCATAACTTTATGTCCATATCTATATATATATATATATATATATATATATATATATATTAAAAAGTTTGAGTCATGCCCAGGTAACCTACATCTAAAATTTCAAGTGTTTAGACACAAAATTGGCGAAGTTTGGTAGAGTCTGCAAAAGTCTACACTTTCAACTTTAACTTCTTGGCAGCCAAATTTTCGCCCAAAAACTGATTTAAAAGCTTGTTGCATATCTGAATTAAAATTTCAAATGTTTAGACCCAAAATTGGCTGAATAGTTTGCTAGAGACTCCAAAGGTCAAATCTTTCCAACTTTGACTCCTTGCCTGCCAAATTTCGGCCAAAAACCGGTTAAATAGCTTTTCCTATGTCTGATTACACTTTATGTCAAATTTCAAATGTTTAGATCAAAAATTGGCTAAGTAATTTGGTAGAAACCGCAGAGATCAATTTTTTTTTTTTAAATTTTGACCTCACTTTTGACCCCTTAACATTTTTTGGAGGGGTTCAAATCAAATAAAAAGTTTGATCCATATCCAAGTAACCTACATCTAAAATTTCAAGTGTTTAGACCCAAAATTGGCAGAGGAGTTTGATAGAGTTTTCAAAGGTCAAATCGTTGAACTTTGACCTCTTGACCGCCAAATTTTTGGTCGAAAACTGATTGAAAAGATTTTCCCAAATCTCAATACCCCTTATGTCAACTCTCAAATCTGTAGACTGAAAATTGACAGAGTAGTTTGGTAGGGAAATGTACACATATTTATTTTAATATGTTTCAGAAATGACAAAGATCTAGGATCATGTTTCTCAACAGAGATTCATAAATTGTGATTAGGTTGTAGTATCTGTTGTGTCTTTGATTGATAAAGGACAAATCCTTTAAGACTGAATTGGGACAAAAATTAAAATAGTCTAAGAGTTCACCTTGTAGGAGATCTGAACTTTCCTCACATTAAAAACAAACCCTGTACCTAATTGTCCTCGGTGGGTGCAGCGGGAGCAAGTAAGTAGCGGCTTGCTTGTTCAGTTAAAGTTATTTTCAGTAAAAATCAACTATTTGTTGGACACAGGGTCCCCTTGAGATATGATTTATTTTAAGAGTTACACAAGAGTAAAAAGGTGGTTGCTTGTATTTTGCTTAACAACATATCAACAACTTTTCATAGTCTTTAATGTCGAATCCAGTAATTTCAGGAAAAAGTTTTTATGTTTCAAGTTTTTGATAGATCTACAAATATTTATTTCATGAGTTTGGTTTGGTTGATTTGTTTTACAGTACATCAAACCTTTTAAGGTTATTTAATGCTGAATCCAGTGATTTTGGAAACTGTTTTTTTTATTCTTCAAGTTCTTTATATCTTCAAATATTTATTCACAATGCTTGGTTTGATTGTTTTATAAGAAAGAAAATTGCTGGTTTAGATTTGCAGAACATGATTGAGTTTTGCAAACCGAAGGAAACAACAAAGCAAAACCATAACATCAATGTTTGATGCAGTTTAGAAATGTGTAACATTTCATAAAATATAATTTAGAAATGAAAACATTTTAATTTCATAAATATAGTTTAGAAATGTGAAACATTTCAATTTCATAAAATATAGTTTAGAAATGAAAGCATTTCAATTTCATAAAATATAGTTTAGAAATGTGAAACATTTCAATTTCATAAAACATAGTTTAGAAATGTGAAACATTTCAATTTCATAAAACATAGTTTAGAAATGTGAAACATTTCAATTTCATAAAATATAGTTTAGAAATGTGAAACATTTCAATTTCATAAAATATAGTTTAGAAATGAAAACATTTCAATTTCATAAAATATAGTTTAGAAATGAAAACATTTCAATTTCATGAAGTATAGTTTAGAAATGAAAACATTTCAATTTCATAAAATATAGTTTAGAAATGTGAAACATTTCAATTTCATAAAATATAGTTTAGAAATGTGAAACATTTCAATTTCATAAAATATAGGTTAGAAATGTGAAACATTTCAATTTCATAAAATATAGTTTAGAAATGTGAAACATTTCAATTTCATGAAATATAGTTTAGAAATGAAAACATTTCAATTTCATGAAATATAGTTTAGAAATGAAAACATTTCAATTTCATAAAACATGTGTATAAAATATAGTTTAGAAATGAAAACATTTCAATTTCATAAAATATAATTTAGAAATGAAAACATTTTAATTTCATAAATATAGTTTAGAAATGAAAACATTTCAATTTCATAAAATATAGTTTAGAAATGAAAACATTTCAATTTCATAAAATATAGTTTAGAAATGAAAACATTTCAATTTTATAAAATATAGTTTAGAAATGTGAAACGTTTGAGAGATAAAAAGAGAACTTTAATAATGGAATATTCAAATATGTATTTCATATAAAGATCTGGTGTTAGTTCCAGGAAGTCCGTTGATTTCTTAGAACTTTGAAGTAAATGGATTAAGGAAAAAAACTTTAAATTTTGTATTCCTTGTCAAAACTAAATGTCACAATTTTTTAATTTACTGAATTTAATTCCAAATTTTCATTTATATATAAAGTGGTTGTTTAGTGATCTTTTGCTATCTAATAAAACATGTGTAAGAGATAATGAAAATTTAGGCGGTTGCCTAAAAAAAAAAAAAAGAACAAAATAACAAAAACTAATATAAATTCATGAGTGAATTATTAAATGAAAGATGAGGAATAAAAGTTATATATAACTTTATTATATCATCAGAACTACAAGGAAAAGTTAAGAGGAAATTGAAGAAAAAACTCTTTAGGCCATGACATTTCGAAGCTAAATGCTTCTCACAAGAAGAGGAGAAGGGCAATTCTCTATCTATATAAAAGCCAAGTACGTCCAAGGATGGAATACTGCTGCCATATCTGGACAGGAGCTGCTAAAAACAGCCTATCCTGCCTTGACAGAGTACAAAATAGACTTCGTGGCTTAGTGGGGGATGCCCTTTTCTCTACCCTGCAACCTCTCTCCCACAAAAGAGACGTTGCGAGCCTATCCTCGTTTTATCGTTATTTCCATGGCAGATGCTCGTCTGAACTCCAATCTCTGGACCCCCTCGCCAATATTTCACGAAAAACACCCGTCTAGCTGAATCCACTGTGAAAAATTTCCCCCACTCTTTATCTGTGCCTAAATCAAAACGTGGATTCCATGAACAAAGCTTCTTTCTTAGAACTGCACGCCTGTGGAACTCTGTTCCGTCTGCCTGCTTCCCACCTGACTACAACTTGGATGTCTTCAAGTCCAACGTTAACAAATTCCTAATGAACCATCCCCTCAAGTAAACACTTCATCAAATCTCCACACTAACGTACTGTACTTGCAATAACCCTTACCCTGAGTGGCTTCCGGGCCTTGATAAGTGGTGACCACCGTGTAAAAAAAAAAAAAAAAAAAAAAAAAAATATACAAAATGCAAATATAGAAAAAACTGGCTTAATGACCTCCTCTTCTGATAGGAAGTATTCGACTTCAAAATGGCATGGCCTAATGAGTTTTTTTTTCTTAATTTTCCCCTTTAAATGTTCCTTATTGTTCTGCTGATATCATAAAGTTATATATTACGTATTTCTCATTTTTTCATTTAACATTATTGTTTGCTCTTCTTAATAGTGTTGAGCTTTTCTTATCTTGATAAGTTTCCTTTCGTTAAAGATTTATCCTTTGGTAACATTATATATATATATATATATATATATATATATATATATATATATATATATATATATATATATATATATATTGATATAGATAAAACATGCACACAGTCGGATGCAATACACACACGTGCACACACAGTTATACAAACAAAACAATCACATGCATCAAAGTGTTACAATTCACTCAAAAAAATAAATAAATAAATAAAAAAGAAATGGTTATAATTTTTTTCATCGGATAAAAGGGAGATAACTTGTTTTCTTTATTTAAAAGATGACGTTTCACATTCATGTGGATGAAGAAACAAATCGAACTATAAGAAGGTAATAAAAGTAAACCTTGTCGCTTAACGATTCATCCAGCTCCATGGAGGGCTTGCTGTTGTCATAATCGCTATATAATGTGGTGATGCTGGGAAGAGAAAGAAGAGGAGAAGGAGAAAGGTGAAAAGAGGAGGAGATAAGGAAAAAATAGTTCTTTATTGAAGGTGGAATGTTTAGTAAATGGCAAAAATCTATAAGCATGGAAACTAACTGAAATAAAAACATCTCTAAAATATAGATTAGAAATAAAAACATTTTATTTTCATAAAATATAGATTAGAAATGTGAAACATATTTCATTTTATATATTATTTAATTTGAATTCATTATTGAGATGAGTATTATTTATTAATTTATTTCTTGCGGACTATTATCCTCATCTTTATTAGCTGTTGTTTCATGTTTCGGCCAACTAATCCTCTAGCCTTTTACAGGTGGTAATCGCGACGGGATAGGAACTCCGAATCTCCTAACTGCATTCTCAGCTATTATTGTCATCCATAGTTGTTGTACGAGATCTTTATGGTGTGAAAAGAGCTTTTCTTATGAGATAGATTATGGTCAGAGATATGATGAAATATTGGTTGCCGTTACAGATATGTTTGTTTATATATATATATATATATATATATATATATATATATATATATATATAATCTTTTTTTCGGTTTGTTTACATACTTATCTATGATTTAATCTACTAAACATTTCATCTTGTTTAAAAATTGGGAGGGGGGTTAAACTCCCTCATATTGAACATAGATACTATTTACAAAAGAATTAGCTGTGTTCAAAAGGCTTATACAGTTAAAGGCTAAAGTTTTCAGATGACCAAATAGAAGTCTTAGGTAATTAGCAATTTTATTCTTCATGTCGCCCTCACCGAGGATTGAACCATTAACGTCCAGAAGAATGTTACTTACAATAGAATTTCACAGGTCCTTGAATACAATTCTAGTATGAATTTTAGGAGTCTTAACCTAATCTTGTTTTAAATGTATAATCTTACTATTTATCGTAATAGATCTCTATTTACCATTACATGTTGCGTGTTTGTGTATGTATAACATATATATATATATATATATATATATATATATGTGTGTGTGTTATACATATACTAGCATTTCAGACCGGCGTTGCCCGGGTGTTTGGAGATGTATGTTGAGCAAAAAAAAAAAAAAAAAAAAAAAAAAAAAAGTGGTCAATTTTTTAAAAAACTTTGACCCCTATTATGACCCCTTAACATTTATTGTTTTGGGCTCAAATAAAGTTATTAAGTTAGATCCATGTTCAAGGAACCTATATCTAAAATTTCAAGTGTTTATACCCAAAATTGGTGGAGGAGTTTGGTAGAGTTCTCAAACGTCAAATCGTTGAACTTTGACCCCATAACAGCCAAATTTCTGGCCGAAAACCAATCACAAAGATTTTCCCAAATCTCAGTACCCTGTATATCAAATATCGAGTCTGTAGGCTTAAAATTGACAGAGTTATTGCATAGAGAAATGTACACACACACACTTTCACTTTTATAGATATACTAGCATTTCAGCCCGGCGTTTGGATGTGTATGGTGAACAAAAAAAAAGTGATAGTAGGAAGACAGGCTCGAACGCGTACCGCAAAGGAGGAAAAGAATGGGGAAAAAACCTGATGTCTTTGCAGTTACGATCACCACCAAACCTGAAATGACTTATGTTAACATTTAGGCTAGACATTCGAAAGGAGGGGATAACTTAAAAATATCGGCGAAAAAAGCGACCCCCCCCCCTGTAGAAAAGTGCCTAGTTGAAGGTGAAAAAATTAATGTTTTTAGCCAATTTTTCGATATATGTCGTATGAAAGGTCGAACTTTAAAACGATACTGATCTTGGTAAAATCCATCGGCTCTGTCGAAAGTTTTAGGCAGACATGCAAACATACATACATTTATATATTGGTAACTAAACATTTTCGACCCAAGCCGATTAAAAAGCTTGCCCTATCTCTGAATACTCTTTATGTAAAATTTTAAATGTTTAGACCAGAAATTGTCTGAGTAATTTGGTAGAGACCGCAGAGGTCAATTTTTTTACTTTGACCCCTATTATGACCCCTTAAAATTTATTGTTTTGGGCTCAAATCAAGTTATTAAGTTAGATCCATGCCCAAGGAACCTATATCTAAAATTTCATGTGTTTAGACCCAAAATTGTCGGAGGAGTTTGGTAGAGTTCTCAAACGTCAAATCGTTGAACTTTGACCCCCTTAACAGCCAAATTTCTGGCCGACAACCGATCACATAGATTTTCCCAAATCTCATTACCCTGTATATCAAATTTCAAGTCAGTAGACTAAAGTTATTGCGTAGGGAAATGTACACACACACACACACGCACACAGACACGTTCACTTTTATAGATATAGCTAGATATACTAGCATGAGTGCCCGGCGTTGCCCCAGTGTTTGGAGGTGTATGCTGAGCAAAAAAAAAAAGAAAGAAAAAAAAAAGAAAGAGTTATTGCGTAGGGAAATGTACAGACAGACACACAGACACATTCACTTTTATAGATACATACATACATACATACATATATCTATACTCCTTTAAATTTGGGTTTTTTGTGCATTGATATTCATATTAAAAAACCTTTTTTTCTATTTATTTAAAAAGAAAATACAACTTTGTTATATATGGGTCATAGAATTGCATTCATCTGCAAAAGATCTAGCTAATTCGCATATTCTTTTAAACATTCATTTTGATTAATTCCTTATTAGTTTTTTTTCAGTTTTCTTATGGATGATCATCTTTAGTCAACTATTATGCGTAATTATTTTCATGCAGATATTCTACATGATTTATACTTGCATAATATTTGCGTCTTTTTATATATATTTTTGTATGCGTATATATATTTGTTTAAAAAAATTTTGCCTACCAAACTCCTGTCAGTTTTTGGTCTACAGACATGAAATTTAATTTATAGGGTATTCGAACCCATGCAAAACTTTATATTTGGGTATGTGGTAACATATTTACAATCTATGGGTGCCCTGCACAAATGCAAACCTACAATATTATTGTACCATATTTTGACAGAACAGATGTAACACTTTGATCCTAGTCTGAAACCCAGAAAACGTATTTTAGTTCAAGGTTCATATTTTACACAACAGTAACGTTTTTGGCATTGAAACTTCAGCGATTCAATTTTTTAAACAAGAGGTGGGAGGTGTAAACATACGTATAAACATGAAATTGCCTTAGCATATTGTTATATAGATCCTATGAAAAGAAAACATTTTTAAATAATCTTCCCTTATTATGTAATATGGTCATGAGCGGTTCTTCTCCTGAATAAACTGAAAAGTGTTAAAACCCAACTAGCATACATATTGATTCTTACTTGTCCAAACACACGAAATTCATTACGTTCTATTTTAAAATATTAAAGTGATTGTCTGGCTTCGGGAAAAAGCACTCTGGGGATCTCTGCATGGCTGAGTTGACATTATTACACCGAACACGATAAAAACATGGCCGACAGCAAATAGAAAATATTTATTGATTTTCAATGCTTGCTTTGTCATATTTAACAAGTTGAACACTGGAGAAGTCGACAGCCATGGCAACATCATGAGGGAGGGTGAAGAAGATGTATTATAATGACAACCTGACCCTCTGCCCACCTAATATCTACACGGATATCTTTACAATCGATACATGGGTCATTTGGTTGTATTTCCCAACAGGCTCGCTCACAAAAAAGCGGATATTCAGCACTCAACTGATAAGCATGGAATGGAACAAAAACAGAAACAATGTTAGTGGGTGGAATATATATATAAACAATAATTTAAAACAAAATTTGATTTATTTTGCTATAATTTTTTCTTCTGGTGAGAAGCATTTAGCTTCGAAATGCCATGGCCTAAAGAGTTTTTTTCTTCTTCAATTTCCCCTTAACTTTCTTCAATTTCCTCTTAACTTTTCCTTGTAGTTCTGATGATATAATAAAGTTATATATAACTTTTATTCCTCATCTTTCCTTTAATATTGTGTGTGTATATATATATATATATATATATACACACACACACACACACACCATTAGTTATCATTCCATATGTAAAAAAAAGCAGCAAATACAATGTCAACTATACCATGCCCTGTACGAAAATCACATTGACTTTCTGGGAGGAGGCTACTTCCAGGTGCTTGATTGAATGACTGAGCATCAGCTTTGGTAAAGTGCATTGGATAGCTGTTGATGGATCTGAGATCTAGAGACTATGAATGACAGGAAATCATTAGAATATTGCAAGAAAATGATCTGTATCATTGATTTCCATCAGCCTACAGCCCACACAAAGTCTCACATGTCGTATGACGTGTGATGATGTGATCACTGTGATGATGTTTGGTTGGGTTTCCAGCAAAGACTACGTAATGAGACCTCGCATCTTCAAAAAGGGACCGACTCACTTCAGATGGCTATACTGACTTGTTGTCTACTGTTGCCAAATGTTGAGAAGAGAGGATAGTTGTGGGATGGCAAAATATCTCAGCTCCAAGTCACATCGCTGCAAGAACTTTCATGACTCAGTCTCAAGTTTTGTCTCCTCTGAAATATTAATAAATACTTCCTCCATCTAAAAGGATTTCTCCTTCACTGACTGAGGACAAAAAAGATAAAGTGCAGCTTCAGAACAGATACTATACTTTGCTCCTAGCAAAAGGCCAAATGTGACAAACTGAAACAAATGAAAAAGTATAAACATTTTTACATTTCTCTTATGTCCCAATGGTTTCTATTAAATTAAAAAAAAAAAATTCCAACTTTGTGAGTGTTTGTTGTGTATTTTTTTAGTTTTAGCTGGGCAGACAGACGTTTACTATTAGTTCTATTAATGTATTATTATACTATCTTTTAATGCTCTGTTCAAAGGAAGAGAGTAGTGTTAGTATCTGTTTTGCAGTTAAAGACGTTAATTTTTTCCCCCTTAAAACTAAAAAAAAAATATTGACATCTTTATTTTTTTTTAGTAAAATTAGGTGAACCGTTCAGAAAGCCCTCTAGGAAACAGTTTGTCCGTGATCGTCTCAAAGAAAAGGTAGCCTTAAAGATAGAGTAAAAAAAAATTTTTTTTAAATTAAAAAAAAACAAAAAAAACGAGTTACATTACATTTTTTTGCTGATCTTTTTTAGCTACCGTTTTTTTTTTTTTTTTTTTTTTTTTTAAAGAGCACTGAAGGTGATTTCAATAAGAAAAAGTAAATGCCTCCTACATCTTAACCATTACAGGTATCTTGGTGATGGTCAGAAATAATGCTGCAAATAAAAAAAAAATTAATTTCTTGGTGAATTTGAAAGAATTTTATTCTCTTACATTTGATAGGGTTTGTATAATATTTAAAATATTTTTTATTACACTTTGTGTCATTAAAATTTATTTTTTAAATATATATGTATCGTATATTTGAAATATGAATTAAATTTTCAAAAATGTCATTTAATAAAATATTTCAAAACATTTTTTGGTTTTCAAATATTTTCATATTAACTTTACAAAATCTTTTCAAAGATGTAACCAAACTCCTACTTAAAATTCACGCCAAACCATGCACATACCCATTAAATTCAGACTTACAAGTATAACAACCGTTCGACCGGACGTATCTTTTCTCTCTTCATGAGAGGCTAATACCACCAGAAAAATGAAGAGGAGAGAAAAAAAAATAAAATAAAATAACCAACAGTTTTGACGTTACTGAATTTTTTAGATGAGGATTGGTTATTTATATTATTTGGATTCATCGGATTACTGTTCTCATCTTGAATGTGATTTTCACAACGTTTCGGTCGATGTAACCTCTGAACTTCTTCAGGTGTATCTCGTCAAACTCTGGAAGTTGGACAGAATTTCAAACGAAACCCTTTATTTACTTTACGGGGGGGGGGGGGGGTAGTATGCTTTTGTTCCACCAGCCATGAATAGAGGCCTTCAGCAATTCGCAATTGTATTTTTCGGTCACCAACACAGAAGATGAAAGCTTCAGGAGAATATCACTTTTTATAACTGATTTTTCGCAGTACTCTAACCACTGCACCATGGTTCCTTGCAGAAAATGCTGGTACGAATTTTAGGAGTCTTAAACCTATTTTTATTTCTAGTTGTAAATATTACCAATTATTACTATATATATATATATATATATATATGTGTGTGTTTTTACTTATTACTTGTATATATTCTCGATTGTTTATAATTAATTAAATATTAATCAATTATTAATTAAAATTAATACTAGTAATAAGTAAAATAATATAATAGGTTGGTGCAAAAATAATGTCATTTTTTTTGACATATACGTATGTGATAAAAAACATTTTTGCACCAGCCTAATGTTTAGTTATACGTTAATATATATTAATTATTAGTAATATTTAGTTATACATTAATATATAGTGATTATTAGTAATATTTAGTTATACGTTAATATATAGTGATTATTAGTAATATTTAGCTATACGTAAATATACAGTAATTTTTTTTTTTTTTTTTTTTTTTTTTTTTTTAATTCAATTTTCACCCCAAACAAGGCACAGTGCCACTTTGAAGCAGGGGGCTACTATCAGGGACTTAATTAGCGGGGTCATTATGAAGGGAGATGAGTAGAAAGATGTTTGTTAACATTACACTTGAACTTCTGCATATCATTGCAGTTGGGAAAGCAGAATCCCGGAAGGGAGTTCCAAAGACCCGCAGTTCTGGGGAAGAAACTATTGGAGTAAAAGGCTTTCTTGCACCTAGGGATCTCTACTGTAAAGGGATGAGACTTAGTAGCTTGTCGGGTTTGTCGGGGGTAGTTACGTCGGGGAGGTACAAGTGTTTGCAGTTCATCAGAGCATTTACCATTGAAGTATTTGTAGAACAGGCAGAGGGATGCAACATCTCGTCGATGGGACAGAGGCTGAAGCCTAGATGACAGTTCAGTACCTATCAGGTTGGCGACTCTCTTTTGAACCCTGTCCAGGAGCGAGAGACAAGAAGCAGATACACCAGCCCAGATGTGACAACAGTACTCCATACATGGGCGAATGGTTGCCTTATAGAGGTATAGGATACTGTCAGGCGTAAGTAGTTTTCTAGCACGGTAGAGGGAGCCAACCTTCCTTGCAGCAGCCTTGGCAATGCTCTCAATGTATCTATTCCAGTTCATATTCCCTGTAAACGTTAGGCCAAGGAGTTTAAAAGAAGTACTTTCAGGTAATGTGTTCTTGGCCATTGCTATTGGTGGCAGAGAAGGTTTCTTGTAGTTATTGAAGGAAACAAGCTTAGTCTTAGCAGCATTGAATGTGACCAACCATTTTTGTCCCCATTCCACTACGGATTGGAGGTCATCCTCTAGCGTTTCTGCCATTTCCTTGGATATGTGTTCATTTGTTTTCCCCTCATATCTGTTATAGAGAGTGGTGTCATCGGCAAATATACCCATCTCCGAAACAATTTTATCAGGGAGGTCGTTTATGAATATCAGGAATAATAGAGGTCCAAGGATAGACCCCTGAGGTACTCCCGCATTTATGTTGTATTGTTTGGATGTACGACCGTCGAGGACAACTTTGATTTTTCTATTACTTAAGAAGGATTTAATTACATTATGAATTCTTCCAGTGATTCCATATGATCTAATTTTCCTTAGAAGACCATCGTGCCATACCCTGTCAAAAGTCTTAGATATATCGAGGGCCACCGCTCTACCCTCCCCTGTTTTATCCAATGAACGGTATATACGTTCAGAAACTACAGTTAAGATATCTTAATTATTAGTAATATTTAGCTATATGTTAATATATATTAATTATTAATAATATTTTGCTATACGTTAATATATATTAATTATTAGTAATATTTAGTTATACATTAATATATAGTAATTATTAGTAATATTTAACTATACGTTAATATATATTAATAATAAATAATATTTAGCTATATGTTAATATATATTAATAATAATATTTAGCTATACGTTAATATATATTAATAATTAATAATATTTAGCTATACGTTAATATATATTAATAATTAATAATATTTAACTATACATTAATATATATTAATAATTAATAATATTTAGCTATACGTTAATATATATTAATAATATTTAGCTATACGTTAATATATATTAATAATTAATAATATTTAGCTATACATTAATATATAGCTATACGTTAATATATATTAATTATTAGTAATTTAGCTATACGTTAGTATATATTAATTATTAGTAATATTTAGCTATATGTTAATATATATTAATAATTAGTAATATTTAGCTATATGTTAATATATAGTAATTATTAGTAATATTTAACTATACGTTAATATATAGAATATTTATTACTAATAATTACTATTTTTTAATTATTAATTCGTTTGTTTTGTTTTCTTTATTACATCATTTTATTGTGTTGTTTTTTTTTTAAATATAATTTTTATTTTTTTAGTAACGTACGTTTTTTGGACGCTAGCCATTAGTCTATTTTTAAATTATACATATCTCCGACTGTGGCCTACCCTGTGTAATCTGTAACAGTACGTCTTCTGTATAACTCCTCATAACATACGTAAGTACAGATTAGTTAAAGATTCCTTTCCAAATAATACGTTATCCTTTCAGCACGATCCGTCAGAATACAACTGATTGTGATCTTAAGTAAAGCCACAGTAAAATTTCAGCATTAAATGTTTTATATTCGTTTCATTAAATTTATACCAAAACTACTTGACCGATCATTATCAATTTTGGAGCACAACCGCTGGTGGGCGCAGGAGGGGGGGGGGCGTCTTAATATGATCTATAATTACTTTTCCTTAGTATCATGAGAAAGAGGCGGAAGTCCTCAAAAATTTACGATAATATTTACCATTATTATCCAATTGCTTCATTTACAAATAAACATTTTTTGTTTACTTTTATGGCCCCAGGCAACGCAGGGTTAGGTGTATCAAAATTTTTGTAGAAATTTTTGACACCCCTAACACGAAACTGCAAATAAAATATAAAAAAACTCGTAATTTCTCTTTTAAAAGTGGGTTGTTTATTTTCTTTATGGATTATACTTCCAAAATAAAATATTAAAGTTGTTTTAAAAGTAATAGAAATATTTAAAAAAAAAAAAAAAAAAAGTAATGAAATTAATTGAATTTTATGAGCTCAGTATTTTTCAATTTTTAAACTTTAAAAATCTATCAAAAATTTTCTATTGATTCTATTTTTACGATATTTTCAGAGTCAATGTGAAATTTTATGCTCTTTCTAATAAACCGAATATAATATTTTAGACAAACGTTTTTTTTTTTTAATTCACGCCCACCCCATTTTCAAGTGTCTATTAAAAAGGAAATAATTTACTCACCAAAGTTTTATACATCACAAATTTGATATAAAAGATCAATAAATAATATATTCAAATTTAAAACAAAAAAAAGTAGTGTTTTTTTTTTTTAGAAATTTACCTGTAAAGTCGGAAGCTTAAAACCTTTTTTTTTTTTTTTTTAAACACATTGTTTGTTTTTTCTTTTGTTTTATTTTTAAATGAAACCTTGGTCCTTGCTCCTTTAATTGAAAAAAAGTAGGGCTTGAATTACATTTTTCGAGTAGTTATAAGCTTGGAAAGAAAGGGGATCGAATTAATTCACGCCTCACATTTTGAAATGTCTATTAAAAAGTAAATAATTAATTTACTCACCAAAGTGTTATATATCACAAATTGAAAATAAAAGATCAATAAATAATATATTCAAATTGAAAACAAAAAAGTAGTGTTTTTTTTTTAGAAATTCACCTGTAAAGTCCGAAGTTTAAAACCTTTTTTTTTTTTTTTTTAAAGCACGTTGTTTGTTTTTTGTCTTGTTTTTAATGAAACCTTTGTCCTTGCTCCTTTAATTAAAAAAAAATTAGGGCTTGAATTACATTTTTGAGGAGTTATAAGCTTGGAAAGACGGAGTGGAATTATTCAATATTTTTCACGAAATTTCTGACACACCTAACGCTGGGTAGCCTTGCTAATATAATATATATGGGAAAAATATGCTTATTCAATTATTTTTCACCTTTTATTTATAACAATCCTTTAATTTATATAGCTCAATGTAAATTACAGAGCATATAAATGACAAAAAGTTTATATTACAAATTTCAAGATGTTGTCCATTTTACCATTTATTTCTTGAAGAATTGAATATTTTAACATGCTGAAAGAAATAAGCAGTAAGATGGACAACATCTTGAAATTTGGAATATAGACTTTTGTCATATATATATATATATATATATATATATATATATATATATATATCGGAATACATGTATTCCAAAGGGATAGTCATAAAAAGAATGAGATCTCTCCCTTAATCTCCTTATCAAAGTCATACCAGAAAGACAAGAAACCTTTCTGCCCTGTGCTCATCTACTTAGTAATCCTGCAATCAAAGCAAACAAAATGATTTCCTGCTAATCTTGAACAGATTGTTTTATTGTTTCCACATACAAAAAATAAAATAATAATAAAAAAATCAAACCGTTATTCAAGATTAAAATGAAGAAACTCAGAAGCAGGACATAAATTACAAATAGGAAAATTGGAGCAATAAAAAAGCTTTGTGGATTTAATTCCCAATCAGTAATAATCCCTTAAACCGAAAATCTCAATAGGATCAATTACATTATGAACTTTATTTAACCTGACACATGGCCAAAGAACAACAAAGAAAAAAAAAATGATCATCCATTGGTCATCGATTTGTTCATATGAGTTTTATATTAAAATTTTGGTTTTTAATTATTTATTATGCCTTAGAACTCACTTTATAAAAAAGAAAAAAAATATCATTCAAACATGGTAGTGTTTTAATATATGGTTAAGTGGCAGTTTTACTCATTTAGAACTGCTTTAAAGCTTTACAGCCCACTCATTTTTCGACCAAATTTCAAACAATTATTACAATTTATAGATCACCTTCTCAGCTATATTGTGAAATTTTTTTTTTGCAATTTTCGTCCAATAAAACAAAAGTCATGATGAATTTTCAATTTATCAATTCTTGTTTCCAAAATTCAGAACCATAATGAGATGTAGTTTTTCAAATCAATATGCAAGAATAGGTCAATTGCATAGACATACTTAATTTATTAAGAAGCTGGACATATATATATATATATATATATATATATATATATATATTTAAGTACGTCTGTGGTCCTGGATATGACCTAAAACTATATCCGATGGTGAGGCCCCACCTTGCGGGCCTTGGGAAGTGTGGAGCCACCCTTTAATTGACATTGCTCCCAGGTCGACTCTGACCCGGAGTGGTAGTACCTGTTAGGGTCCCAACTATGGGTTAAATAGAATCCGACTTAAAAAAAACAAATATACTCCATTAAAAATTGTTCCTCAAAATAACTAGATTCGGCATTAAATAACCTGAAAAGGTTGATATGCTGTAAAACAAAAACAACAACCAAATCAAGTACGCCTGATTGAACACGACAGAGTTATCTTTTTTTCCAATCTTTCTGGATATCTTTTCCATTTACCAAGTAATCTTTTTAATTTCAGCAGGCATGTTATATAAAATGGCGCCCAAAAGTTGTTGTTCGGCCATATTCTTCTTAAGCGCTTTCTATTGGTGCATCTGATTATCATCAGGAATGATTGTTGTTTTCTTTTCCTCTGAGGCTTCGTGTATTTATAATTTTATATAATTATAGAAAAAAAAAAAAAAATGACGGAATATAATAATATCAGCGAAATTTCCATGGTGCTTTCTACATCAGCCTGTATAACATGCTGTTAATAATCGTTTTCTTTTACAAAAAAAAGGAACACTTTTGTAAAACCAATTGAAATTGTCAGCTAAATATTCTTTAAATAAAACAAATGTTTTTTATTTATTTAAAATTGTAGCATTTTTAATCACTAGGGGTATGACAAGAGAATATTATATATTATATCTTAATTAATTCTATATTATATATTATATCTTAATTCATGCAGAATTCTTATTTCTTATAAACAGAAATACCGTAAGTATTAAAAAATTCCTTTAAAAAATGAAGTGGAAAAAAAATGGACAGAAACTAAGACTTGTGCATGCGAGCATTGTTTTTTTTTTCTTAACAGTTCTTGTAAGTAAAACAAACAAAAAAAATATTCCAGCTGAGATCGAAACCTAAAGACAGTGAGCCAAATACGATAACCATATGGCCAGCTTGACACGATCTTTAAAATGTGCTTACAAACCTACTTATTCTTAACATAAGTAATCTGTCATATGAACGATTCATGCATGCACATTCGTGAAACAGTTGATAAGCAGAAATACGATGACCACCCCATGTACCAATTTTTCAATTTTGATCCCCTAGAAGCCATTTTTTCCGGATGAAAACCCATTAAAAAGTTTTCCACATGTCTGATTATCCTATATACCAAATTTAAAGTTGTAAAATCAAAAATTTGTTGAGTATATAGGTTGAGAACTGTCCTCTCACACACATTCTCACTTTATATATAAATATATTATATATGCACGCATACATATATATACGCACATACATACATATATATGCACACACCCACACTTATATTACAATATATATTTATTTAAATGTGTGTGAAAGGTGATAATGTACATACATGAAATGGCTTAGCACGTTATTATATAAATAAAACAGACTTACCAGAATGAAGGAATAGTCAAGAATTGAAATATGAACATTGAGGAACTCAATTATATGATGGTAGTGCTGATGATAATAGAAGGCAAATTAAATCAAATAAGAGAATAAAAGAATGTGTCCGTGCAAGAATTAATGAATGAACATCTCTCCGCGATTTATCCAAAGAATGATGTCCACTTCTGTTTTTGGCTTGAATCCCAGAACTGAAAATCTCATTAAGTTCCTTAAAATAACATCTTTATTCCAGTCGGCAAATTTTCCAGTTGACTAAACTCATGAAGGTTAAAGAAATAACAGAGAGAGACAAGGTCTGCAGAAATGGTTAGCACACATAACGGCAGTTATATAGGAACAGGAAGTTGGACATGAGGGGAGGGGCAGAAGTGGGTGATTGAAGAAAAGATAATATCAAAGGGCAAACATGAAGAAAAGGAGAAAGGTGGACTTCGCTGAAATTATTGATGGGTGCAAATCCTCCAAACTCTAAACTTTAGAACGGAACAAAAAATATGTTTACAAAAATTGAACACACCAACACTCGACTGTTTTAAGATTATGCCGGCTGTGTTATTTTGGACATATGAGCTTTAATAATGAATAGAGTGGAGTTTGTGGTCATTCAGGCAGAGAAGTGGGGCAACCACATAAGGATTAGAAAGAGGTAATCACAGATGTCTGGAATCTGAAGCTGGGATATCATTTTAGAAAAAGACTAAACGTTTCTGAATTTTTGAGATGAGGAATTATCAGGATTCATTGGACTACAGTTCTCATCTTGAGTGTGATTTTCGCAACGTTCCAGTTTATGTAATCTCCGACCTTTTTCAGGTGTATCTTGTCAGATTCGAGATGGATGGTGCAGTGGTTAGAGTACTTAGAAAAATCAATTGTAAAAGTGATATTCTCCTGAAGATTCAATTCTCATGTGGGCAACTGAAAAATACAATTGCGAATTACTTAGGACCTATATCCAATCATGGCTGATGGAACAATAGAATGCTACCCCCGTGAAGTAAATAAAAGGGTTCCACTCAAAATTTCGTCCAAATGCCCTGAGTTTGACAGAAATATTCCCGAGTTTGACAAGGTACACCCGAAGAAGGTCGGAGGTTACATCAACCGAAATGTTACGAAAATGACTCAAGATGAGAACAGTAGTCTGATAGATCCAAATAATACGAGGCTAACAAAACGTCCAACACTTATGCTAAGTAAAGAAGACATTAAACCTGCTGCTGCTGATTATGATCCTAATAGTATTTATGAAAATCAGACACATTTTTAGTTATGGTAAGCCCTAATAACTTATAAACTTTTAAATTTCAATAACTCTCCTAAACACTAGCCCTATCTAATAACAACCAGCTGTGATAATGGCATATAAGTATACTTTGAAGTTTGCTACACAATCTATATTGAGATTATATGTATTAATTATTACAGGGGCTGGTTCTATGGTGTGAGGAGGTTAACCTGTGTCTACAATTAAATTATGTTCTTTTAATAAAAGTTTACTTATTAATGGCGCTACATTAGAGAAACCTGCACGTTGTTTAATTGTGCTTGAATTTGCGATATGCACTGATTCAAGAAGTCTCCGAAATAAGTCTTGAAATAAATTTAACTATTTTTGCTTGTTTAAAGTCAAATGTGTGATTATGTTGCGATGAATGAGATAATAATGCACTTAGAGAATTGCTATTTTTTATGTCTCTTTTATGTTCACTGAGCTTTTTTTCTAACTTACGCTTGATTTCACCAACGTATCTATGATGGTAATTGTGGCAAGGAATAGTGTATATGCCAGCATTGGAAACTGGTTTGTTTTGGAGATGTTTTGTAGTTTTTAATATTTGTCTTATAGTTTGTGATGTGGTTTCTATGATTGGAATTCCTCAATCTATATTATATTTCTTAGTTTGTCCATTCCCTTTTTTTTTTTTTTTTGAAACTAGTAAGCTGATCTGGTTGAAATTTTGTATGGATCTTTGTAATGATAAACTGCAGTGAACTAAATATTATCATATCTGTTCGATGCACAGTTATGGATTAATAGGAATTAATAGAGATTAATCACCACAATACCACATTTACTCTTGCTTTTTCTTGGAAACTACCAAGCCGATCTAGCTGAAATTTTGTATGGAATTTTGTTATGAAAAAATGCAGCAAACTAAGTGTTATGCCATCCATTCAATACATAGTTGGGGATTAATAGGGATTATTACTTAATTAAAAAATTAGCACAAATTTAACAATATCCAACCATCAATTTGGCACAAAGCACTCGTTAATGAGCTATAACTTCTCCCTATTTTTAACAAGCTAAAAAGTGTAATATATAGATAACCATCTTGATAAGATGCAAATAAAACCTTGCAGAAAATCTATGTTTTATAGCAATAACATAAGGATAAAAAAAAAGACATAATCGCAAATTTTGATGTCATGATGGGATGCAACGACAGTGCAAAGGAATAACTAGTTAAAAAGGATACATATAATCAACAAATATTGGTCAGTACAAGGATGATGATGTTCTCATTTCACAGCATATCAGACAATAATATAGAAAATAAAAAGAAATAATACAAACTAGCGAGACCTGTGGAAATTCCACAGGGAGACTCATTTGATGTCGGCATTCTGTATGTTCAACATAAATAGAGACGGTCTGATATTATTGTAGCTCTTTTGTTAAAACTGCAAAAGTATTTATCTAAGCTAGCACGAATACCCGGCATAATATTTTAATTCTTGCAGATTTCATATATATTATTATAGAGTTAACGTTCTATCGATTTTTATATATTATAAAATAGCGATTTCAAAAATGAAAAAAATATATCCATATGACTTGGGCACATCAGTTTGAATCGAAACCGAAATCAAAACTTATGAAAAAAGAAAATATATATATATATATAACTTGAGTTCCTTCAGCTATAATTGAAACTAAAACTTATGAAGAATTCTTGGTAAAATTATAAAAAAAATAAATGGACTTGAATGCCATCAGCTATAATCGAAATCGAAACCAAAACTTATGAAGAATTCTTGATAAAATTATTTATTACAAGAAATGGAAGTCCATAACAATTAAACAGCAGTCACTCGGATGTAAGCATAACACACAAAATAAATAACACACACGTTATCTTATTAATATATAGATTTCTAGAAACTTGGGTTTTGACAAAGAAATAAAGAATCTGTAGCATCTATATATATATATATATATATATATATATATATGCACTAGCAAAAGTACCCGTCGTTGACTGGGTTCAAAAACAGCCTACAGAAAATGAGCTTTGATTTATGAAAGTAGGATAGGTTATGAAAAGGAAGGGTTGTAAAGAGATAGCTTCGAATTTGGGGGTATCAAAACCAAAGCAAAATATGATGAAAGTAAAAATAAAATAGATAAACCCCATAATTTATTATACCATACCTGCTCACACTGAAACACTTATCAAAATATTCTGTGGATCTATATTAAAAAACCTTGTTAAACTTTGTGACATATTTCCATTCTATGGAGGTAAGGTGCGAACGAACACCCCATAATTTTATACCATATTTCTTCAAACTGAAACATAATTATCAAAGTATACTTACGCAGAAAGATATGAAAAGTCTTTAAAGTTTGTCCCTATTTCCATTCCATGGCGGCCAGGCGTGAACACAGACCCGACAATTTTATTATACCATCCCTATTTAAGTTAAAACATACTTATCAAAGTATTCTTATATACATCTATATCAAAAACACTTGTAAACGTTTTTTTTTTTAATTTTTAATTTTTTTATTTCCATACTTTGTGGACCAGGCGCGAACGCAGACCCCACAATTTTAATGTACCACCGTTCTGTCAGATCAAACATACCCATTCCTGTGTCTCGATACATCTTTATCATTATATGTAATCAGTTTTTTAAAACAGTCAACCATATAGGAGCCTATTCGTGACCAGTCACACACACACACACACACACAGCTTTATATTATAGATATATGTAACGTGTTATATTTTGATGGACTATTTTTTTTTTTATGTAAACGTATGTTCCTACGCAGAGTGATTGACTCAATAAAAACATTTTTTTTTTTACTTTTTGTTTTTTGGATTGTTCAATGGTGTTTCTTTAAGTGAAAATGTTATCGCTTCATACCTCTAAGTGAAGCAGCGGTTACATTTTGATGGACTATTTTCTTTCTATGCAGAGTGATTGGTCTATTACGCAGTGAAAACACTGTGTGTGAGATCTAATTCAGCTGAACTACTTACATATTTTTCTCGCTTGTAAACCAGTACGACTTGAGATGTCAACCAAAGCAGATGCGAGAAACGCTGAACCAACTCACCATGGAATCCTTTCATAACATTTGGTATCAATTCTTTTCTTTTGTTGGTTGAGCGAAGATTTGAAATAAACTGGATAAAAATATGTTAACAGGAAAACATACATGATACAGAAATAAAAAAAAGAATCTTAAGCTATGATTGATCTATTATCCAATGAAAACACTTTGCATGGATGTGCTTCCTTTGGACTACTTATACATTTTTTCCATCGTCTAAAGCAGTTAACCATAAAATGTCAACCTAAGTGGACGTGAAATGCACCTTGTCAAACTCACAGCGAGATGGAACTTAAAAATAGTATCTTAACCTCTTTATTTTGTTGGGTGAGCGAAGACATGAAACAAAGTTGATAAAAATGTTAGAATCGAGTTTGCCGTTAATTTACCTTTCGACTAAATGTTTCATTTTTACACTGGTGACCCCGACGTGATATAAACATGCAATCTACAAATCTAAAAGAAAAAAAAAAGAAAAAAGCTATCCTACTTTTGTTTTTCTTCATCTCTTCGACTATCTTTTCGATGTTCATTGCTTTCTGTTCTCTAACTCATTTATGCACATTTGTTTTGTAATTATTTATATTGATATTTTATATTCTACAGCTATAATCCTATTGTCCCTGTTGGTTTATTATTATTAGATTAAGTTAGGAGAAGCTAATAGCAATTATAGATCATTTGGACTACCTATAACTATAAAGTACCCCCCCCAAAGGTTATCAAAAATAAAATGCCTTGAATGGAATCGTTGATAAAATCCACAATTCTTTCTGCAATCCAACCATATTCAGTACAAATAAACTTCAGCCAATGCTTAACTTGTCCACCAAGTTTCAGTTATAAATCACCAACAGCCTTTGTTTTATCGCAATTTAATGATATGCTTCAAATGTGCACCTCATTGCAAGCACATTTGCATACAGTGTACAAAATCGTCAATAATTCTCACACAGTCTTCTCTTGACCCATCCTGTTAAAATGATTGAGCATCTCTAATAACATAACAGCACTATGTTACCTAATAATGCCTGAGGGGGTTCTTCAATCCAAGAAGAAATTTTCTTTTCTATACTTTTATCTCTTCTATTTCTTTATTTTCCCTTTTCATCTATGCCGACTTGATTTTTTTTTCTCTATCAACATTATCATTTTGACCACCCAGTTTGTTCAACATTTTAGCCTTTAATTAAAACAGGCGCGATAAACTTTCACCTTCTGGCCAGCAAATCCAGATCACTTGATATTTTTCCAAAAATGTTTTTCAATTTATTGGCACTGAAAAACATTCCTGAAACACTAACGCACATTATCATGCAGATTAACATAAAGGGATCCAACACGTTGTATTAGCCATGGCCAGACCCTGCTGCCTTCCTGCGAAGGAAAAAATTTACAGGGATAATCAAATTTGCAAGCAGTTCCTAGCTGCATGTATACCCCAGTCATAGGGAGATAACATATAGCGCTTAGTATTCCCAAATAGTCACCCATTCTGTACTAGCCAGGCTCTACATTACTTAACTTAGGTGATCTAATGAGAACCCGATCAATGCAATTATTCTGAAAAATCTTTGTGCTTATTCTTATTTATTATCGGTGCGTCTCCCTCGTCTTTGTGTTATATGTTGGGAACCTGCACTAGTAAGTAGCAAGTAAGTTAACTAGTATGAATTTTAACAAGGGTCACATGTCAGGATCACCCAGGGACAAACGGAAATATATGCAGCAACAGGTGGCATAATTGAAGCAGGAGTTTAAAGATTAGACTCTCTATATAAAACAGTCTCTCGTTGAAAGCGAAACAGACACGAAAATAATGAAGATAGTTTAAGTGAATATTGCCTCAAGATTGCTTGTGTGTCGACCATCCTTAAGACTAAGTTCAGAAAATTAAGTAAATAATTAATTATCCTAGGTAGTCTCTCCCCGAATGAATAAACTCATTCTCTAAATAAAACCTTGAAACCTCAGCAAGTCTCCATTGTTTTTGCATGCATGCGTAGATTTGTCTTAAGTTAAACAGAAGATCAACAACCATAAAAAGAATCACGGCTAATCATAAACGCCGAAAGAAGGACCGGTATGTATATTTCTAGGTAAATACAATCGATCTACATCTCCTTTCTTAGCAAAAGCTCATAAATTGAAAGCATTTTACGTGTTTTTTGTATTCAGACATTGTAATTTATTTACATTCCAGTCAAGTATACCAGAGGTATATCGAATGATAGCTACTACTCTGGTATTGATGGTATATATTGTACTCTGAATGTCAAATTATATGGAAGTAATATAGACAAGATGTGCCCGACAATGTGGAAATAATCTAAGCGGATGTCACCTCGAGATCTTGTGCATCTGTGTCTCTCAATTTTGATTCTTAAGATAAGTTAGAAAGTTAAGTAAATAGTTAATTAGTTACATAATCTCTCCTCCAGGAGCTCTCTCTCTCTCAATAAATAAATAAATAAACACTTGAAAACTCAGCAAGTCTCCATTATGCTTTAATGCAGGAAGTCATTTTGTCTTAAGTTAAACAAAAAAGACGAACAACCACAAGAAGCAACTATGAAAAATGCAATGTAGCACACATGCTCATACGGGTTAACATAAAGGGATCCAACACGTTGTAGACTCTCATAAGGGGACAAAAAATCGACTCCTTTCTTTTCTAGTTAAACAACAGCTTTTATTTGCAGGTACTTTCCTGTCCGGCCATGTTTAGCATACGTCTTCTCCTGTCCTCTCTCTAATGTAATCCTCGGTCTACACACGTTTTTTTAATGATCTTTTTCCTTGGCATGACGTTATCTCACTTATGGCTCGGTTATTTGCATACAACTGCCATACGTGCATCCGTGTTTTGTTACAGAAATAAGAACATGTATAAATGGCGCATGCAACATATGTAGTGAAGATTTTGGTTTTATTGGGTTTTTTTTTTTAATCATTCACAAGCGAAAACGTACATGTGCAATGGCGTGCGTTTATGAAAAGACCACGTGCAAACTTTCGTGTTAATGTTCAAAAACAATTTTTTTTCACATACTGTTTATGTAAATGTGACATAAGTCGCAAGGTTAATTAATTTGCATATTGGTTTCAAATAAGGCCATTATTAATTAACTATTTGTTCTTGTTTTAATTTAATTATAGTTTTGGTTTTAATACAAGAATCAACTATAAAAGAAAGATGAGCACGTATAAACACCCAACGCAACGTATGTAGAGAAAGGCTTTGGTTTTATTAATTACTCACTGGTGAAAAAAGCTATGCGATTATGAAAATGATTATGTACAGACTTAAGTTTAACATAAAATCTTACATTTGTATGGGTTTTAAACAATGATCTTATCTAAGTTTTGCGTATGCTAGTTTGTGTTTGCAATTTTAGTAAGCTAAACTTGCTGAGTTCAATCCTAGCTTTCTCCAGCATTTTTTCTTTTTCCTTTGTAAATCTAATTTCACTAAAACTTTCTATCGTCTCCAGTACAAAGTGCCATATACTTACTACTGAACAGTTAGCCTCAAATAACTAAGAGATTAAGAAATAATAAAAAGCAAATTTTTTACATATTCTTTTTTAATCGTACGATTCATAAGTAATGCCCCTGAATCATGAATGATAGTTTGGCAGACCCTGTACTAATCTTGATATCTTGAGCTATTTGGCGAATAGTAATGCGCCGATCTTCCAAAATGGCAGCCTCAACTTGATGGACAGATGCCTCATCAATGGCAGAAGGGGGGGGGGTGACCAGGTCTAGGAGCTGTTTCCACAGACTTCTGGCCATGTTTGAATTCACGATGCCAGCGTTTTACAAGGTCATATGATGGGACATTATCACCATAAGATTCTTTCATTTCATCAAAAGTCTCCTGTGGTGTGTGTCCTTTCAAATACAAAAACCGGATCACTGCTCGACATTCAACAGGCTCCATTTCACACCTGACTCTGTTCAAACACCGGTAAAACAGAAACCACAATTAGTTCAGAGCTGTACTTTGCCACATAACCCGCAGAGATATAAATCATTGCACATGCAAAATTTCAGCTAGATCAGACAACTGGAAGTGGGTCAGGGGCATTACTTATCGCACGTCTCTCGTAGTTGTCTTCTATTTTATAAAGGGCAGAGGTCTGTATATCTAGCTAAAACTCGAAAAATACACAACAAAGACCTATAAAGTTGGGACGTTTTTAATCGGGATAATCTCAGAAAAATAATATCTGAAATTTAGAAGAAAAAGATTCGTTATTCAAAGGGTCAAATGACCATTTATATCATTTAATACCATCAAGCTGTATGCATACCTTTTAAGGTTATCATGTGGTCAGTTTTAAAGCCACTAACTAAAGGGAAGGAACTCTGACTTTTCTCAGTTATTTCCCATTATACCAACTCGAATTGTGTGTGTGTATATATATATAGAGAAAGAGTATGGATCTGAGTGAACAAAAAAGAGAGGGCGAAAAGTAGGATAGAATTTATGTTACATTTTTTCCCAGGCAATGTCGGATAGCCCTTCTAGTATGTGATAAAAAAAAAAATAGGCATATCTCTTAGCAAGAGTACCCATTAGCATCCACAAGAAACACACATTTTTAAATTGTTTAAAATAATTTGCTCGGGCAGATGTTGTTTAGTCATAAAATTTCGGAGCAAAGTTTGAATTGCAGTCGAATGAAACAAGAATTTAAAATGAAATAAAAATGCAACAGCTTGAAAAGCGTAGGCGTCTCTGTTAGTTGAGATGTCTCCAGATCTTCTTAGTTGAGACTTGGCAAATTGAAAGTACAATGGTTGCACTGTTATCTTTTACTCCCAAGAGATTTGATAAGAATCAGGTGAGGTGGTTATTTGGTCAATCAGGGTAACGCCTTGATAGGATAGGGCCGAATTTGATGACAACAGTCTTTGAGGGAGGGGAGGAGGTTGTAAGAAGTAGAAAAAAAAATCCTGTCCTTTGTCAGATAAGGTTGCATTATGCTAAATGGGTGCCAATTCTAAGAAGAGCAAAAAGAAAGCAATCTAAGAAGAAAATGGAGATTGTGAGAATGAAAGGAAAAGAAGCAAATAGAACGAGATATGGTTTGGCTGTTTTGTTTTACAGCATATCAACCCTTTTTAGGTTGTTTAATGCTAAATCTAGTAATTTTGGAAAAAAAGTTCTTTATATCCTCAAATGGCTATTCATGATGCTTGGTTTAGTTTTTTGTTTTGTTTTTGTTTTATTTTTTTTTTTACAGCATAATCAACTTTTTGGGGTTCAATCATTTTAGCAAAAGTTTTTATGCCTCAAATTCTTTATATCTTCAAATATTTATTCATGGTGTTTAGTTTGGTTGTTTTGTAGAGAAAAAAAAATTGTTTTTTCTTTTGCCCGTTGCAGAACATAATTGAGTTTTGCAAAGAGAAAGAAAAAAAAAAATCAATATTTGCAGCCTTAAAGTTAGGCAGCCGATATCTTCAGACAGCCTGATCTGGTAACAGCAGGTCAGATAAGGTTGGATTATGCTAAATGGATGGCAATTCTAAGATGAAGAAAATAAAGTAATGCAAGAAGAGAGAAAGTGCGAGAATGAAGGGGAAAAGAAGGAAATAGAATGTGATAGGCAAAAAGTGAAAGAAATTAAAGAATGCGAAAGAGAAATCTTGATGAAGATTGATAAGAAATGGGAAGAGTTGATTAAAGAAGAGAACAAAAAGAAAAATGAACACAGTGGAATGTGAAAAGTGCAAAAGAGCGACAGAAAAATAAAAGAGAGGAAAAAGAAATAATAGATGCAGGGAAGAAATATTGGAAAACTATAAGAAAAAGAAATAAAAGAGTATAAAAAAGAGAGAGAAAAAAAAGAAGAATTATAGTTAGGAAGAATAACAGAATGAGTTTTCATTTTTTTCTTTTTTTAATTTAGTCTGAAATTTATTTGCATTAAATATAATTGGATTGTAGAAAATACTATGTATTTTATTAACAATTTTATGATTGACATTTTTTTTTTATGGGAGTGGGCCGGAGAATAAAATCTATTATCCATAAATTCTGCTTGTTAATTCATTAATTAGTCCATACGTTACGCTTTGAAAATGGCCAAATACAATTTTTGAAGACCAAACTGCTTAAAAAAAAAAAAGAAAAAAAAAAAAAAAAAAAAAAAAAAAGGGCCAAATTCGTAAAATTTGGTTTTAAAAAGGCCAATTTTTAAGAAGGCCCTAGACAAAATGCTGGGATTATTTTTGCACCAATAATTATGTATACCCATATTTGTTATACTGTTTATATATTTTATTTTTCATACTTTCTTCCTTTATTGAACTTTCATGTATTTTGGGTTTGTATGAACTACCTTTAATTTTTAATAAAAAGCAAGGCCAGCTCCTTTTAAAATGACCTCATGGAATCCAGCACAAAAAACTGCCTTTTCGAATCCTGCCGACCAGGAGATTGGATGTGTGTGTGTGCTTCAATGCCTGCCATGGACAAGGATTCCTGAGCCTTTCCTTCTGGAAGTACAACCTAGCAAGAAGAAAACACTGGTCACAATGAGGCGAACACTTCCTTAAAACTTTTATATACACGGCAACGGTACGCATGTATTTTGAGGGAAAGAAATTGGAAGTAATTTCAAAGTCTTTAAACTGATAGTTACAAAATAAAGGCAAATGACTGTACAGTTTATCTTCAAGCTTGTGAGTACGTTCCATTGAATTTATTGTGTGCATGTTTTTGGAAGTATTTGTTCTTAATTTTCATTTTAGTGGTAGTCATCCGTTGTAGCAACGTTTACAACTTATAAACCAGTTGTTTTTTGTGTGTTTTTTTTTTTTGTTTGTTTGTTACTTGGCGAGTTTTCAAGTGCTTGCAAATGGGAAAAAATTGTAACCTATTTATAAATAAAATCTTTTATTCATTTTAAAACAAGATCTCTTTCGACTATTTGTTTACTCCCACTCCCTTTATTTTATCATTTTATTTTTTGCATAGGCTTTTCGTTTCACATCAAATTTACCAAAAAACGGATAAATTTCCAACAAAGAATATAAGTGATCTCACTTTGATGTAACCTCGTTTTCAAATATCATTAAAATAATCATATGCTCATTGTTTTAATGGTGTGAGAAAGGAACTCTTAATAATTCCAATGTGCAGAAAAATGAAAGTCAGAAAAACGTTACATAAAAAAGGGGACATTTGAAAGAAACAGGGCAAAATAAAAGAATATTGTTTGACAAGAGGTGCTGGACTAAAGGAGTAAATTAAAGATTGTCTCTTACAATATGATTTTATTATTTGTATTAGACTAACTAGCACAATATTACTTTCTGAGTATTTATTCGTATTTATTAATTTATCTTATTTGGCTCAGCTCTATATTTAAAATACAATGGGCACTCTTTTCATAAAAATGTTAATAAACTTATATTTGCTGCGTGTTATTGGTTTTTCTGTCCAAAAAAAAAAAATAAATAAATAAAATAAAATAAAAAAATTATACTTTTTTGCTATCTAGAAAAATATCATTTTTATCAAAACATTTGTTGATTCAATATATTTATCATTGCATGGAATTGTCACAAGTCCTGCTAATAAATGATTAAACAGATAAACTTTATCAATAAAGTTTTTGTTCAACTAAAAATTGGTGCCATAAAAGGAAAACAATTGTACAGGAAGTACAGACTGAGCACATATCGGCGAAAGAGATTCTCCATACGCATTTGTTAAGTTTGTTTTTACTATCAAGCTTTTATTAGAATAAAACAATTATAAGCGATTTCCTTTCGCTAAACAAATAACATTTTATGACAAAACTTTTTAAGTTGACACATATCAAGACTGAAAGCCACTCGAGGATATAGGTTAATACGATAAAATCGTTACATACCACCCGCATAAAACGAAAACCGACCCAGAAAACAGCAATTGCCTCCCCTTTTGTCAGACAGAAAATAGAAAAGAAGCAAACGATGCTGACGAAAGCAAACTTATGTTTTACAATCTACTCTCCATGAAAAATAAATATTAAAAAAGAACAAATAATTTGCTAAAGACTCCAACGCGGATTGTAGGATTCTTTTTAAAACTCACACAATCTTTGTTCACGTATAGTTTAGTATGCATACATTATGGAGCCCAAGAGTAAAAGGAGAAGAGAGCCCCTTTTTATATTCAGCTAGAATGGAGCATGAACAACTCCATTTGGGATTAAATGGTAGTTTTCACACTCCGTGCTCCCAAATTTGTTAAATGTTTTTAAAAATATAGTTTTTAAAAAATTTAACAAATTTGGGAGCACGATAAATATAACAATAAAAGAAAAGAAAGTTTAAGCTAAAATCTTTGAGATTCATTATTATTATCATTATTTTCTAACTGCAGTAAATGCTTTGAGAATTTTATTTTTTTTAACCCTTTCAGCCATTAAGCAGTGCAAGGACGGTGGTGAGGTGTTGGCCTTTTGACCTGTGTGGAGAGCGGGTCAGGAAGGAAATTCCTTTGCACTGCCCGCATCGATTTTAATCAGATCTAGAATTTCTTTGAAAACAGATTGTTTTTTTCTGGTTTTCATCTGTATAGAGATGCGGACGTTCCGGAACATCCACCTGAGCATATATTATTTAATTCACATTTGTTATTTACGATAAAGTAAATTGCTTTAAACATCTTTTAAATATTAAATACAATTTTTAACGCAAATAGGTTACAAATGTGTAATACCAAAGCAACACTCACTCTAGGCGATTTAAATCGGTTTCCTGTGAAGGAAGAAGTTCCATGGGAATATTAAATTCACAAGCAGTCTCCAGTTGACTGTATATCCCAGTCAGGTTAAATGTCGATGTTAGGTTTTTGCAGTTCTTGAAGGAAGGTATTGACAGTGCCTGGCATTCTCAAATGGTCACCCATCTGGTATTAGCCAGGCTTGATGTTGCTTAACTTTGGTAATCTAATGGAAACTGAGGTGTCAAAATGATTATGCCATGTATACAAATGCATAGTAAAGAAAAATAAATTGTTTTAATAATTTCTCAATGGTATTTCCTTTAAACCTTGTGTTTAATTTTGTGTCGAGGAGTCAAAAAGCGACTCTAAGATATGCCCCTGTGTGCTAAGTCGAACTGAATTATATGTTAGCGACATTAATAAAACCACAATAATTCATAAGATTGTCTTGAAACAATCTTAATCTATATATCTATAAAAGTGAAATTGTCTGTGTGTATATACATTTCACTACCAAACTACTCTGTCAATTTTCAGTCTACAGACTCGAGATTTGACATAAGAGGTATTGAGATTTGGAAAAATCTTTTTAATCGAGTTTCAGCCAGAAATTTAGCTGTCAAGGGATCAAAGTTCAACGATTTGATCTGTGAAAACTCTACCAAACTACTCTGCCAATTTTGGGTCTAAACACTTGAAATTTTAGATGTAGGTTACTTGAACATGGATCAAACTTCTTAATTTGATTTGAGCCCAAAACAATAAATCAAAATTGGGGTCAAAGTTTTAAAAAATTGACCTCTGCAGTCTCTACCAAATTACTGAGCCAATTTCCGGTCTAAACATTTGAAATTTTCCATAAAGTGTATTCAAGCTTTTTAATCGGTTTTTGGCTGAACATTTGGCTGCCAAGGGGTCAAAGTTTAAAAGATTCGACCTATGCAGTCTCTAGTAAACTATTCAGCCAATTTTGGGTCTAAACATTTGAAATTTTACATAAAAGGTATTCAGACATGCAGCAAGCTTTTTAATCAGTTTTTGGGCGAAAATTTGGCTGCCAAGAGGTCAAAATTGAAAGAGTTGACCTTTGTAGACTCTGCCAAACTCCTCTACCAATTTTGGAGCTAAACACTTAAAGTTTGACTCATGTCCAGGTAATCTACATCTAAAATTTCAATACATATATATATATATATGCACATACAGTTATGAACAGTACATAGGGTCCGAGAAAAACCGGGCTGAACTGCTAGTATTTAATAAAATTGCTAGGGCAAATCTTACAAATCATCATCATCATCATACGTTTGATTTACATGTTGGCATATGCTGAATGGGGTTGAGAAATTGATTTCCAAACTAACCTATCTCTGGACAAGTCTTTATCTCTCCTTCTTTAAAGTCGATTATCATTTTCTCCCATGTTTTCCTTGTCTGTCTCCTGTAAACTGTATCTGCTACTTCAACTGTTCTACATCCAAAAACTCATCCATTTTTTTCAACATGACCAAACAACTGAAGTCTCCTGTTCTACACATATCTCCCTATACTAACTAGATTTAATCTTTCATCAGATCTAAGCCTGTCTTTAAGGCTCATATGCATCATGACATTCTTATATTTTATTTCCATGCAACGCATGTCCTCAATCTATATTGGCTAACTTTCTATATACTATACATAACTCGGCATTTTCTTTGTGTTTCAAGTTAGAGAAATTCGATTCGTTTGTTATAAACAGGACTTTGAATAAAGAAAAAAGAAAGAAAGAAATGAAATATCCATTGTTGTTTTCTTTTGGGTGAACGAGGGGTAATAACGCTTTCATATACTTTTCTCTGAATAAGTAGCTGAAACACAGGCGTACGTGAAAGAGACGAAAACCATATCATTACTTTATTAACTTCATTGATTCACACGTTCTTAACCATGAAGTGCTTCTCGATCAATCCTTATCTATCCGGATTTATATCACAGGTCTTTCATTAAAAAATATCTTCCCCAAATTAACTTCAAATCTTTTCTGTCTCATATGATTGAATTAATCAATCGGCTATCTACTTTTGAATATCACGTGATAGGTAACCCTGAGGACAAAGATGCGTCGATATACCTAAATATTTGATTCACACTTAACTACCAAAGCATATTAACCAAAGTAATATCTAATGAAAAAAATAAAATTAATAAAACACAAGACAAAAAAAAAAAAAAAAAAAAATCATGGTTAAAAGAAAAGCCACAAGATAAAAAAAAAATGCTTGCTTGAAAACTGAGAAACCAAAGCCGACCTTGGCTAAACGCCAATCTGAACGTCAACAGGTAAAGATGGTCCAAAATACATCAGATCAGGAAAGAAACGGTAAATAATGTGGAAGAAGATGAAATATTCTGACGAAAAGGAGATTAGTTTAGAAAGAAAAATAAAAAAAAGAAGCAAAGTAACACAGTAAAACGTATTACGAAAACACGAATATTTCTTCTCTTCTGAGAATGGAATTTTGGTAACTTTTCAACAATATGTCTGCAAAATTTGGATATCTCAATCACCTTCTGTAACGATTTAGCTTCAAGCTGGAAACAAGTCCCCCCCCCTTTACACTGGTATTGCATACGACCATGGGGAAAAAAGTGCAACGAGAGGGGTAATGTAACTCATATAAAGAGGGTAGGTAACCAGATTACTTGTGGTCAGTTTATCAGTGTGAGAAACAATAACACGTATAGGAAAAGAGGAAGGGTGCCTAAAAAGCAATGACCTTGCGTGTCCATACTGAAATGAGGGGGGGGATGTAATCACATTCAAATTAACTCCCTTGCTCATATTTATCCGTACTAAAACTTATACTCGAGTCTTAATAGCAGGCAATCAAGGAGTTAGCCCCAGGCATCAGCGAACATCTGCATACAAGTTTTATTGTTCCTATTCATTTGTCTCCCCACGAGGGCAGAGTTAGACACAATATCGGTTTTTAATGTGGGGAAAATCCAACTCCCCCAAAAAGGGAGCTCTGGATTGGAACACAAATTAAAATTGCCTCAGTTTAGAAGGATTACTCTCTTTCACTGACGACAGATAGACGGATGAAGTATAGTAGCAGAACAGATAAGGCCAAAGAAATATGAGGTTTATTGTTAAATAAATGATCAATTTATAGGTCATGCTAACTAATAACACAAAACTATGTACTATAGCCTCCTTTTATTGGTGCCCCTCTCCCTGAAAGGTTGCCTGCACTAAAGAGTTTATAATGAAGAAGCAAGCGTTGCATATTCACCAACTACATTTCTTATGATTGGCATTGCTTATGTCCAGTTGCGAGGAGAAATCCAAGAAATATTAGCTTAAGTAGAGAAGGAATAGTGTTATTTCAGAATTTTCTTTCTCTTTGACTAGTTGCTCTACTAAGGCTTGAAAGTATACTCCATCCTACTATTTCATTCATAGCTAAAGGGAAGAGAAAAGTGTCATAGAGAACGTTGATTGCAATAGTTTTAAGTTCTCAACTTACAGCACCTGACACTTTCAAATAGTCACCATCTAATGACCAGATTCAATGTGACTTCTATGAAAACCAGTATTTCTACATGTAGCCATAAGCAAGCACTATATGTAACAATTAATATCACAGTAACTATATAATGACAAAGATTGATCATTTAGAATTGACCGGAAAAAAAAAAAAAAAAAAAAATGGTCATATTCGTATTGTATCAAAAAAATAAATAAATAAATAAAAATAAATTATTTTTTTAAAATTAGTCTTAAATTCTGATATAAAAAACTAGAAGGATACCCGTCCTAGGCAGAGTAAAATTAAGAGAACAGTTTTGCACTACTTTTATGCACCCTTGAAATATAACGATATTAAACCTTATGTCTAGAATCCTTATTCTAATTTTGATCAAAATTTATTACATGATTTTGATTTTAAAAAAATCTCTAAAATTTAAAACTTAAATAAAATTTAAATTCAGGTAAACTTGCTAAATTGGTGTCTAATAGCTAATGCAAATCTAAAATATTTTAATTTTCAAGAGGATGTGCTATTCACACAATGTTTCAGCCGATGTAACATTCAACCTTCTTAAAGTGTATCTTGGGATTTTTTTTGTCAAACTGAACTTTGCAAGGAATTTCGAATGGAACCTTTTATTTAATCCACGGGGGTAGCATGCTCTCATTCCGTCAGCCATGATCAGGTAGAAATGTTAAGTAATTCACAACTGTATTTTTCGTATTGCCTGTACCGAGGATTGAACCTTTAGCCCCAGAAGAATATGACAACCTAATTTTACCTCGTGCTTTGTTCGTTAGGTAAAATTCAGTTGTAAGCGATACTTTTCTGGGGGTCAAAAGTTCAATCCTGAGTGCTGTCGATACGAAAAATACAATCGTAAATTATTTAAGATTCATCTTGTCACATGACTGATGAAACAAAAGCATGCTATGCCTGTGGATTAAATAAAGGGTTCTGTTCGAAATCCCCTGCAGATTTCCAAGTTCAACAGGAAGATTCCTAAGTTCAACAAAATACACCCGAAGAAGGTCGGAGGTTACATAGACCGAAAAGTTGTGCGAAGAACCCTCAAGATGAGAACGGTAGCCCAAATAATTCAAATTATCAATTTTCATGTGAAAAATTCTTTGAACATATTTTAATGCTTTTTTTTTAGGACAGTGACCATCAAACGAAGGAAGACAAAAATGCAGAATATGAAACGTATGTTATAACGGGAAGGGAGTCAAGAAACAATTTTAAAATGGATAAATAAGTTTAGTACCAGTTATGAAACAGCATCTAAACATTTTCTGTGTCAACAACGGATCATGTTAAGGAAGTAGTTCCGTTTTATCTTTCCCTTCCTACATTCCAGAATATAGTTTACTCTTTTTAAAAACTTATTAGCTGATATGCACTCTTGGATTGTACATGATACACAATTCCACTAGTTTCGAAACGGCGAGCAAACGAAAGTGTTATTTAAAAAAAAAAAAAAATGTCTCAGGAGATTGGAATCATTTTCATGATTTCCCACTTGTCCTGAATCGCACTTGCAAAAAACAAACAAAAACAAAACAAAACTGTAAACAGTTGCTGCTGGCCTTAAATTTGCCAACACTTCCATTTCGCAAAAGATTTTTATCAACTAAAAGGTGAAGAGATAAAAAAAAAATACAAAAATAAATAAAATAAAAATAAAATCCAAGGAATGTTTTACTTTCTACTCTTTCTAACAAAACTAAAATAAATTAATCTTTAAGAGCGATAAGAAACGTGTCCCTCCCAACGGGTAAAAATCGAAACGAGGGGTGGGGTGGGGGGTGATAAGAGGAAAATGTTTTGTTTCTATTGTGAATACATCTGGCTTGAACTTCGCTTACGTTGAAATAACTGCACTGCACTTGGTCATGGCGACCAAATGTGACGTCATAACATTCCACCGGTATTGAGGCTAATATAATGGCCCTTGTTATGTTTGTTTGGTAGCCAAAATTACCAGATAATGTTTTTTTTTTTTTAGGTTATTTTATTATTATTTTTATTCACTATTGATTTAGTTATAAAACATTAAAACATAAATAAAACAGTTTCTTTGGCAATATTCCGAGACGGATACGTCATTATTATGAAATTTAATTTGTTATATAAAAATCAAAAATTCTTATAAAAAGAACAGAACCTCAATTCTGTAAAAAAATTACCAACAAAACGGCTAAAAGTATTTATTTTCATAAAAGTGTTTATAGTGCTTAGAGATTTTAAAGCACATACTTTTGAAACTGAAAATTGGTTGGTTTATTTTATGACATATCAATACTTTTCTGGTTATTTAATGCCAAATCCAATAATTTTGGTAAGAGATTTTATGCTTTATGTAGAAATCACTGTGGCAACATCAGTAGCAGCAGTTGGAATTAACAATGTTTGAAATATCTGCTGGACTCATAAGCTTGACACTGATTGGAGCAAACATGTAATTTTAATTGAGATTTAACCAATCAGAAACAATCTCTTATCTGAGCAGAGCAACAATTCCCAAAGGTTATTTAAGGGAGTGCACTAGTATGGTGTGCCTTTTTAGTCATGAATAGGCACCGCTGTGTAACCCTAGCCAACGTCGCACAGTTTAACTAAACTCCTCTCTCCTAAGCCGCTTTAAGCTACAGGCTATTGACAAGACTTCATTATCCAAGATGGCAATCTATGAGTGGCATTCAATAAGTTATGCCACTTCCAGTTGTTTGATCTAGCTGACATTTTGCATGTGCAATGATTTATATCTCTATGGGTTATGTGACAAATTACAGCTCTGAACTAATTGTGGTTTCTGATGTCCAAAGAAGTTTTCCCATAAACCGAGGTTACCCTTTTTTATTATATTTAAAATAAAAAAATGTTTTCCGAAGAATTCTCCCACATTTGAACGTTAGTGATAAAGTGCAGAAATGTATCTTCAATTTGATTGGCTTCACCATTTATTTTTCTCTCACACAGACGTGATGTTGCTAGTCTCAATTTTTTTTTATATAAATACTATTATGGCATGTTTTTCAGAATTGTTTGATCTACTCCCTACTTCCTTTGTTTCAGTTCGTTTAACTTGTTGGTCTAGTGGTCTCCATCAATTTACTTTTAATACCTTATTTGTAATACGTGGGTACGGGCAAAAATGGGCGGACAAAGATAGGGGACCTAGTTTTGAAAGCCGATTTATCATAATTTTTTTTGTAGGTTTCCGACTACTTTCTGATTGTATTTGAAAGATTAAGGACTAAACTTAATTTCCAAAAGGAAAAAAATATTTGTACACGTGAAAAAAAAAAAAGTTATGAAAAATGTTTTCATGGCGAGCTAACCAATTTTTTAATTTAATTATTTTTCTACGTTACTGTTTTTAAATCAAATTTTTTTAAAATTATTGTTTAATATTATATAAAAACTAGACTACCCGTTGGGTCAGTATGTTATATTAGCAATGGAATTAATGTATGAGCATGACACTTGTGACGTAAAGAAAATAGTTTTTTGTGGCATAACAGAAACATTTCTATGAAAGTATATTAAAATGAAAAAAGAATATAGATAGATTTCTATGAGTCTTTCTGTTTATAATTGTTTATTTTTTAAATAAAAACTTACAGCCATTGAATTGTAAGTGGTTTGCCATACTTATAGCTGAACAGATACCATAATACTTAAAGTTAAGTTCAAATTTTGATATATCTTTTTTAAATGTAATTATTAGTTGAAAGTACAGGATAGTTAAAAACACGTTTCCCATGTTAAGACTGGCTTTTTAAATAGAAAATGAAAAAAAATGTAACTTTTTTTCTTCATTTATCTTAAACATTCATGGCCCACTGGGTCAAATATTTAATTTATATGTTAATAAGAAGGTCAATAACACTATTTCAGACAATGCAGAAATGAAAGATGTAAAAAAAAAAAGCATGAAGTATTAACAATTGTTTATTTGGATAATTTAAACGCGAAAAAAAAAACCCAATTCGGACGATCGTGACGATTTTATTTACGCTGTTATGGGTTTATGTTTACTCATGCGCAACCGGAAGTCGTAAACTGGATGTGTGGTTACAACATCTGTTACACGGTCATTTGAGTTTTATAATTATATAGATTTTGTTATGCCGAAAATTTCACATTCTTTCAAGCAAGGAAAATATTAAAATCTTACATATAAAAATTATGCAAAATCTGTAGTTTAAAAAAAAAGTAGAAATATTTTTTGCAATTATTTTTTTGTGAAAATATTAAATAAACAATGCTTAATTCTATGATAATATCGGTAGTTCGAGAAATTCATTTTCCTTCAAGTTATATCGAATTCATTAATACAGATTTAGGGGCTTTTATTGTAATGTTCCTGTAACAATTTTTTTTTTAAATTGTTATATTTTACGATGCTTTATTTTCATAAAAAAAACAAAAATAAATTCCTTTAATATTTTTTTATTACTGAAAACCATAACTTCAGTATAGTTTTTTTTTTATTTAAGCAAAATAATACATTTCCACTAAGATTTGAATAAAAAATAATGGGTTCATTATATTTTGTGATCATTATTTGATAAATACTGAAAATTTAATTACAATTGGTTAATTTCCTGATTTTTCATGATTTTTTTAAGTAAAGGTCAAAATCTTTATTCGTTTTGAGCATTGGCATTCATTTTGCACGTACCTAGTCATATGACTTTTTATTCCTCTTATTTACTCTTCCTATTTTTCATCTACGTACAGCCTTGAGTTTTAAAGACCAAGTTCTATAGGCATCTCCTGTTTGCAATAATCATATTTTGTTCTTGCTAGCTTCTTACATCAAATGGCCTCATACTTTGTCTTGAGCGATTTCCATTAGCAAATAATCACATCAATTTAATGATCACGTCATTACACTAAATGATCAGTAAAATTATATAAGCCACTTTATGTTCGTACGTATGTTATCACCTTTCACATATTAGAAAACTGAGATCGTTTGATCAGCTAAGATGGCGATTGGTGATCAATCTGGTGTTGCTGAGATAAAGAATTCCTATCTTATCTATTTTAAAAATGAATTGTTCCAAAATCAAATTATTTTGCACCATGGACTAAAACAGTACAATTTTAAGTAAATACATTTCAAAAAGCAACATTTTATTGATTTGAAGAATATTTCGTCAACAAGTATTTTTACGATAAAAAGACAGAAGAAAAATGTTAACCACACTTCTATTTCGTATTATTTTGATTATTCCGACTGCTGCTCTTGTATTTAGTGTTATTCACTCAACGTTTTGGCCAATGTGTCCTACAGCCTTCTTCAAGTGTATCCTGTTAAACTCGGGGAATTTGCATGGTATTTCAAACAGAACCCTTTATTTAATCCATAGGGAGTAACAGGTTCTCATATCAGGCATTACCAAGTAGAAGTCCTAAGTAATGCACTATTGTATGAAGAAGGGCGGAAGTTACATCGACCGAAACGCTATGAAAATAACACTGAAAATGAGAACAGTACTCCAAATAGTTCAAATAAGAATAATCAATCCTATTTAGGGAGTTGAGTTAATGCTTTTCGGGCGCTCCCTACTAAAATAAATATTTCAACACAAGCTACTGAATAAACGAACAAACGACTTTGTAAAACATGCAAGGAAAAGGTTTATTGAAGTAAGGCAAGATGCCATTTAGATATAGCTGGGGTAGAACTCGTCTGCCTTTGCCCGGTAGTTATTCCCAAGTGGGGACCGTCGATACCGATGTAGGCAGAGAGAGAGAGAGAGAGAGAGTGAGGAAACAGGTCCACTCTCCTTGACATCTCGCTGGAAAAGGAAGAGTTTTTCTTGTCCGGGACGGAAGCAGTTATAGTTCCTTAAGGGGGTAAGGAAGATCCCTGCGCTATGCCTCTGATTGGTCAGTATGTGCCATATCGCACAGTCAGGGGAGGCACTGACGCACAAGAAAAGAGTTCTATTTGTTTCTGCTACACCTCATCTCCCAAAATTAAGAAACATAATACTTGTCTGTTTTGTTTATAATAGTCGTGGGCAACGCCATACAGTCCTGCTAGTATGTTATAAGATGAAAACGTAGAATATCCTCTTATTTTAATCAACAAAACAACCAAAATAAATAAAGAAGACGATAAGAGACAGAGAATGTTCAGAGACAGAACAACCCAATAGACATTGAAACCTCTTCATGCATCCCAGCTTCCATATCTAAAAGGATTCATTGTATATATAATACAGTGCATCTGTTATTGATAATGATGCGTCAATGATGGAGGAATACAGTAAAAAAAAGAAAAATAAAAAAAAAAGTGGATTTCTATAGATATCAATGTGGAATACTAAAGATAATTGCCATTCAAATTTAAGCCAGTTTCGAAGATTTACACATCAACATCTGGAGTAAAAGAATATTGTTCTGTCTTTTTTTTTTTTTTCATCTCTTGGAATCTTCATAAAGCATCCATGATAGGCATCGCTGGAGGACGAGGGACAAGTGTCATTCACCATGCTAAACACTTCACTCTTGTGCATGTTTTCTTGAGATTAAATCGTTTCATCTAGTTTTATGCTTGGTTTTCTTTTGAGGGGGGAAGTGAACGACTACTACTACTACTAATAACAATAATAATATTAATAACACTAATAATAAAAATACTAATACGTTGAAAACTTTTACTGCTAATAATACTAATACATATACTAATAATAAATAATAAACACCTATAGAATTCAAAACAACCACCCATAAAAAAAACAGCACGGAATTTTGCATGAAACGCTATAGAAATACTGGATACTATTATCTTTCATTTTATTAATCATAATAAACATTTGGATCCTACAAAAGTACTGGACAAAATTGCACTAAATTTTGTGTAGATGGCCTTTGAGCTGCTGAGTGTTTCATTGTTAAATTAAAAATTAATAATCAATAATAATAATAGATAGACTCTTCGGCTCCAGAGTTTGTCTAATATATACACCATCAACAGACAGACTGTTTCGCTGTATCGCAGCTCTTCAATGTGGCTAGATCAGCACTCATCCCAAGATCGAGATCGAACCAACCACCATAGAGTTGGTAGTTTATAATTATCCATCAGGCTATTGTGACAGGTGCCCTTGGCAATAATATCTAACAATGTTGTATAAAAACATTAATTACTGCTCCCACAGTGCATTATTTGTTTATTTACAAAGAGCTGTGCATTACGCTAAAGTAGTAGCAGACGATATCAATTACCAAGAGTGTTTGACCCAAGATATATAGTCATCCACACACAGAGAGATATATATCGTTAGTAATCATTCCAAAATCAGATGTATTTAGTTTACACTCATAATTTTTTATTCATTTTTTTATGAAGTACATCTGACATGTATTTCATTGAATAGCAGAAACCCACTAAATTTCTCAGACAAATGTACGCTCCTTAAAAAACAGTTGAAAAGTGGAACGATATGGAAAAAAAATGTAGATAAAGAAAGTGGAAATATTTAAAGTTAGCAAAACAAAAAAAAATGACTTTAGCATAAATTACTATTTGTTATTACTTTTTCTTAATTTTATTTATTTATTTTAAACATTTATGTTCTTACCTATTTATTATAAATCTAGGACAATCTAAATTTTTTTTTAATCACTAAAAAAAAAAAAAAAAAAAAAAAAAAAAAAAATCTTAAACCTTAAAAAAGAAAAAAAAAAAAAAAGGTTTAAAAAAATGCAGATAATTATGTAAACATTTCCACCTGGACTTGACTCAAAATCATAGAATCCTATATAAATTATACCGTAAGATTTCAATCTTCAGGTTAACTAAAAATTGTTTTACTTACATTTTTTTAACCATGCACTGACATATGTGCCTAAGATATCATTATCACATTGAATGCCAAGGAAAACAAAAATATGGCGCTCCTACACTATTGGGACTAAATTTCGGAAATCGTAATACTGAATTTCACATGAGAATAATGGTATCTACGTCTTCCTCGTATTTTTAAGATGATTATATCCAAAAATTACGAAAATCGATGAGGTAGAAAATTATTTATTAAAGAAAATAAAAAATAGAATTTGATGAAAACGATCGTAAAACACAGAATTCAAAAGGGAGGTAACTTTTCGTTTTGGTTTAAAACAAGATGGCGGAAAATTTTTACCTGCTAACATGATTAAAGTTGTTTTGTTTCATAATTGAGTAATATTCAGGTAATTTTGATTGCATAATTTGGAAGCTACCATGGTAACTTATTAGAATTGACAAAAAAATCAGTTGAAACCATTACTTTCTATCTGAAAACTCCATTTATCAACTACAAAGTCTCGTCTCAATTCTGTAGAAGCGCCCAAAATACTTAAAATTGTATTCAACCCAAAATTTCTTCATATCTTCTAATTAATTCAAAAGAATAAAATAATTTTATTATGATTCATGCATTACCTAATTCGTAGCAAAACCGTCATTGGTGTTAATTTCAATTCAAGGTAAGCAGAAAAAAACATTTTACTCCAAATTAGATTAACTTCAGTGAAATTGTCTTAAAATATTAAATCATTAATAAGATATATTTAGCCATTCTACAGCCTACACCATACATAATTTTAGCCAAACTTGTCAAACTACTACTACTACTATTACTACTACTACTAATACTACATAGGTTTGAAACAGGGACATGCAGAGGGGTTTCTGAAGTGCCTGCCCTTTCTACTCCAGTTTTAAAAGTGCCCTTTTCAGAGGAATGTATTACAGGTCTGTGCCCCACCGAGACACCATTTTTTTTTTCACTTGAACACATGCCCTGAAAAAGTTTTCTGCATGTCACTGGTTTGAAATTATAAATATCTCATTCTATGGATACAATTTTTATAATTTCTTGCTTTTTAATAAGCAAATTCTTATTAGACCTTACTATGTGGAAGGATTGCATAAAGCACATAAAACACATTTTTCTCTTAATATATGTTACTAGTTTTACCACTTAAATTCATAATTTAACTAATTCTCTAACATATTTTGTTAAAGAAGTATGAGCTTTATCACAATTTGACACAATTTTGAAAGAACATATATAGAGTAGCTTTTAGAGGAAGCGAACTTTAAATTGACAACTATTTTCTTAATTGCAGATTTGGTAATTATCGGTTGTAAATGCCAAAAGTTAATCTTTGTATAATAAAAAAATTTTTCTGTGATTTATTTTAATTTAAAGTTTACTAACTAGAAAAGAAAAAAAAAAGAAAAGCAAATCAATATATATATATATATATATATATATATATATATATATATATATATATTAGTTATATCTTGGAAAAAAAGAATTCCAGTAGAGTGCTCTATTATAAGGAAAAACTTTCAAAATAAAAGTGTAATATTTATATTTTTATTTTCAAAAATTTTAGATAAGTCATTCGTATCGTTGGTTTCAAACCTGATAAGGAACCATTTTAGGTCCCCATTTTAAACTCTCTTCAGCCGATCTATCTTATCTGTTTATAACCGGAAGTGGAAGCATACATATAAATCACAAGATCTCATGCAAATTTTGTTTTTTTTTTTTAACCTTAAATTTCAAATTATTAAATTAAAAAAATTGTCCATATAATATTTTGGACGCCAAAGAAACAAAAAAGGAAAAGAAAAAGGAAGAACTGGTATATACTTAAAAGGTTCTGCTATTAATAAATATAATATTTGAACATTTATCGCGTCACTTATGAAAAAATCTGGTTTATTAATTCATCAATGTTTAATTTTTTCTGGTCTTAAACGGAATTGTTTTTATTTCTGACTAATTCATAAGCTAATATAAGGGAGACAACTTTTTAAAGGCCTGATCGACTTCACACAAAAAAAATTGAAATCTGATATTTTCAAGCCTAATTCGAATGGATAATAATTTTTTTATTCATATTATATAATATTTAACTTTATTCTTCTATATGTACTATATTACACATGCTTATATACTCTTTCAATCGCCTAATCTAATATGGGCCAAGTGTAAATTTCTTTTAAATAGTCTTAAAAAACCTATCTTATAAAAATTTTAATTATGCTCCTCAAATTCTTTTTCTAAAAACCTAATCCATCAATTTAAGCAAAAATCTGCTCTTTTTTTTGATTCAAGAAACAGAATTTTACTAATTCTTGATGAAACCGGATATGCTACATTTTTTCAAATTCAAAAGAAACATTCCATTTTTCATGTGTGAGAGAATTATTCCTTTCGTTTTGTTTCTGAATTTAAAATCCAGATTTTTATTTTGCACTGTACCACCGCCCGTTCAAATACAGAAAAAAAAGTGTTTGAATAGCAATCGTTTTCATGGTAAGTAGCCAACAGGTACACAAGTGAATAGATTACATAAATATTTTTTTGTTATTCATTTTGACTTTATTCATTTCCTTGCATAATTTTGTCAGACTTTCTTTATTCTACTCAATCATAATCTTTTTTTCTTCTTTCTCACTTTATTATTATGATCATCATCATCCATTTTTTTTCTTGTTTGCCTTTCATAGTTTTTCCTCATCGCTATCCTTCATCTATTCTCTTCAGTTTTCGCCACTTTTCCTTGTTCCTTTTTTTGAGCCAACAGGAAGTCTGATTAAAGCCAGGAAATAGCCACTACCAGAAAAGAAGTCAAGATGGACACTCACAGAAAAAAAAAAGTGACAAAGTCATTTTGTCCAAGAACGCAGACAACAGGTCATGTGAAGAACAAAAAGAAAAACCCGGTTAATTACGCTAAAAGGAATTTCGCTGAGCTGCATACAAATTACATAAGAAAAAAATAATTTCTACCAGATGAGTGTCGTAATTTTTATAAGCATTTCCTTTTTTGTTTTAACCCAATGAATCACCACAAAATTTCAAAGCCACACCTGAAGTTTTATCTAACCTCCTGAAGAGAAAGTAATTAAAATACTAACATTTCCACCATTTACTAAGGGCAAAAGCCACTCGAGGATACAAAGCAGTGAAATTTTACGTTAATGATTAACTCACAGGATAATTCGTCAGATATCTGCTGACATTGGGCTTGAAAACAACAAAGTTGTAGTTTGTAGGGAAACATTGCCACAGTAACGTGTTCCATAGGTGGGAAGTTCTTGGAAAGAAACTGTGTTCATAGAAGTTTCGTTTTATTTTAGGTACACAGAGAAAAAAAAAAAGAAGTTTTTTGTTGGAAGTAAGATAAGTTTTTTGGTGAGGAGATCTTATGAAAGAGAGGACAGAACTTCAAGCATAATTGAGCACCTACCATAGAAATACTGATAGAGTTGAGAAAGACTAGCAACGTTCTGTCTGTAAGAAAAGCGCTGCAGGGAAGAGAAGAAATCATCTCTCACTCGATTGTCAATTAAATTTTGTACTCTCTCCTGGCAAGTAAGAGTTTTCGGTATGACATCTCCCACAAATGTGGCAGCAGTATTCCATCTTGGGCTGATAACGGTTAATGAGATAGATCAATGATTCTCATCCTTTTTTAATCATTGCTTTTTTTTTTTTTTTTAAATGTATTTTGGTGAACCCCTGTAGCTTATTTTATTTTTCATTAATAAAAAGAATACTAAAAAACACATCAACAGTGTATTTGGAAGCAAAACTGAACCCATAGTTACATGTACCATGGGGGTCCACATGGACCCGGTTGAGAACTGTGAGATAGATTATCAGTTAAATGATGAATTGGAGTCAAGTTGGTGATCACAAACTTAAAATTAATAGACTGTGGGAATATAAAAGAAATGGATATGACATTGAGGTTTTCACTATATTCTATGGGTGACTGTCAATCGTCTCATCTGTTTAGCTAGACAAATAAAACTTTTCATGCAGAAAGGACAAAAGAAGAGGTTCACTGAGAGTTTCTTAAAAGTTTAATTTTTGGAGAGAATTGATTCACAGCACAAAGATACTATGGTTCTATTCACTAATTATTTAGCTTATCTTACTAAAATTTTTGGGTGAGGTGCGGGTCTTTGATCAGTGCAAACTTGAGGTGTTTGATAATCAGTGTCTACACCGCATCCTTCAGGTTCTCTGGCAGCATTTTGTCCGCAACACTGTAGTTCACACACACTGCAAGACGTCTTCTCTCGCAAAATCATCCTCATGAGGCGTCTACGCTGGTTTGGCCGTGCCCTTCGTCATCGATCAGGCGATGTCATCCGCAAGGTAATCAACCCGGCCCCGCTGCAAGGCTGGAAGAAACGTCGCGGTGGACAGCTAAAGACTTGGATCAGGACGATCAACCAAGACTTAGTCATTCTGGATCCTCACCTCTATGGTTTACGTCACTGGAACCGTTCATGGCTCACACTCATGGCTGCTGTGGCATCGGATCGTCGCGTGTGGTCGGACGCAATTTGAGATGTGGCTAACACAATAGGTGGAGCCGGCTCAACCGATTAACGGTGATGGCTGAAACAAGTACAAGTAGTTTTGGGTGACATATGAATAGATCTTAGCATGGGTTCGCTCTTGATGATATTCAAAATTTTCTTTTTACATTATTATCGACGGGGTGTCTCATATCTGCTACCAGAGACAACTGATTTTAAAACCGGTTCTTTATCAGCTTGAAAACGTAAGGTTGCTTATCATCTCAACCCATATCTCTATTTTGTCTGTTTCTCCATTGGCCAATGTTAAAACACCAGACAACAGAGAATTGTTATCCGTCCGTTTTTTGTCATGTTTTATGTTCAGTTCCTACTCATCACTAAACAATCAAATGTAAATATATAGACATGTAAATATATATATATATATATATATATATATATATACTAGACGATAATAGATCCACTCATAACTATATGCATGTTATAAACAGTTAATAGATACTTAAATACATGAACGTTTATATATACAAGTAAACTGTTATACACACTCGTTTATATAGCTTCCCTGAATATACAATAAAAGGGTTATTTTGTTTTCACCCCACATGTCGCCTATCCTTGATTCAACCCTGGGAATGGTTCTGCTGTGCAAGCCTGGGTCAGTATGACATGTATTCAATGCGCCTATGTTAAACTTTATGCTAGTTGACTTAATTGCTATTGGCATAGGGTCCCTAATATGAAACAATATAAGCTGACAAAATATAATTAGTGATTTTGATAGCTCCATTCCCCACTAGTTGTGGATTTGGAACAAAGATCAACTTGAATAAATGTCCACTGCCTTCCATTTGTTTTGTTCAAGTTCGTCCTATTGAAGGTGTTAAAGAGGTTTATTTACGAAGTAGTATTCTCTTGTTTTGAAAGGATCACTCATACAAAGAGAACATGCAACTACCAAGGTATAAATAAAATTTATGAACTTAAACATTTCTGTAACGATTATAGCATTTTTTTCTGTGTATATAACACAAGGTTGAAATGCAACAACAAAAAGAAAACAAAGATCAAAGTTTTTTGGGGTTTTTTAATAAATACCGGCGTTGCCCGGGTGTGAGGTGTATGCTGAGCAAAAAAAAAAAAAAACACAAAAAAACGGTCAATTTTTTAAACTTTGACCCCTATTATGACCCCTTAAAAGTTATTGTTTAGGGCTCTAATCAAGTTATTAATTAAGATCCATGTCCAAGGAACCTATATCTAAAATTTCAAGTGTTTAGACCCAAAATTGTCGGAGGAGTTTGGTAGAGTTCTCAAACGTCAAATCGTTGAACTTTGACCTTTTAACAGCCAATTTTCTTGCTGAAATCCGATCACATAGATTTTCCAATTCTCAGTACCCTGTATATCAAATTTCGAGTCTGTAGACTAAAACTTGACAGAGTTATTGCATAGGGAAATGTACACAGACAGATACACAAACACGTTCACTTTTATAGATATATAGATAGATTTGTTTAACAAAAATATATGCGTATACATAAATATATATGGAAACAATTGTGTGCTTACTATAAACTTTTTTTCACAAATATTATGCAAGTATAAATCATGTAGAATATCTGCATGAATACAATTACAGGTAATAGTTAACTAAAGATGATTATCCCATCAAAAAAACCGAAACAACTAATAGGGAATTAATTAAAATGAATGCTTAAAAGAATATGCAAATTAGCTAGATCGTTTGCTAGTGAATGCAATTCCACAACCAAGATATAAGAAAATTGTATTTTCTTTTTAAATAAATAGAAAAGAGGGTTTTTAATATGAATATCGATACACACAAAAGAAAAACGAATTTATAGTAGTAATAGTAGTATAGAATGTTTTTCCCTTGTCAGAAAGGGTCACCAACTAAACTCCGAATAATGTTTATATTTATGAAAATAAGTTTTTAATAGATTGCCAAAATGTATTTGTCTCCATCTCTCCTGAATACTAACTCAGTCTAAGAATATACTAAACTAGCAGTGACAACTGCAGTAAATGCATAGAACATAAAATATAAGTTACACAAGTACAAGTCTCCATAAATATGTTAGATAGAAAATAGAAAAAAATTATCAATAAGAAGAAGAAGAAGTAGAAAAAGGAACGAAAAGAAAAACAGTACAAAAAGTAACAAGTAGAGAAGACTTGCAGAAGACATGATGTTGCTAGCCTCAGTTTTTTTATAAATACTATTATGCCATTTGTTCTTCAGAATTGCCTGATCTATTTCCTGCTTCTTTTGTTTCAGCTCGTTTGATTCATTGGTCTAGTGGTTTGCAGCAATTCACTGCTTTAATACTTCATTGTAATACAGCTTTCTATCCCAGTAACTTATTTCCAAGCACCATAGGCTTGTGAAATTCTCTTCTTGTTAACTGTTCTCCCCCCCCCAACGTTAACCTCAGTCTTTTCAAGACAAAAGTCAATAGGCATCGCCTGTGTTTTCTGCTAATCATCTTTCATTCTTGTTAGCTCCTTACATTAAATGGCTTCACACCTCGTCTAGAGCAATTTCCATTAAAAAAAGATTGAAAGTGTAGAAATATGACATTTTTTTTTTTGCTGATTTAGTATTATTAGACTGGGTTCGTATTCAGGAGAGTTGACAATTATTATAGGTTATCAAAGGCTTTTAATAAATAAATGCTTGTGGAATATTTTAAGAATCAAATCTCGGCATTAAAGGGCTGTAAGTGTTTATCTGAAGATATTTCTAAACATAAATTCATAGATATTCATCCAAATCATTCGAGCATATCAAGTATGCACCTTTCTCAGGCCATTCATAGTGAAGTTGAGTGTACAATAGAAAAGGCTTTACCCCAAACGCAGATCATTCGGCGCTTAATCCGATAATCGCATAAAATCAAATGTTTCTTTCTTTCTCCAAAGATCAATAGTTTGTGCGGCTTTTTCTTTTACGAACTTTCTATAATTCATATTGTGAATTATTTGCAAGTCACGTTTTTTTATCCCCATTAAATGTAAGAACGGTTATTCTTAAAATACATCCTAGCAGGCAAGAACCTTTTGCCTTCCTACTTCTTTCTCACAGAAGAGACATTGCAAGCATATCTCTACTCTATGGTTATTTTCATGGCAGGTGCTCAACTGAATTTCAATTTATGGCCTCTCCCCGCAAAACATCTAGAACAAAACATGTCTAGCTATAAACAACAGTCAATAATTTCCCTCACTATCAATGCCTAAAACAAAACGAAACTTCCAATGAGAAAAAAATCTGTCGTAGAATTGTTCATATGTTGAACACAATACCACAGTGTTACTCCCAACTGACTATAACTGTTGTTTTCAAATCTAATGTAAATAAGTTGTTGAGCCATCCTTTTAAAGAATCAAACCCTACCCAAGTTTTACCATTACTGATAATCACAGTGCTGCCTCATTGGATACCTACCCAACACACATGAACACTTATCCTTGAGTGGCCCTTGATAAGCGGTACTCCCCTCTCCGGTAAAAAAAAATTTTAATCAAAAATAAATGAATAAAACATCCATTCAAGATAACCCTTTACCTCCAGAAATTTTATGCAATAAATAAATTTTTTAATCATGAAACTCACACGTGACGGAAGCTAGCGTGCAACTGATGCACGAACATAAACAAACCCCTCACTTTGGAGACCAGCCATAAGAGTAAGTAATATTTAATATACAGGTGTTTTTTTGAAAGGTAACTTTGAAGTACAATTTGGTGGCTGAGCTGGACAAGTCTAGAAGTCAAATCTTCCTACCAAAATGAAACGTGATTTCTTTGAAACTATTTTAACATCAGTTCTTGTATATGAAAGTAGCAGTGGACTTTTACCAAAAGATTAAAGAAAATTGATTGTGAACAATAGAATGCTAAAAACTGCTTTTAATATCTCCTAGAGGGGCAGCATCTCACAAGAAAGCAACTTTACAAACTACTTGCTCGGATTACAGCTTGATCAAAAGAAGAAGCACCAGATTTGCTGATCATTATGGGAGAGTTAAGGACTAAATTATCGGCAATATTATTTTGTGGGTGCCAAAACAGGGACGTAATTCAGTGGGGAGACCACATAAAATCTACATCTAAACTTTTTCTTTATTTCATGAGCTTTCTTTAACAGCTTTGAGTAGAAATATAAAAACAACTAAGAAAAATGGTAAGCAAGGCTTTATCATCATAGGAAGTATTATTCTGATGGACATTACCATTTGCCATTATAATGTCATGAAAAATCCAAGATGGCGACCAGGAAGTCCAAATTGGCCACCATGACACGATTTATAGAAATTAACAAAATATGGCTTGTAGCATATCAAATGAAAGGAAATTTTGTACAGATCGGAATTATGTTTTCAAGTACATTAAACTAATTAGCATACTAATTAGCATAATTGAATTTCATTTTAATGCCTTTAAGTGGAAGCATCATAAAAAAAACAGTTAAAAAAAATGGGAGGTAAGGCTTTATCATCATGCAAAATATTTTGATGGACATTATTATTTATCATTATTGCACCATGAAAAATCTAAGATGGCCACCATGACACGATTCAAAGAAATTATGAATAAAATATGGCTTGTAGCATATCAAATGAAAGGAAATTTTGTGCAGATTACAATTATAATGTTTTCAAGTATATTAAAATAATAAGGATAATTAAATTTCATTTTAATCGCTTCAAGTTACCGTGACAATTATTGGGTAAATTTCTACCACTATTTTGTATAATTTTTCTTCAAAGAGACATGGTGGCCATTTTTTCTTGTTCCTATGTAAGATTCGACACTACTTGTTTTTAGTCGCATGCAAGCTACTTATAAGTCGGTCCGTTGGTCTGTCCGTAACACTTTTGTGCTTGGCCTTTTTGGTTAAGATCAAAGGTCTGTTGTTAATAGATGCTGTTCTTAGCTTTTTAAGCTTTTCTTGTCCTTTTGGCCAAGATCAAAGTGTAGTATTTGTTCTTACTACATGCTGTACTTATTGTGATATAAAGTGGGGGATCACTTTTCTGTATTAACTTAATGTAAAATGATCACCCACTTTACAACCAGTCAGTCTGAAAGCTATTCAAGTCATTCTCCAGATCATTCAAGTTGTTTCTGAAGGATTCCAGTTATTTTTTAAGCATTCAAGTCACTCTTAAGGTCATTCAATGCATCCTTAAGTTCATTAAAGTCATTCTAAGTCATTTACTTTTTATTTATTTAAGTCATTTCAACCCATTTTTCGGTCATTTTAGTTTATCTTTAAGAATTTCATGTCAATCCTACATTCACGTATTCATTCATTACTAATGGCTATCGGCCTTGTTTTTAACAGAATAAACATTTACAACACTAAAAATTTATCGAGGTAGATAGAAAAGTAACTTGTCTTTGGTAACATTGCCTTTGGTAACATTTATTTGTTATATATTTGTTTTTTGACTATTTTTTTCATACCTCTGTGGATTGTAAAACAAATCCAATAGAACTGAATTTACAATTTAAAAATGTTGTTATCGGTAAAAAAAAAAATTAATTAAAGCTAAACTATGAACTTCTACGCTATGGCAACGTTACCAAAGTTATTACCACATTCAAAATAGGTAGATACCATAGTTAAACGAAAAATAACAAGACAAACATGTGAAGTAAAAAAAAAAATATGCTTACAAAAAATATTAACGAACGAAGTTTAAAAAAAAAAAACAGCCAGACGCCATTTTCCAGTCTTTAGAGTAAGGAAGACGAAGTGAGAGAGAGAGAGAGTGAGTGAGAGACGCAAACAGAGAGAGAGAGAGAGAGAGGGTGAGAGAGACGCAAACAGAGAGAGAGAGAGAGGGTGAGAGAGACGCAAACAGAGAGAGAGAGAGGGTGAGAGAGACGCAAACAGAGAGAGAGAGAGTGAGAGAGACGCAAACAGAGAGAGAGAGAGAGAGAGAGAGAGAGAGAGAGAGAGAGAGAGAGAGAGATGTCTAGACAGAAAACGAGAAAAACGTTAACTTTTCACTCCGAAATCGTCAGGGGGGAGGGTCAACAACGCATGCGTCAGATGACGTCATGACCTGATTTACTTTAAATAGTTGATAAACTGAACAAACTTAATATACGCCGCTTTAGCGCAGGTAGTTAAGGCCTTGGTTCATTATCTAAACGTTTTGGGTTCGAATCGTGGTGTGAGATGTTTTTTTTTTTTTCGATTTTTTAAATTTAAATATTGAACCCTGTATTATTTAAGCCATTTTTCACGTAACGTTCGTTCGTTTTTCTGTTTTATCGTTCGTTTGCCTTACGTTATTTTTTTTTAGTTTTAACCCCCCCCTTAATTAAAACGTTTTCTTTTCTTACTTCGCTTATAACAATGCTTACATCATCATCGTCATAACGCTTGACGACTTTAAAACATCTTTCACTTCTGGCTGGCCGATTTTATTTTCAAACTTCGCCTCAGGGGTTCAGCTTCGATCCCCCCCCCCCGGCTTCTTTTTTTATTTAACACCACATACCCCTGCAAACACCCGGGCAACGCCGGGTACCCCTCGCTAGTATATATATAAAAGCGAAAATGTATGTATGTATGTGTGTATGTTTGGATGTCTGCTAAAAACTTTCGACAGACGCAACGAAAATTCACAAACAATATCACATCGAAGCTCCATCCTTTGCTCGAAAAATATCGAAAAATTAGCCAAAAACGTTAACTTTTTCACCCCGAAATCGACAATTTTCGACAGGGGGGGGGGGGTCAACAAAAACGGTCCTCTCGTGACAATGACTGATTCTACGCATGCGTCAGATGACGTTGTGACCTGATTTACTTTAAATAGTTGAAAAACCGACCAATTTCATGTATGTAGCGTTAGCTCAGTAGGTTAAGGCCTTGGTTCATTATCTAAACGTTTTGGGTTCGAATCGTGGTGTGAGATGTCTTTTTTTTTTCGATTTTTTAAATTTAAATATTGAACCATTTTTCACGTAACGTTCGTTTTTCTGCTTTTTTTTTTTATTTCGCTTATTCTTAGCGACACCCAAAAACACCCGGGTACTCACCGATTTTTTAAATTTTAATATCGAAACAGGCTTATTTAAGCCATTTTTCACGTGTTCGTTTTTCTGTTTTCATCGTTCGTTTGCCTTACGTTAGTTTTTTTTGTGTTTTTTTTTATTGTTTGATCGCCGCATAGCGGGGAAAACAGAAACTGGCTTCCGCAACTTGACGTTGTCGCACCTGCTAATTTCGGTTTGTAAACGTCAACTTAACACATTTATCAATTCATCTGTTCCCAAGGTCGAGATGGTTAGGTCGCAGGGTTCTTTTTTTCCATTTCCTTTCCACCTCCGCGTCAAACGTTTGGGGTTCAAGCCTACCTTTATACTAAAACTATTTTTTTTTCTTTTACACCTCCAAACAACCGGCCAACGTTTTTTTTTTTTTAACAGGGTTGTTTTAATCTACCCCCACCCACCAACATACACCTCCAAACACCCGGGCAACGCCAGGTACACCCCGCTAGTCTATATATATAAAAGCGAAAATGTATGTATGTGTGTGTGTATGTTTGTGTGTCTGCTAAAAACTTTCGACAGACACGACGAAAATTCACGAACTCGGGATCATATTGTAGCCCCATCCTTCGTTCGAAAAATATCGAAAAATTGGCCAAAAACATTAATTTTTTCACCCCAAAATCGACAATTTTCGACAGAGGGTGGGGGGGGGGTCAACAAAAATGGTCTTCTCTTGACGAGCGGTTCTACGCATGTGCCAGATGACGTCATGACCTGATTTACTTTAAATAGTTGAAAAATTAAACAAATTTCATGTAGCTAGGTCGATTAGCGCGTTGGTTCATTATCTAAACGTTTTGTGTTTGAATCGTGGTGCGAGATGTCTTTTTTTCTTTTCGATTTTTTAAATTTAAATATTGAACCAGTGTTATTTAAAGCCATTTTCACGTAACGTTCGTTTTTCTGTTTTTTTTTTTGTTTTTTTTTACTTCGCTTATACACCCCGACCACACACCCAAAAACACCCGGGTACCCACCGATTTTTTAAATTTTAATATCGAAACAGACTTATTTAAGCCATTTTTCACGTGTTCGTTTTTCTGTTTTCATCGTTCGTTTGCCTTACGTTAGTTTTTTTGTGATTTTTTTTCGATGTTTTGATTAACCCCCCCCCCCCGCTTAATTAAAACGTTGTTTTCTTTTTTTAATTCGCTTATAGCAAACAAACCTGGTCATTGACGTCGTCGTCGTAACACTCGACACACACCTACAAACACCCGGGCAACGCCGGGTACCCCCGCTAGTAGAAAATAAAATGAATAATTTATGTTCGTAAAAACACTATCAATAATTCCCCCCACTCTTTATCTGTGCCTAAACCTAAACGTAGATTCCATGAACAAAGCTTCTTTCTGAGAACTGCACGCCTGTAGAATTGTCTTCCGTTTTCCTGCTTTCCAGCTGACTACAATATGGTTGTCTTCAAGTCCAAAGTAAACAAGTTCTTGATGAGCCGTTCCACTTAAGTTAACAAGTTTACCTAATTTCCATTACTATCGATTACTATATTGTCCTTTTGACTACTGTACAGGCTTTAACCCTTATCCTTGAGTGGCCTCTCGGCCTTGATAAGTGGTGACGCCTGTGTAAAAAAAAAAAAAAGAAAAAAAAGGAGTTAGTTGACGAACACTTGTTTATAGATTTTTTTGTGCGCGTCATGATGCACAACAATTCTCATATTTATATGCCGTTGTCACTATTTCTATCGATCCGTGCATAAAAAAGTTTTTATCCAATTCTTTTCAAATTTTAGGACAAAAGAAAGTAATATATTCGCTAATAAATAGCGTTTGAACAGTTTCTATCTACTTATATTACAAAGCGTTAACTTTAAGATGTTGTATTTATGACTCGAAAGCCAAGGAATAAAAAGATGTTCATTCTTTTTTAAAAAAATATTCTTTTCCTGTCCATAATTAAAACTCATGCTTTTTAAATAATAACAAAAAAAAATAAAAGGAATACTTTATGTTCGTAAGTTAGTTGACGAACACTTGTTTATAGATTTTCTTGTGTGCGTCACGACGTACAACAATTCTCATATTTATATGCGGTTGTCACTATTTCTATCGATCCGTGCATAATAAGTTTGTATCCAATTCTTTTCAAATTTTAGGACAAAAGAAATGAATATATTCGCTATTAAATAGCGTTTGAATAGTTTCTATCATTACTTATCTTTGTACTACAAAGATATTCTAACTTTTGACTGGAGGAAAGACGTACATGTTTTCAAATTCCGTAGCAATGACAATTCTTTTCCCTGATTAGCTAAAACAACTAGAAACGTCGTCGATGGGTACAACTTCCGCTTCGAGTATTTATGTGAACACACCCGACCGCTTATTTGCAAAAAGTGATCTACCGCTAGTGTACATGCTATGCTGGCATGTTTCGTCGTTAATATTCGGATTTAAATAACGATTTCTTCGAATAAACCACTTACAACAAAAATATTAAAATACCATTTTTAAGTAGATATTATTGTGAATCCAGTTATACAAGTTTTAATTTTATGAATGTAGGAGAAATGTACTTATTACTGATTTAAAGACTATGAGTGTCAAATTAAGTAGCAGTGTGTGCCTTGTCCAGCGCTGAATGTTATGGTGTCTGGTATTGGTCAAGAGAAGAGTTGGGTCCAGGATAGAACCCTGAAGGATGCCAGCGTTGATACAACTATTCTTATAAGCCTATCAGAGAGAAAGGATTTAATAATTGAAAGGATATTTCCAGCTAGCCCATAGCTGGAGATCTTGTGAAATAGACTTTTATACTATACCCTATCAAAAACCTTTGATATGTCGAGAGTTATTGCTTTAGAAATTAAACCCCTGTCGAGAGATTCACTAATCCTGTGTGATATTAGTTAGCACATCAGCACATTTGTGTGACATTACAATTAACACATCTAGCAAAACAAAAACCATATTACATGTCACTGAGTAGATTATTTCTGCTGAGGAGGTTAACCACTTCTCTATCGCAGATTCCAGCAACTTACTCATGACACGCAAGAAACTGATTGATCCGTACTGAGAGGCAGATGGCCGATCTCCGGAATTATTAAATATGAGGCAGACTGATGAAGATTTCCAGGGTATTGAGTAAAATTAAAGTAATACCTGAAGAAATTGTTATATGGCACAAACTGGTTATTTGCAATGGCATGCTAAAGAAAGCTCATTAAATAAAGAGAAAGTTTATCCCTAGGAAAAAATTGTGGAGGTTGAATGACAGACATGTGAAATACAAGTTTAAAGACCCGGTGATAGAGCATCTAGCTACCAGATCCACTCCAGGAAGTGTCGAAGGAGTTGAAAGGTACACCGTTTGAAATAAAATACAAGACTTGCGGGTGGAGGAAAAGTCTCCCAAGACATAGAATGGCATGATAGTGAAATGGGTAAGTTGAAAAGTGTATTAAAAAGATGTGCAAACGAACGGTTGAGTGAAAAAGGATATATGGTGACAAAGAGGACAGCAAGCCAAGAACAATATATGAAGCCAAGAAAAAAAGCTAGCGAGAATCAAAGTTTGATTTTTCAGCTTCAGTTTTATCAATGTTCAACTTTGAAGATCTGGCAAGAATATATATTATTTATGTTACTAGCAGAGTCCTGTGGAAATTTCTGCATCAATCTGTATAATTTACTGTTAATAATGATTTGAAATTACAATTTGAATAATTTTGAAATCATGTCGATCAGGATAAATACTATTCAGAAAAGAAAAAAAAAACGACTCTTGTGTAAGAATATTATATTGTCCACTAAATATTCATAAAAAAATGAATATTTAAAATTTTAATTATTTTTAAAGCAAATATTTTCTTGTACTTGCATTCTTTGGACTACTGTTCTCATTTTGAGTGTCATTTTCACAACGTTTCAGTTGATGTAACTTCCGACTTTCTTCAGATGTATATTGCAAAACTTGGGAATGTTTCTATTGAACTCGGGAATCTGGATAGAATTTAAAATGGAACCCCTTACTTCAGGAGGGTAGCATGATTGCGTTCTGTCAGCCTTGACTGGATAGAGGTCCTAAGTTACTCGCAATTGTATTTTTGGTCACTTACACTGAGAATTCAACCTTCAAGAGAATATCACTTTTACAAATTTTTTTTCTAAGTACTTTAACCTCCATGCCACAGGTTTGCAAATAAAAAAAATAGCTGCTAAGAGGTCAAAATGGGGGGAAAAAAGGTGATTAACTTCTGAGCATTCATACATATACATTTTTAGTTTGAGGTCATTTAATTTTTCAGTATTCTTTATCCATTTGGTGATAGCTCAGTTGGTAACAATGAAGGCTTAAATGCTAAATAAGGAATATGGCTGGAGCACTGGATGTTTTAGTTTCCATTCCAGCTGATGGCACCAAATTCGTTATTTTTTAACTTTTGAAATCATTACTATATATATTGCATATAATATAATAATCTACAGAGAAGTGTCTGTATAATAATAAATACAAAATCTGCATGAATTAAAATATCATATTTAAGAGTATTTTACAACTGGGCAGCCTGCTAGTGCGATGCCTCCATTCAGTCTCAAGAGACAATGGACATCCCCATAAGATTAGCTGCACATGTGACTGTGAGGCAAGGATGGTACAATCTCCAACCAAATCTTTTCTGAATCAGCACTGCTTGGGTTCAGTGGCAAGAACAAGCCAAAGACCGACTGGAAACAATGCAGAAGTAAGCGGAGAGCACATACAGCACCTGGAATTACTAAATTATCACCCATTTTAGTGCCAATCAGGCTGAACATTGCTTAATGGGAATTGGTGTGTGAACGTGATTATACTATATATATATATATATATATATATATATATAGTCCTGCTTCCAAGTTCAGGGTCTGGCAGCAGGACTCGGCATTGAATCACAATCTAAAGAGACTCAGGTTTGGCTTAAGAAGGAGTGTAACAACTTTTTACCCTTCTCTCACTGGCCTCCCTACTCTCCCAACCTGAACTCGCTAGACTACCTCACCAACATGACCTCCCACAACACTAAAGCCATTCTGATCACCGCCACTCGCTGAATATTTGCCAAGCTGCCACTGGCGCTTATAGAAAAGGCATGCTCCCAGTTCAGGACCCGGTTGAAGGCGGCTAAATTTAATAGATCTCAGATCTACTACATAATCAAGTTACTCTAATTTTTTTAATAAAAGTTATAAAATAAAGTTGTAATGTTGTTTCTTTTAGGCTGAAAAAATGTATCGTTCCACTCTACTTGCTAGTATATATATATATATATATATATATATATATATATATATATATATATGAATATATAAAATAAAGGAAGATATGATTCATTATGATAAAAATTCACACGAACTTCCAAAACTGAAACTATTGCTCCTGGGCAACATCAGGTTGTTTTGCTAAATCTATTGTAAATAAAACCATTTCTAAGATAGATAAATGTGACTATACCCACCCACCGTCGCCCAAAAAGATAAAATTTTAATTGCTCTGTTCTGATTGTGTGTGTGTGTGTGTGTGTGTGTGTGTGTGTGTGTGTGTGTGTGTGTGTGTGTGTGTGTGTGTGTGTGTGTGTGTGTGTGATTGTATATTTGTATACATGTGTGTGTGTCTGCCTCCATGCAGAATGAGAGAAAAAGATTAAAAACGAAAGCTGCCAGGAACTGATTGGGATTTTGATAGCAAATTACGAATTCCCAGGGGGAAAAAAGGCGGCATATTTTGTTTCTCTGACGTCACAGAAAGTATCACTTTCCTTTGAATTTCTGTCATAGATTTTGTCAATTTGCTGATAACTTCTGGCTATCATCACGTGCAGTGTTCATGAAATTTCATACAACAGTTCATGCGAGCAATTTATTTGCTAAAACCTTATATATACAATGTGCACGAAGAATAAAATTAGTTGTATCTACACGATGCTGCCCGGGATGCAGTGGATTCATTTTAATTTTTATTGATTTAAACAATTTTAAAACTTATACAGAAAAAATAGTTTTAAGGAAGACAACTTTTCTATACATTCTTCAATCTATAATATAAAAAGCAAACGTGTGAGAAAGAGAGAGTAAAACAAAACAAAAAAATGCAGATCAAAACCCCACAGTGTTGGTATTTTCTTGACCGGCTTTGCCCTGGATGTATATCTAAAATTTAGAAAAAAAAAAAAATTCCTTGCAGTACATGGGAGTAATAAAATATCATCGTATATATATATATATATATATATATATATATATATATATATATATGTGTGTGTGTGTGTGTGTGTTTCATCTGTACATGTATACATTTCTTTCCCTTCTACGAAATAAAAACGTTAATTTCGAACCCTTTTCTAATGATCGTCGCATATAGGTCAATTGCTAGAATAAGAGACTGTTTTAGCTCTAAATACTTCTAATAGTGCCCCCTCATTGTTTCTGTTTTTTTTTTTAATTTTTAACTTTAAGACTAACTTTTTTTTATTTTTAACTTTAAGACTAACAAGAAACAAATTTAAAAATCCTTTAAAAGAAATAATTAAAACAAAAAAACGTTTCTCTGCAGTTTACGAACCGTGCTAAAATAATCTATTATATAAACTGACAGCATTACCCTAATAAATATTCATTCATTTGCTGTTATCAAGAATTGTGTATTTAGGCAGCATTTTTTCATTCAAGCAAACAGTGTTAAAAATAACAGAAATCTCCTGCTTAATCATACCATTTTTTATTTTTTCGATTTTTCTTTTTTGTGTTAAAGCCAAAACAATTAATATACGTTCCACATGTATCATGAACCTTTTCGATTCTTCATGGAATAATCATCAAGTGCTAAAAGCAAATGAACAAAACACACTGGAGAAAGTTTTCAAGTTCATCGAGTTCCACAGTATGTTTCTGAATTAATTCTTGGCCGATTGTAATTAGCCTTTTAATCAAATTAATTATGAAGTCCAAAGTAGTAGTGTTGTGTTATGCTGCAGGCTCAGGCAATTTGAATTGTGCATTTAGGCAGAATTTTTTCATTTAAGCATTGTTTTTTTTTTTTATTTTAACACAAAGATTATAACATGAAAAAATAAAAAAGCAGAAGCTTTCTGTTATTCTTTCAAAATCTTATCAAAAAATGAACACGATTTTTCAGTTTGAAATTTAGAAATTAGTTTTTTCTATAAAAGAGTTGTTAAATGTCTCTGGAGGCCGCCTTAATTTCATATGTTTTTAAACAAAGTATCGCCAGGGATATAGAACTACCTTTTCTCTTTAATTGGTGCTAACTGGAAGCCATAATGAAAGTGCTCAATATCCTGGATAGAGCAGGTAGTAACCCAAAGGTAAGATTACATTTGGTTTTAGTAGTGTTTTGGAGGCACAAATGTTACACACACTATTTAGCATTTGTTATTTTTTTAATGGCTCTGAGCAACGCTGGGTAACACTGCTAGCTAAAAATATGTTATCCCCCTTTGCTGATTTTGCTTTTTTGGTTGTAAAGTGAAAAACTGTTTCCATTTAATCAATCGTCCAGACGAGACAAGATTTTTGTTTTTTTAAATAAACTGAAATAAAGTTATGTTAATAACAACAATAACAAAATGAAAATTGGCTATTCAGAATCAAAGTTTGATGCATCAGCCTATATGCTGTTTAGGTTCAACTGTTAAAAATCTTTCAGACAAATTTATATGCTAAAATAACATTGTAATTCGTGTGTTCGCATACTACTCCTGATAGACGACTATGTGCATAGCATATATATATACAGGGTGACCCCCCCCCCAAAAAAAAACGGGCCCCAACTCTAATTAGGCCCCGTTTCTTAGTGTTTTGTCTGAATGAAATGAAACAACGGGGAGAGAGATGATAATATCGTTGAACATGGTCTTCATGCCAGACAACTTTATTTTATTGTATTTACTGAGTGCCTGGCGTTGCCCGGCTGTTTGGAGGTGTGTGTTGAGTAAAAATAAAAAAAAAAGTGGTAGTAGGCAGGCAGGCTTGAACCTGTATTGCAAAGGAGGAAAATAATGTGGAAAAAAAAAAAAACAAAAAAAAAAAAATGTAACGTCTTTGCCGTCACCAAACCGGAAGTAGTGAAGGTTTAAATTAAGGTTAGTCAATCAAAAAGTGGGGATGGCTTTCGAAAATATAGGCAAAAAAGCGACCCCTCCTTGTAGAAAAGTGCCCAGTTGAGGGTGAAGGAATTAATGTTTTTAGCCAATTTTTCAATATGTGTGGTCCGAAGGGTCGCGCTTAAAAATAATACCGATTTCCTGAAAATCGGCCGCCTCTGTCGAAAGTTTTAGGCAGACATACATACATACATACATTCATTTAAACAGACAGGTGAGGTTTATATTATAGATAACTTTAAAAATGAAGGTAAGCACTTGAAATTATAAATATGTATTTTAATTATTATTATTAGTATTATTATTATACAGAGTAATTGGATAAGTATATTTCATTTTGATCAAAAAGGTTACAAACTTATCACTCACTCAACTGGCTAAGAAGCTAACAGGGTTCAATTCCAGAAAGGACTCAGAACCGTGTGTGCTATGCCAGGGAACATACATTCATACCTGTTTCTTTTGTACACAAGCTTGCACTTGACAAAAAAAAAAATAAATAAATAAATAAAATAATTTAAAAAAAAATAAATAAATAAATAAAATAAAATAATTAAAAAAAAAAATAAATAAATAAATAAAATAAAATAATTAAAAAAAAAAAAAAAACAGGATATGCAAATTTTTATTTTATTTGTAACTTGAAAATTATAGACATTAAAAAAAATCAGAATAGAAATGCTAATAAGAGGTTTAAGAAAAAGAGTGCACAGGGTCCTGCCTGATTCACGTAAAATGCTGAATGTGTTGCAAGGAAGGTTTTTAAAGATAAATAAAGTTAAAAGTAAAATTTGAAAATTATAAAAAAAAAAATAAAATAAAATAAAAAAAATAAAAATACGAATAAAAGAAAATGGTAGTATGATATGCGTTTCAACTTCATCCCCCCACCCCGAACAGGATATATATATATATATTACTCATATTCACCCCCCAAACAAGGCATATTGGTTGTAAAGGTTACTATTTGAGACCATATCTACATGACACTATGTAGGGAGTTGAGCGGCAAGATATCTATTTACATTACATTTAAATTTCTGCATGTCAGTACAGTCGGGGAAGCAAGAGACCGGGAGGAAATTCCAAAGTCTAGCAGAACAAAGAAAGAAATTATTATAGTAGAAATCTTCTGGCATCTAAAGACTTCTACTGTGAAGGGGTAGAATTTTGCTGCTTGTCAGCTTAGTTGAAAATACATGGTGACCAAAAAAAAACGGGCCCCAACTCTAATTAGGCCCCAATTCTTAGTGTTTTGTCCGAATGAAATGAAACTTTGGTCATAACTAGTTTATTATATTCAAAACATCACATTAAAACACTAGTGTCTTTGACCTTTTTTCTCCGTTCTACAGCATATGTTCTAGATATACTTTCTATGTTTTTTGTTTTTTTTTTGGAGGGGGCGTCACCCTGTATTTACATTGAGGGGGCACAATTGCTATGAGTTTGTTACATTCCATTAAATACTTTTAAAACAGGCACAGGGATGCAACATTGATGGGACGGGTTAGAGCTTGGCTGATACTGAAGAACTTATTAGGCTGGAGACTCTTTTTTGGGGACCCAGTTTAATATGGAGAGATTAGTGGTAGATGCACCAGCCCAGATATGTCAACAATACTTCATGCATGGGCGAATGGTGGCTTTGTAGAAATATAGAATACCCTTTGGTGTGAGTAATTTTCTAGCACGGTAAAGGGAGCCCACCTTCTTTGTAGTAGCAGTAATATTGTCAGGTGTAATTTTATAGCGTGGTAGAGAGAGCCCACTATCTTTGCAGCAGCCTTGCATTTATTGCAATTTCAATCTTGTTTATTTTTTGTGAAATGAAACTAAAATGTCTTCTGGGCAACGTCGGATAGATAATGCTAATACGTCATAAAACAGATACATCATCAATCTGTTTGGTCTCTGGCATGACCAACTCTTTTTGGAAAAAGAATGTGTTTATTACTCGGTATCTGATGCGCCCTCGTTTTCAGGAGAGTGCTGATGGACCTGTTGTACTCTTGTTCCCATTAAGATTGCACATTTTTGAGGAGCTGGATTTTGCCCTCCATAAAAAATGACCTTGTGTCTAACTTTGCTTTCCGTGGAGCAGTAAATAGAGACAACTAAAAACAGAAAAGAAAACACCTTTTCTATTCAAAAGAAAAAAAAAATTCAATAAAACCCTAACAATTAATGTCTCGTTTTTTGTTTGTTTTTTTTTTTTTTTTGTTTTGTTTTGTTTTTTTCCTCTCCTTCTCTAAATAAGATTAAATGTTTAAACTTTCATTAAAATATCATTTTTAAGTGTGGTGGGTAGTTAGAGTGGTTGCATGTCCCTGCGGACATGGCATAAAATGTATTAGCAATGATCATAAAAATAAAAGCAAACCATTTTATCTAAAATAAACATAAAAAAAAAGAATTTTTCTTTCTTTCTGAATCATACTTCTTGTGAGTTTGAATGTTGCTATGTATTTTTTCAAAGTAAAAATCAGTCGAAATCTCAACGTAATTCAAAAACAGAAATGCGACAAACTTCAGGCTTGATTGTCACGCCGACGTTTTCTATTGTATATAAGTTTTACTCCCTTTTGTTCTTACAAGAGAATCGCCGACAGGGTCATTACACGTAAGGCATTGTTCATTATTAGGTAAAAACTAATTGATGTTTACGTTTTTTTTTGTTTTTTTTTACACAGGCATCACCACTTATCAAGGCCAAGAGGCCACTCGAGGATAAGGATTAAAGAGTGTACAGTAGAAATTGGACAATATAGTAATCGTTAGTAATGGAAATTCGGTAAATTTGTTAACTTATACGGAATGACTCATCAAGAACTTATTTACGTTAGACTTGAAGACAACCATATTGTAGTCAGCTGGAAAGCAGGAAAACGGAAGACAATTCCACAGGCGTGCAGTTCTAAGAAAGAAGCTTTGTTTATGGAATCTACATTTAGGTTTAAGCACAGATAAAGAGTGGGGGAAATTATTGATAGTGTTTTCTGCTAGACGGGTGCTTGTTGTGAAAGTTTGGCAAGGGGGGATCAGAGATTGGAGCTCAGCCGAGCACTTGCCATGAAAATAACGATAAAGCAGAGACAAACTCGCAACATCTCTTCTGTGAGAAAGAGGTTGCAGGAAAGAGAAAAGGACATCCCCTACGAGGCTACGAAGTCTATTTTTAACTCTATCAAGGCAGGATAAGTCCTTTCTAGCAGCTCCTGCTAAAATGTGGCAACAGTACTCCATTCTTGGACGTACCTGGCTCATATAGATAGAGAATTGCATCAGCAGTGAGATATCTACTGGATCGATAGAAGGATCCCATCATTTTCCCAGTGGCCTTGGCAACGGATTTAATGTATGTGTTCCATTTAAGATCAGGAGTAAAAGCCAAGCCCAGAAGCTTGTCAAAACATGAGGCCTCCCCAGACGAGAGACACTCATTTCAATTGATGCAAGATGGGAATCAGAGCGTTGATGATGTAAAAATAAAAGTTTGGTTTTAGATGGATTAAAGGTAACAAGCCACCTCTTTCCCCATTATACCACTTGTTCAAGATCAGAGGAGAGAGAGGTGACATTTAGATTTTACTTACATTGGCGGGTGCTCGGTGATAGTGCAGGGGTAGAGGCATAAACTGTCAGTTCGACAGTTATATATATATATATATATATATATATATATATATATATAAACAAGATTTTCAACTTTTCATTCGGCCAAAATACGTTTTTTTTTTGGGGGGGGGTTCTTAAAATTTTTTGAGCTCTAATTTCTGACGCTTTGTTTTTCATTTTTCAACCACTGCAAATATTAACCTCCATTACACTGGACTTCTTTTAATACGGTTGGTTACTTTTATTTTAATATTGAACTCTGAATACATAGCAACATTCAAACTCACAAGAAGTATGATTCAGAAAGAAAGAAAAATTCTTTTCTTTTTAGGTTTATTTTAGATAAAATGGTTTGCTTTTATTTTATGATCATTGTTAATACATTTTTTGCCATGTCCGCAGGGACATGCAACCAGTCTAACTACCCACCCCACTTAAAAATGATAGTTTAATGAAACTTTCTGCATGAACTGTTTTCCATATTTATATTCTTATGTTTTTTAAGCTTTGTAACTACAAATCATAAAACTAAGTTTCATCCTATGCAGAAACCAGCAAATGCATAGAAATTTTTAAATTTTTAATGTGATTATCTGATTATTTTGCTAACAATTTTTCCTCTGATGAGAAGAAATAGCATTCTTTGAAACTCTGCGGATTAAGGCGCACCAAGCGTTGGAGTATTCTGCCAAATAATAAAATTTTTTTCTAAATTTTTACTTTACAGCTCTGTTTCATTATATATATATATATCTTTGTCTGTCCATTCCACTTTTTCTCAAAAACTACTGAGCTGATCCAGCTGGAATTATTTTTATGGACGACTGCTTTGACAAATGGCAACAAACTAAATATAGTTTTTGTTTAGTTCAGTTAGAGATTAATAGGAATTAGTATTTAATTAAAAAATGAGCACAAATTTAACCATATTCAACCATCAGTTTTGCATGAAGCACTCATGCTAAGTGAACTTTTAACAGGTTTAAAATCTAGTTTCTGTATAAATGTTTCTGGCTCAGAACTTGATGTCAGCAGCAAAAATAACTGGGATTTTAAATGGCTGTCAGTGAACATTATTATCAAGATTATTTATAGTTTTGTTTTCTTTTACGTTTCTGGATTTTTTAGATGAGGATTAGTTATTCGTATTATCTGGATTCTTCAGACTACTGTTCTCATCTTGAATGTCATTTTCACTAGGTTTAAGTTGATGTACCCTCCGACCTTCTTCAGGTGTATCTTATCGAATTCGGGAACGTTTCTGTCGAATTCAGGAATTTGGGCAGAATTTTGAACAAAACTCTTTATTTACTTCATGAGGGTAGCATGCTCTTGTTCCAACAGCCATGACTGGATAGAGATCCAAAGTAATTCGCAATTGTATTTTTCGGTCGCCCACACATAAGAATTAAACCTTTGAATATTCAGGAGAATATCACTTTTATAATTGATTTTTCCAAGTACTCTAACCACTGCAACACTTAATATGATTGTTTTCTTCTCTTAAAACCTCTTTGTATGTATCTGTGGATATTTTATAAATAAAGTTGTATCTTGGATTATTCGGACTACTGTTCTCACCTTGGTGGTTATTTTCATCTATTTCCACCGACCTACGACCTTCTGTATGTTCATTATTTCCAAACTCAAAAATCTACATGGAATTTCGATCTAAAGCCTTCATGTAAGCAATGTTCCTGTTCCTTCAAAATAAAAAATTACCTCCATTAAGAAGGATTTCTCCTCTAAAAAGAACAGATATTGCATTTTGAATTATTTATTCGTAAATGAAAAATCAATTTTGTTTACGGATTAAACACAATGAGGAGTGGACGAACCATTGGTCATCCTTTGTCTATCCTACTCTTAACAAGACACATTTTAATCAATTCGTACAAGCACTCTTCCTTTCATTCTTTCTTCAGTTTTTCATTCTTCTTTCTAAGAGTAGACTAACCAGTGTTTTTTACAGTTTGTCTAACACCAAAAGAAACAGACTGATCTCTAAGCGGAAGTATGATTTAAAGTGGGGCAAAAGATTCTAGGAATGGAGTTTGGGAGCGGATAATGCCCTTCAAAGACAAAACAAAAAACAATTTGAAGAAACTAAGTAGATAAATAAGAGTGGACGGTGCGCCTCTATTATCAGAAAAATAAAAGGAAACAGGACACGGTCACTCCACTAGCTAAGGGGCTACCTTAACAGAGAGGAGTTACAAAAAGGACCCCTAACCACACATATTATGCTCTAGCAGGGAACCTTACTCTTTTGTACATACAAGCTTGCAATTTGTATCCACCTGCTGCTGAATTCCATGGAATGTAATCTTTCTATTACATCTAATTTTAACTTTAAGCTGATGTTTGAAGAATGAAATCAGGTACTACACTTTACATCAGATAGTAAAGACAAAATGTAAGCAAATAAATGCATGAAATAAATATTAACATCATATGAATCTGATCAGTATTCTCCTATTATATACATTTATCTGTTGTTTGCCAGATTTATCATAGCTTTGAGTCTAAATTGAAAGTTTTAAACCCCAATTTTAGCTCAAAACCATAATTAAATAGCATCTAGTAAGGATGAAATCACTATCTACAGATTGCATTAAGCAACTTAACTAATACATATTTGTCAGGATGAACCCGGTTTTCTCCTGCATAAGTACAGCATTTATGACCATTACAGCACACGTTTGATGATCCGGAGTTGGGTTTTATGATATGACTATATATTCGATTGTTGAAGACCAACTTCTTATGGGCCTGGTCATGCAACTAGGTTTCCCTAGATTTTCACCAATTTTTTTTAATTGCTCACCAACATATTTATGCCAACTAATTCACCATAGGAACAGTTTCAAGACGTTTTCTACCTGCTTCCCCCCTTCCCTCGGACTCTCATAGCACAAGCATCCATCCTCCAACACACAGATATTAAGATAAACCTCTTGGTATTAAAAATACTTCAGATAGAAAATATCTTTAATCATGGATGATTTTAATGTGAAAGTTGTTCGAAAATCTTGTTACAAAAATAAGTGAAACTAGTCGTTCAGCAATACAAAACATATGTTCTGGATTCTATTTGTTAATTTTCATTGACATTGCCACACATTGGTTTGGTTTTATGGCATATCAACCCTTTTTCGGTTATTTAATCTTGAATCCAGTCATTTTGAAAAAAAAACGTTTTTTTACTTCAAGCACCTTATATCTCCAAATATTTATTCATGATGTTTGGTTTTAAAACATAACTCTTATTGTGTAATGTTGCCTAACAATCAACACGTTGTAGTCTCAGTTGCAAAGAAGACAAAGAATAGGAAAGAATTTCAACTCGCTTTTTTCTTTAACATTTATTTCCTCATTGTTATGGCCGTGACATCACCCACGAGATCATCTTCTCGAAGGTCTTCCATACCTCTAATGTGATCTCAAATATAATTCGCACTTCTCACAAGATCTCAAACATTATCTCGTTCTGTGCTCATGTCTCCCTCATGATTTTCCTCTTTCTCTTTTTTTTTTATAGACTTTTTCTTTACTGATGACGTCATTTCAAATTCATTTGCATATAACCATCCGTGCTGTGTTACAATTGGATTATTTAATGCTGAATCCAGTAATTTTGGAAAAACAATGTTTTGTAGAGGAAAATTGTTGCTTTTGTTTGGGATTTTACTAGTGTTGGGACGATTATTTGGAATCGGGAATAAAAATCGAAACTTTTGGGTGTATCGGAAAAAAATTGTATTTATTTTTCAATGTCAAAACGATTTCTTTAATTGTCTCTTTTTTTATTTGATTTTGTTTAAAACAAAATCTTCTACAGCTGGTAGCAATTATGTAATACTAAATATTTATTGATTTTAAACTACCAGTCAAACTGAAATCTACAAATTACCCCCACAAGTGTATTTTCACGCTTGAGAAAATATCTGCACACTTAGCATGTTTTTTTTTATGGTAATCAGAAAAAAATAAAAACTTTATAGTAAATATTTAGAGATTTATAAAGAATCGGCATCGGTAATTGTGTCGGAATCAGTAGAAATATTGATTTTATTTATTTAGATTTTACAGAACATTTGAGTTTTGAAAAAGGAACGGAGAAAAAACAATAACATTAATGTTTGGTGTATTTTATGTCAGAAAGTATGTTTGGTGTATTTTATGTGAAGTATATCTTCAGAGTATGATCTAATAGTATTAGTCACACACCGAGAAGATCTGTATGAAGACCATTTTCACGGCACAAAATGATGCAGTGTTAGGACTCATGTGACATTTTATAAAAATGTGTTTCTTTTGGTGGTTGTTGCTTTATTGTGGTTACGTTTTTTGTAGAAGTAACAACGCACTTAAACCTTCACATTAAAAGACAGAGGATAACATGCAAAATCCAACAATCCCATGAAACCTGTAGACATCTTTTGTTTTCATCTGCTAAGAGTTTACAATATGAACAATAAACGTCTGGATACTTAACTGAATTTCAGACAATAAAATTAAAGTAAAATTTAGAGCCTCCATCTTTTTTAATCGTATTCTTTGTAAAATATAAGTAATCAAATTTTGTACTAAATTTAAATTTTCCATTTTTTATCACCATCCCAGCTGGATGTTTCCAATGCCACAATGGCTGGCTAACTGTTGTCTCGTTTCCATATTTTGCAGACTATATGAAAATCTTTTACTTCCTGTTTTTTTTTTTTATCAGGTTGTAAACCAATTCGTGCTGACTAGCACGTAAAATGCCACTTCTGCCACCAAGCAAACCGACCTGAATTCATTTTTGATGCATGCGTAAATATAGACATTGTTTGGTATGTGTTGGCAATGCTTTATTTTTCCTTGTCTAGATAGAAATCTAGACACAAATACTCATTCACCTTCCCACACACAATCAACTACTTTCTGCAGACGATAACAAACCTGAACAGATATCCAATACGTGCATTTAGCAATGGAAATGCTATTTCAAACTTAAGGTCGATGAAGATAATATGCAATTTTTAACATTCTGGTCAGAATTTTTCTAAGTTCTCAGTCCTAGATTACCCATAAATGACTTAAATCCTATCTTTTTTCTTATGAAATGTTTCTCATATTCTTATTGTTGGACAGATTGTTATGAAACTTAACAATATCAACTGGAAAGATACTGTTCTTTAATATGGTGTTCTCATTTACATTGGCTTTTCATCAAAAGCAATATTTTGGAAGATTATATATATATATATATATATATATATATATATATATATAAATATACACACACATACAGATTTTAAGAGTTTATGACTATTGAACAACTTATATAAAAAAAATTGGACTATCAAAAAATATGGTTTTCGGATTGTTACGAAATTTGACAATTCTGTTCTTTAATATGATGTTCTCGTTTGTTGTCCGAAAAAGTATTAAGATGGTTTTCTGATGGCAGTATTACTGTATAGAAATACTTTAGATGTTTAGTTTTGAATGCTCTGAGATGATTGTGATTATCTCCTCTTTAATCTTAGAAACTCCATACATATTAGAAATTGTGTCAACTCTTAACATTCTGTTGAAAATTTTCTAATTTCTGTGCCTCAGTTATGTGAAGAATTACCAAAAAACAAAATAGCTAAAAAAATTCTTTCTTTTACTTAAATATTTCTAATGTCTTTACTGTTGGACAATATCAACTTAAAAGGCAGTGTTTTTTAATATGATGGTCTCATCTATATATCTATAAAAGTGAAATTGTGTGTGCACATTTCCCTACCAAACTACTCTGTCAATTCAATTTTCAGTCTACAGACTCAAGATTTGACAGAAGGGGTATTGAGATTTGGGAAAATCTTTTTAATCGATTTTCTGCCAGAAATTTGGCTGTCAAGGGGTCAAAGTTCAACGATATGATATTTGAAAACTCTACTAAACTCATCTGCCAATTTTTGGTCTAAACACTTGAAATTTTAGATGTAGGTTACTTGAACGTAGATCAAACGTTTTAATTTGATTTGAGCTCAAAAAAATAAATGCTAAGGAGTCAAAATTGGGCTCAAAATTTAAAAATTTTTACCTCTGTGGTCTCTACCAAATTACCAATTTTTGATCTAAACATTTAAAATTTTACATAAAGTGTATTCAGACATAGGACAAGCTTTTTAATCGGGTTTTGGTCGAAAATTTCGCTGCCAAAGAGTCAAAGTTCAAAAGATTTGACCTTTGTGGTTTCTAGCAAACTATTCAGCCAATTTTGGGTCTAAACATTTTAAATTTTACATAAAGAGTATTCAGACATGCAGCAAGCTTTTTAATCAGTTTTTGGGCTAAAATTTGGCTGCCAAGAGGTCAAAGTTAAAAGAATTGACCTTTGCAGACTACCAAACTCCTCTGCCAATTTTGGGTCTAAGCACTTGAAATTTTAGATGTAGGTTACCTGGACAGGAGTCAAACATATATATATATGCACATAAAGTTATGAACAGTACATAGGGCCCGAGTAAATCTGGGCTGAACTGCTAGTTTTAACTAAAACTAATTTTGTCATGGAAAAAACTATTTGAATTCTCGCCAAATACAAATATTTTGAAGGATTTTTTTTTTTTCAAAATAAAAAAAGTCATTTAACCACAATGAAAACATCGAAACACTGAAATTAGTATCAGTACCCGGATGTAAATCTCACAAAGATTGGGAAGTATTACTTCACTTCAAATCAAGATTTAAACATTAAAAAAAAAAAAAAATAGTTTAAAAAGATTATCATTTCATGCATTGCCACGAGGTATGGGAATACTTCCGGATTTATAGATATATAGATGTTCTGGGTAGACAGATATAAACAGAGGCTGAAGAGGATCTGACATAGGCGACCAACTACAGGTTGCCTCTGTTTAGATTAAAAACCGCCGCTACCGATGTTGTCTCGATCCTCTGTAAAACAGACACGCGCACACATTTTATATATACACTCAAGTAATGGTATTCTAATCTATTATTTACCATTATTGATTCCGTTTAAAATTCCGTATACATTCTCCTAGTTAAGATGTACCTGAATAAGGTTTGAGATTAAATCAGCCAAAATAAAATGAGATTAGCTCAAGTCATACAACATCGTAACAATTCCAAAACATAAGAACGATTAACTGACATCTTAAAACGTTGTCAATCTGTGTATCTCCTGATAAACATAGACTTTGAAATAGTTACATATCTTTGTAACAATACTTAAGATTAAGTAATTACCTATAATATGAAACCACTGAGTAGAGGTTCACAAAGTGTGTCAGTTTTCTAGCAAGATTCTATTCAGGTATTTGTAAAAAGCCATCATTTTCCAAATATCCAAAAGTAAAAAAAAACATTGAATTTAACGAGGTTGATAGTGCTCAATAAAAACAGGAAGGTATTATTTTATTCAATTTAAGTAAACAAAATTACAATTAGTTGCAACAATAAAATTACTGTTTTGATCAAAGTGATAACTGATCCAAACAGTAGTTCTATTGTTGCAGTCAATTGTAATTTCGTTTACCTCAATTGAATAAAATAATCTCTTTTCTACTATTCTATAAAAGGAACTTTGTGTGTGCGTGATTTTGTTCCCTATGGACGCGTAGACGACTGGGCCAATTTTTTTCGAAATTTCACACAAATGTCCCGAGTGTTCTTAGATAGGTTTTGTATCAGAATGTCTTCGATAAGTATCGATAATTAAAAAAAAAAAAGAAGAAAGAAGGAACAAGCGATTTCGACTAAAGTTAACGCCTTATACAGCCTAACATCACAAGTGCATTTGAAAAGTTTTATTACTGCACAAGCAGAAAGGCTTGGCATATAAAATCAACAGTAGGCTATTTGATATGATAGGGACACGTTCAAAATGAATATTTATGTTTAGAGCACAATTGAACCAAGATACTTGATATTTGCATTTTTAACATTAATATAAGCCATTATATAAAATAATTGTATAAAATCAACAGTAGGTTCTCCACAGTGCAATGTAGACTACAATATATTGTGGACTAAATAACTGTGGGGAGGATTGAAAAGTGGGCGATTTTACCGATTTCGATGATAATAAAATATGGGAGAGTGAAAAATTCATTGATCCTCATTCTTCTGCAGGTAACGTCGCGTCTCCCTGCTAATATATATATATTTTTCCTCCTTTTTTCTGAATTAGCAATCTCAATGCATACAGTCAATTTAACAAAGAAAACTGCAATCGAATAAATCATTAGCTTGCAAGTCAAAGTATATAACTTAAATTCAGTTCATGCAAGGGCCACATTTAATTGTAAATCCATCCTATTTATGAGATATATGTGGGAGTGTGTTACTTTTACTGCCGCTATGCACGGCGCCTTTTATAAGGTCATGCCATGTACATAGTAACAAAGATAAGAAAACAAGCTACTGAAGTGTCTTCTACTTCTCAGCACAAATACACTTGACCAACCTGACCATCAGCTGAATCCCATTCATTCAACGCGGAGGTCCCAAAATGCCAGAGGACTTTCTACTCTAATAATTTCTTCCCTTGCAAACGGCTAGCCTTTGGAATTCCCTTCCTGCTCCGTGTTTCTGTAACCGTATCAAGATGCAGAAATTTAGGTGTAATGTGAACAAAATCTTGTTACACAAATCCTTATTTAGAATGTCCCCTCCCCTCCCCGGATCTTAATTCACGGTAGCCTCTTACATAAAAGAAATAAATAAATAAAAGCAAGTTTTAGCGGATGATCTTATCCCTTCCTGCCATCATCTAATGTGAATGAAGACAAACATACCAGATAACAAATATGATCCAGAATTCGAATAGCATACTAGACACTTTAGGTCTAAACGATTTATCTATATATTTACTAAATCAGTGACCATCTGGCATTTCCAGGTGTATGTGCTCTCCGTTTATATCGGCATTGTTTCAAGTGATTCTCCTTGCCACTGGACCCAAACAGTGCCGATTCAGGAGAGGTGAGGTTGGTTATTGTGCAACCCTTGCCTCACAATTACACATACAGCTGCTCCTACAGGGGGTATCCTTTGTTTTTCAAGACTCAACGGAGGCATCTAATATATATATATATATATATATATACACACACACACACACACTAGCGGAGGTGGGAGCTTGTCCTGTCATAAAATATGCTTAAATATATTTGAATTCATGCAGATTTTGTATTTATAATCATATTCAATAGACAATTGGCTCTGTAATATATATATATATATATATATGAGTACTGATTTCAGAAGTTTAAAAAAGTGACTTATGTGTCATCAGCTAGTATCGAAACCAAAACATTTAGCGCTCAATCTATGGTCGGTACCGTTTCAGCTATCAACAAATAGATAAAGATTTAAAATTAAACCACTTCAAACTATGAATTAATTTGCATATGCGCAAAAGTATTAGAAATAACTCGACAAGTTAAAATGAACATCTTGTATTTCAACTTAAAATGTTCATTTCAACTTGCCGACATTTTTGTGTGCGTTATTCATCCAAACAAAGATTTTACTTTGCCTTGGTGTATGATTATTATTTCTTGTTAACTTCAATGTTATGTGACCAGTAGTTTAAGAGTTTATCGGTTAAATTGTTTCACACAGACACACACACATCAAATATTTTATTTATATAGATAAAAGTGACCTTTCTGTCTATATATTGAGCACAATATAATAATCAATAGAAAATTGGCTCTAAAATAATAAATACATAATCTGCATAAATTAAAATATCATATTTAAGCATATTTTATGAACTGACAATGTGAAGCAGTCTGCTAGTATATATATATATATATATATATATATATATATATATATATATATATATATATATGAGAAATTTTAAGAGTATTAATATGAATAAATTTATACTTTTGTTATCTTAGTGTTTCCGTGCTTGAAATGGCTGTTAGTAGTGTCATGCCAAGGAGCTAACTTCCTGGTTGTAAACAATAGGCACATCCCTTTAAATCAAGGAGTTAGGTTAACAGGTATTTTTCTGAGGGTTTTTTTTTTTTGCATCATTAATTCTCTCCAGAGAATTAATTATCTGGACTGAGACCATAAGCTGATATGTGAATGCTTTTATGAAAAACAAACAGGCATCTTATAAAAATATTTATAATTTATTTTTACATTTCAAGGAACAAATAAAATGTGAGAGTTTGCTAAGCTTACAACTGACCACTGCAAAATCGAGATTTCAACTACAAAATTCTCCCTCTTATGGTGACAAAAACAAGAAAGAGAAGGAAACATGAATGCATATAAACAAGAGAGAACAGAAAACAAATAATTCAAAAGTCTCAGGTGATAAGTTCATTGAGATCTGGCCTTTTGGCAGAACTTTTCAAATTCTTGATTTTATAAACATCTGTCAAACTCAGCCAGGATCAAATTTGATTAACATTTTTTGTCATCAAGCTATCCTTGCCATATTTTAATAAGACTATTTCAATTCTACATGTCTCTTCATGAAAACCATAAAAGTCAGTAACAAGCCAACCCCTACCCCAATTGTGGAGAACTTTATCCCTCATAAAAGGGGCGCTAATTACTGTGTCACAACAGTATGAAAGAGTTAAGACACTGTGTGTAGTGTTGCATTCGTATCAGAGTGCATATGCATATAACTGTGTGTTCATGTTTGAGAAATCTATAATTCAGATTTCCCAAGGCTCAATAGAAACTAGTGTACAGAGTGAAACGATAAAATTGTTGCCATAGAAAAAATAACAGTTTTCTTTTTTTGTTGCAGACCATCTACTAGTTGGCCAGTTGTGCACAAATCCCAAGAGTAATAGAAGTCTTCTATCATGTCTGAAAGTAACAATGTTCAACAACTGAGATCAGAGATGTGCCACTGTAAAATTCATGTTCTCTACCAATCCAAATTATGACAAAATGCCCATTGTCAGACCCTTAAAATGAAAATCCGAAAGGTTCAATGCTTGAGGGCACAGCTCAACAATGGTCTTTGGTATGGTTTCAAGTGAGAGCCACATCATGCCACCTTACATCTTCGAAGTCGGCTTGAAAGTCAACACCAAAGTGTATCTGGACGTATTGAAGGGTATGGTGATCCACTGGTGTAATCAGGTGGCCGCTAGTAAACCCTGAGGGTGGCAACAGGACTTTGTGCCAGCCCACAAGTTCAAAGAAACCCAGGCTTGGCTTCAGAAAGAGTGCTATGACTTTGTACCCTTTTCACACTGGCTTCCCTTCTCCTCTGACCTGAACCTGCTGGACTACTTCGTTTCGTCATACGTCGAGAGCATCACCAACATGACCTACAACACCAAAGCCAGCCTGATTACCGAGTATTCACCAAATATTTGCCAAGCTCTCTCCGGCACTTGTGGAAAAGGGATGCACCCAGTTCCGAACCTGTATTGAGGTGGTGATTGAGGCTGAAGGCGGCTACATTGAATAGATGTCAGCTCTACTACATCAAATCAAGTTACATGGATTGATTTTTTTTTTTCAATAAAAGTTTTAAAATAAAGCTATAATGTTGTTTTCTTTAGGATAACAAATCGTTCTACCCGGAAATGTAGATGTTAGCCGTGTCATTGTTCAGCATATTTATTGAAGGCAAAATATGGCTTTATATACACTCGAGACGTGGATCAAAAGAGCAAGTTTTACAAATTCAGAGAAACACCTTTCCTTCGAGTCAAAATTATTATTTTATTTATTTTTTTTTTTTAATTTAGATGGAAACGATTTGGGGCATTGTAAAGTACTTTGTTACTGGCCAGAAATGGTTTTATGGCATTCATGAATGACCAAACCACACATTAAAGTCAATCTTGTGCACCCCTAAACCCCGTGAAACGCCAGGTCAATCAATAACAATCAATACCCATGTTTGACCAAAACAGTGAAAATTATTCCTTTTGAATTGAAAATTTTATGAAGTGACTCAAAATATTTATAGCCATCGCACGTCAAATTCGCTTCAATGGATGACAAGAGCTTTTTTGTAAGAATATTTATGCATGACTAAAGGCAGATTTCACAGGTCATGACATCCATAATCCTAACTCAAAGTCAACCATGATGTTTTCATAGAAACAAAATCAGAAACAAAAATTGTTAAAGTCAACATATAGGGAAACCGCGGTCATCCATAAAACATGGAAATGTAATCACAATTAGCATTGCTCCTTAAAGTGCATCCAGTGGTGAGGCCCCCAATTAAGAAGCTTAATCACTAGTAGGGTTAACTGGCATCACCTGGAGCAAAAGCGTAATATATTTCTATTAAAACTTCTATCTATCCATTTTTTTTTTTTTTTTTTACCTTTCTCTTTACTCCTCCTCTGGTTTTCCCCTACCTCTTTTTTTCTTCCACCCTCTCGGCAAACACACACAACTCGATAGATTCCACAAGGAATGAGTCTACATAAGGTAATTAATTCCTTAAAAATAAAAAAATAAAAATTAGTTACTTCCCTTTAGTAAGTAAATAATCAGGCTGGAAAATCGATCCTCCTCCTCTCGATGAAATCTGTGCTAGCTTAAGTTCAAAGAATGAATATTTTTTTCTACATTTTAGATATTATTCATCTTGAAAAAATGCTGATCAAACTCCCACCTTCACTCTGATCTGAAGTATTAGTAACTTGATAGTTACTAATACTTTCATCTATGTACGAGTTAAACAGAAACTGGCTCATCATCAATAAAAGATTGTGTTACTTGTCTAACAGACTTTCTAATCTAACAAATGACTAAAGAGATGCTATTTAAGAGTTTTCCTTCTTTTAGACAAGTTTTCAGTGTCTAGTTTATCTTATTACTAGCAGGAAGACCTTAGAGGTGGGGAGAGCACACAGATATTCAACACATGGAGTAATGCAGAAATTCAGAACCATTTCTCCACAAAATTTTATACATAAGATTTAAATTTAATAAAAGTAGGATATATTTGAAGTTTTAAGGGGCTATATCTTCCTAGTCCACTTAGGGGTGCAGTTAGAGATTCCTGAACACTTCTATTGTCTTCCGAACGAATTGTACATAATACACTTTTAGGTTTTATCTAGATTTCCTGACCTTTCTTTCTGCAGGGAATACTCAAATATCACATACAGGCATTGAGGCATGAGGGGAGGGTTGTACATTTCTCAAGGATATTAGAGTTTGACGTTTGTGTTTACTTTGGGTTAATTTCAAAATAGCTATTTGTTTATACTGATTAATATGCTGGTTCTGGCCGTTCTACACCTATTGATGCATTTTGAGATGGAAGAAATTAGTGTGGGGGACATTTTGCAGTATAGTCAACAAAACAAAAACGTAGTTAAGAATACATACCAAATAAATGTCACGGTGACATTTACGGAGTGTGGTTCTACCAGTATTTGGTTTAATTGTAGATTTTTAAGCAATTATCAAGACTGCTCAGATCAACTAATGTCATTTTTGTTTTGTCTTAACTTATTTGTGTTTTGAAGTAAATAAATGCTTCAAAAATAAGTTGCAAAAAATTATCCAGGTAGGTAGAAGAATAACTAATCTTGCCTTTGGCAATATATATATATATATATATATATATATATATATATATATATATATATATAACCACTTTTTCATATAATTGTCTACACTGAAAATTTATTTTTCTACAAATTCATGTCTTATACATGACACTTGGTAATTCTATTTTAAAACAATTTTTTTAAAGGAATCGTTTAAAGTTAATAATGTTCACAAAAAAAGAAAAAAAAAAAGGAATATGACATTATCGAGAAAAAAAAATTCTCAGATATTAAGTACGAAGTCAACATGACCGAACAACTGCAAAGAAAAAAAAAGTGGGCAAAAAATTTGGTCAATTAAAATCCCGCTCTCCACACACACAAAAAAAAAAAAAAAAAAAAAAACTAGAAAAGTTGTTCATAGTTATTGTTCAACATCGTTGTCACGTTTCATAGTTTTCGGGTGAAATAATCGAACGAAGTTTACATATCATATCTCTTAAAAATAGGACGTTTTTTGTTTTTTGACTCTTTACAATAAAAATATCGTGCAACTACTTCGCGCGTTTCTCGTAACTTAAGAAATTTTATTGTCAAGAATTCCCGCTATATTTAAAATAAATAAAAATAATTTTAAAAATCTGGGTGGAGTTGTAGTACAACAATCACCCCCATGCGTAATTTGTATACGTATAGGGTTTTGAAATTTTTTTTCACTGGATTATTGATTGGACACGAATTAACCAGATTATGAAAAAAAACAAAATTGAAAAAAAAAAAAAAATCATTATTTCGACATTTGAAAGGGGTGCTCACTTTTTAGTTACAACGTTCTGGTAAATCAGTCCCCCATTTTTTTTTCTAAACATGGAAGTGTCTTCAGGAGATATGAAATGGTCCCATATTGTTGATAAAGCAATGTATCGGGAGGTGTAGGTGTACGACGATATGAAAATTGACAACGGGATGGAAAATTATGAAACATTTCTCCAGCATGTTTGTGAAATTTACAATACTTAAAAAAAATAAAAAACACATGATACATTAAATAAAAACACCAAAAACATCCAGTTAGGTAGAAAAGTAACTTTTATTGTCTTTGATAACATTTATTTGTTATATATTTGTTTTTTGCCAACTTTTTCGAATCAGTGTTCAGTAATACAAACCCCAAAAACTAAACAAGTTAAAAAAAAAAAAAAAATCGAAACTATTTTTATAAAAAACAATAAAAAAAAAAGTCATGTTTATTCTATCTTTTTTTTTTTTCTTTGAGAAACAAAAATATTTATGACTTACAAATGCGGTAGAGGCTCATGTTATTTTTACTTTCTACGGATTTGATATTCCCGCGTTTTTATTGGTTACAAAATGAGTGACTGATTTACCAGAACGTTGTAACTAAAAAGTGAGCACTCTTTTCAAATGTCAAAATAATGATTTTTTTCCCAATTTTTTTTTTTTTTTTTTTCATAATCTGGTTAATTAGTGTCCAATCAATAATAATCCAGTGAAAAAAATGTAAAAAAAATCTATCAGTATAAAAATTACGTAGGCGGGTGATCGTTGTACAACTCCGCCAAAATCTGTCAGTGACGGAAAGAAAATGTCATATTGTAAAAATCACGTACATTGACCATAAGTAGTTTTATTTTTTATAAAGAAAATCATATTTAAGCGACTTTGACTTTTCCAGCATTATTCCAACCTCCATAAGTCTTTCTAAAATCTCAAAAGTTTGAATTATTTGGAGTTATCTATCCCCTGTTCCTTTAGCAATTTTTCAAGATGGTGTCGCGAGATCGTCGCACGTAATTTAGCAATAAAATGATTTTCTTATTTAAAAATCAGAACTACTTTGTCAATTTAAATTATTTTTGGAATATGGTATTTTCTTTCCACCATGAACACATACATCATTATTTATTTATTTTTCACGAGGGTGGGGATTTTGGACAAGTACAAACAATACTCATATAAACTGAACTTGCAAACTCCGAAAATAATTTGGTAAAAACAAAACTGGCATTTTTTTTGGAATGGAAGTGAACTTTTCTAAATTTTAGATAGACGTTTTTGTTTTTTTTTTTTAACAAAAAATGAAAAAAAAAAAAAAGATAAAAAGGCCAACAAACAACAAGGCAGCGATTTTGGGTACTTCTACACTTTATCGCTGAAATTGGAGACGCCATTTTATTTCACGCATCTGCTGTCCAAATGCAAGGGAGACACCATTATTTTAAACTATGGCCGAAGCATGAAATAAATAGCAAAAAAATTAAACTAGAGAACGATTGCTTCCGGAAAGAATAAATTAACCTTAAATTAACATTTATTACTTCCAGAAACGTAAAACCGACATTACTGGAGAAAAATGACAATATTACTCAAAAAGACATCCATTTTTTTTTTTTTTTTACAGATGACAGACTGTCTGCAGGTGCGGCTTCTCGCAGGTTTTCAAATTTTTTTTGTTGGCCTTCAAACTTGCTTTAATTCTATAACATGTTTAAAATTATTTATTCGAAAAAAAAAAAAAATAAATAAATAAAAATAAATAAATAAAAAAAATAATTTTTTATAAAAATCAAATGTTGCTTTCATTACAAAATTGTTTTAAAATTATATTTTCTTACAGAAACTTTTCAATAAATGTTTTTACAATTATATTTTGATAAATTTCTATACAATAAATATTTTGGATTTCATTTCCCGTTTTCATTAATTTATTTACTTTTTTCCATAGTTCTTTCCGGATGTTTAATTTATTTATTTAAAAAAATTTTTTTTGTTATTTGTAGGCACCGCTAAAACTGGGGGGGGGGGGGGGCACAGGCAAGTACTTTTTGACGGACCGTCTTTTTAAAAATCTACCAAAAATCAGGTAATTATCCAATCAATACGAAATTTTCAGCGATTATTAAGAGAAGAATGAACTTTATAACAGTGTACTTATTTTTCATAAACGATATATATATATATATATATATATATATATATATATATATTTGCTTACCCCCCCCCCCCTTGTTTTCAGGGGGTTCCAAATATGCTTAAAATAATCATCTGAATCTAAACAAAACATATTGTGTTGTTGTAAGGGACAGGATTATAGATTAAAAAAAAATTTTTTGTATACCTTATTTTGACGTCTGAATATCAGAACTTCGATTGTGTTTAATTATTCCGCTTTTGAGTTTTGAAGTGTGAAATTTGGTGAATATGTTAAGTAAAATAATTAATTTAAGTTAAGCAAAACAAAAAAAAAAAAAAATTAATATTTATACGAAAAAAGCCATTTTAAAATCTTTGATAAATAAATTAACAATTTTTTTTTTTTAGCGAGCCGAATAATGCATGACCATTATTAAACAGGGCATGCTTTGAAGAATCGATACAAAAAAAAAATTCGATAAATATTGTGCCCTTTGTGTTAAAAATAGCATCATTTTTTTCGATCCTGTTTGAAAACGTTTGCCGCCTTTCGACTACGGTGGACCAAACGCGCTGAAATAATTTTTTTTATTCTGCTTTAAATTACCCCCCCCCCCATTTTGGGGAGCCTGGCCCCCACACACATACACATTAAAAACCAAACTCATACAAATGGTCACCCATCTGGTACTGGCCAGCCTCAGCGTTAATAATACATTGAAATTTTCGTCACTGAAAAATAAGTTTTTTTTTTTTTGGCCTGTTTGGTTTTCCATAGTTTGCTTTTTATTAAGTACAAACGTAAACATTGTCTAGATCGACGCGAAGTAACTGGTTGCCTATATGAATAAGTGGAATTATTTGAAATCCAGGTACTTATATAATATTTTTGCATATTCTCATAGAAAATCACCCTAAATCTTAGTTAGACAACAAATAAATAAATTAATTATTTCGAAAACCTTTTTTTTTTTTTTTTTTTTTTTTTTTTTTAATATTTATGTACGTTTTTTGTGCAAGACAAAAAATGTCAATTGTTAACTTTTTGGGAAAATTTAACATTTAAAATTTAATTAAAAATAGTAGAAAAAGTTTTTACATCATTCTGTTTTCTATATGATAAAATTCAGGGTTTTATCTTTCTGGAAAAAAAAAAGTTACTCAGAAATAATGGATTTTAATAAATGTAATTTCGTTTTAAAAAACAGCAACAACTTGATTTTTCGGCCATTTTTGGCGGTGTCTATGCTTGCTTCGGCCATAGTTTAAAATAATGGTGTCTCCCTTACATTTGGACAGTAGGTGCGTGAAATAAAATGGCGTTTCCAATTTCGGCGATAGAGTGTAGAAGCACCGCCATGTTGTTCGGCTATATTGAAGACGTTAGCTCCCAAATGAGGCGATTATTATTATTATTATTATTATTATTATTATTTACGATTAGTTGTGTCTGCTTTCCGTAATGAATCAAAGTTGTCTACTCCCTTCCTTTACTCTTCGTTTTCTTTCATTTTTACTTTAATTAAAATGCTCCATTTTCTGGTTTATTGAGTGGTTCAGAAAATTTTTTTTTCTACCTGTTGTGTGTGTGTAGATTTTTTTATATTGCGAATTATGACTCAAGATTAGTGGTTTCGGCGCTTCTTCTACACTATTAGGACGAAATTTCGGAAATCGTAATACCGAATTTCACATGAACACAATGGTATCTACGTATTCCTCGTACTTTTAAGATGATTATATCCAAAAATTACGAAAATCGATAGGTTAGAAAATTATTTATTAAAATAAAATAAAAAATAGAATTTGATGAAAACGATCGGAAGACACAGTGGAGTTCAAAAGGGAAGTAATTTTCCGTTTTGATTTAAACAAGATGGCCGCAATTTTTCACCTGCTAACACGATTAAAGATTTTTTTTTTTTAAATAGTTCAGTAATATTCAGGTAATTTCGAATTCATAATTTGGAAGCTACCATTGTAATTTATTAGAATTAACAAAAAAAAAAAAAAATCAGTAGAAACTATTGTTTTGTATCTGAAAACTATTTATCGACTATAAAATTTCGTCCTAATAGTGTAGAAGTGACGTGGTTTGTATATATATAAAAAAAAATCACTTAACCCTGAATCCAGGTGGAAGCCCCCTCCAATTATATATCTTTTTTGATTCGTGAAAGAGTTATTTTATTTTATTGCACGGTAGACATCGGAAAAGTTTAACTTGTCACCGCTACGAAAAACAAAGCTAGCCATGAAAAAAATGTCCACCTCATTAGAGAGCTAAAATATTAAATACAGCCTTAATTTTTGCTGTTATAATTAACAATTTGATCTATTGTTATTTGTTTTTTATTTTCACAAATATTAAACTTTCATCTTTACTCTTTACAGAAAATAAGTTTCACTACTTTGTTTATGCCACAAGAAGGGTTAAACCACAAACATGCGCTAAACTTTGGTCATACCTAATTTTAATTTGTATACAACTTAAAAGTAGATTTGTTTGTTTTACTACAACTAGTTTTGTCCAACAACGTTAAACATAAGAACATTTTTAAACAACATATAAAAAAAAAACAATCTAAAAACGTTTTATAATCGATGTCCGGATGTCGTTTATTCAAAATGAAGATAGCTTCTTCACCGCAAAACGGAGTACACGAATTGTCACCCCAACTGATAAAACAATTAAAAGGCACGCGAAAAAGTTGCGCTATTTATTTTACTTGTTTCAATCGCTACTGTATTAATTATTATTATTATTATTAATAATAATAATATTTATCATTATTTATTATCATTATTATTATTATTCCTTTGATATGCGTATACACAAAAATGGAAAACTCTTGATGCATTTTGGTGCTAGTGCACTTATTGATCCGCACTATTTTTTTTTTTAAATAGTATTTTCAAGTTTAATTAAAGTTTTACGATATCTGTTTTTATTAAATTGTTAGGTGAAAGTACAGAATAGTTAGACAACACCCTCCCGTCCTCATGTTAAGAATGGCTTTCTAAATAACGTTTTTATTTCAGCACAGATCAATAAGTCCACGAGTACCTGCATTTTTAACAAATTATCGTAAATCTATTAATTTAGTTATAATTTAAACGATATTGTTTGTTTAAATTTTTAGTTATAAAATTATTGGATGTAAATTGCTTCAAAAACTTTCAATCTTTTAGCATTTGTTAAGAATTTTAAAGACAATCCAAAGGATTTTCTAGTCGACAGTTTGCATGCTTCCAAATTCCTTTCAAACTTCGAAGAGCCTCGAATTAATTCGTGTTTTATTTATTTTTACTAATGCAGAATACAGACCGTGTTATTTTTTGTTTGTTCAAGTGTTATAGATTAAAGTACAGACTAGTTAAACAAAGCATCCTCCAGCACGGTCCGTATTCTGCATAAGGATATCTTTTTCACGATCAACATTAAAAGATTAAAATGTCTGGCTGGTTGACGAAGAGACAAAAATGCATTACGGTGCATTTAATTTCGTAATTCATATATATATATATATATATATATATATATATATATATATATATATATACACACACACACACACGATTTTTTAAAGAAAACATTCGCTTTATCTTACAATAGCAAATAAAAAAAATATATATGCAAGTTACGTAGACACGAGAAGCAGTGCTTAAGCACACACAGACCGACACACGAGAAGTATAATTATTGCTTATGCAGAGAAATTACCATGATATTTTTTTTTTTTTATATATATAGTATGACATACTAAAAGATATCGTAAAACTTGAATTTAATTTGAACATACTATTAGTATGTTCAAATTAAATTCAAGTTTTACGATATCTTTTTTTTTTTTAATTGTTCCTATTTACAATGCCTTCCACGGGACAGAGTTAGACACCAGGGTCGTTTTTTAATGTGGAGAAAAGGAACAAAAATAAAAATTGTCTCAGCCGTGAAGGATTTCTCCTCCACTGACAGAGAACCAGAAATTGAAGTGCAGTGCAGCACTGCAGCACTGCAGCACACAGCAATGCAGCATCTGAACAGATACTACACTTTGATCTTGAAACACCTTCCCTCCATCTTCATATTAAGAATGGCTTTCTAAATAGCAACGTTATTATTTCAGTGCAGTGGACGCACAAGTATAATTTTATTAATATAACGATCATGGTTTTATAAGCGAGGAGTCGTGTTTACATCGAACATTGGAACGCAGCGAATTCTGGACATCTCTAACTGAAACATATGGCGCCCGTTTTTAAAGATTTCTTTTTTTTTTTTTTTTTTTTTTAACGAGTTTCGTGTTGAGGTGTGTGCCACTTACCCAATACAGTCTAAGGAAAAGGTCATCCATGGTAGTAGTAGCGGTAGTGCCAGTGGTATTAGTGACACTGTGTAGCAAGTATAGCAACATGAGTAGTCGGTGTCGCATTAGAAGAAGTGTCCCTGTCCTAGTATCTTGTCACAGTGGGCCGAGAGACAGGTAGACGCTTTCTCAGGTAATTTCTCCAGGACAACTGTGTGACGAGAAGATTACACACGAGTTAGGGATTGTCTTTTTTCCTTCTTTTCTTTTTCTCTCAAGTGTAAACGCAAGTCAATTTATCAATTTCTCTGATTTTAAAGAGAAAGAAAAAGATTGCTAATGTTATCATCTGTATCCACTGTGAGAAAAATCGTAAAATTTATATGTGTAACAAATTATAAAAGTGCAGGGCGAGGCAGGAATATTTATGTAGATTTCAAAGGTCTCTATATATAAGAAACTGTGTGCGTGTTAATTTCACACAAAAGGTATTTTATGTGCTTGTCAGTGTTCTTAGATAGGTTTTGTATCGGAATGTCTTCGATAAGTATCGATAATCAAAATAATCTGATGAAAGAAAAAAAACAGGCGATTTTGACCAAAGTTAACACCTTACACAGCCTAACATCACAAGTGCATTTAGGAAGTTTTATTACCGTACAAGTTGAAAGGCCCCAACGTATAAAACCGGTAGCTTCTTTGATATGACGGGCGCGTTCAAAATGAATGTTTCTGTTTAGAGCACAATCGAACAATGACACTTGACTTTTGCATTTTAAACTTTAATTTAAGCCGCTATTCATAAAAATAATTTGATAAAATCAACAGTAGGTTTTCTACAGTGCAATGTAGGCTACAATGCATTGTGGACAAAATCACTACCGGGAGGCATGTGGAAATTCCTTCCGATGCACTGTGATGGGTCCCCGACTAGAGCAGAATCATACGCACATATATAAATCTTTTTTTACAAGGAAGGCAACTCGAGGATAAGGGTTAATTAGTGTATAGTAGTAATCTAGACAACAGTGTAGTAATTGTTAATGTGGAAATTGGGTAGAATTTGATTATTTAAGTGGACAGCTCAACAAGAACTTGTTTACATTGGGCTTGAAGACAACTATATTGTAGTCAGCTGGAAAGTAGGCCAGTGGAACAGAGTCCTATAGACAGCTAGTTCTAGGAAAGAAGCGTTCATGGAATTTGCATTTTGATTTAGGCACAGATAAGGAGTAGGGGAAACTTAATAGTGGTTGTAGCTAGATGAGTGTTTTTTTTGTGAAAGTTTGGCAAAAGTTGGGGGGGGGCATAGACTGAAGCTTAGACAAGCACTTTTGAAAATAACGATAGATCAGTAACAGGCTAGCAACGTTTCTTCTGTGGGAAAGAGGTTGCAGGGAGGCGAAAAAAACATCACCTACTAGGTTTCGAATCCGGTTTTGAACTTTGTCAAGGCAGAATAAGAGAGTCCGAGCAGCTCCTGGTTAGATGTAGCAACAGTACTCCATTTTAGGACGAATCTGGCTCTTATACAGGTAAAGGATTGCATCAGGAGTGAAGTACCTTCCAGAGTGCTAGAATAATGCAACCATTTTTCTGTCAATCTTGGCAACAGATTTGATGTAGATCTTCCATTTGAAGTCAGAGGTGAAGATCAGACCCAGAAGCTTGTCAGAGCACGGAGCTTCTTTGAAACAAGAGTCAATTGTATCAATTAGGGCCAGTAGAGATCAAAACGTTTATGGTGAAAAGATAGAAGCTTGGTTTTTGATGCGTTAAAATTAACCAGCCACCTTTTGTCCCAATGCATCACATACTCAATGTCGGAAGAGAGAGATTCAAAGAGATCTTAGTCGCTGTTGGTCTTTGAAGTGTTGCCTAGATGGTAGTGTCGTCTGCATATATGTCGATGAATGAACTTAGAATGTGATTTGAGGGATCACTGAAGAGAATTGAGCGCAGGATCGATCCTTGAGGCACGTGAGCGTTGATACTTTGAGTTTCGGACTTCTGCTCAACAACGACTACTTGTAAAAATCTATCAGAGAAAAGATTCGATGGTAGAGAAGACATTTTCAGATATTCTCTTGCTGGAAATCTTGTGAAGTAGACTTTTATGCCAAACTCTGTCTTGGAAATGTCAAGAGCTATTGCTTTTGAGAGGAAACCCTTGTTGATAGAGTCACCCATCCTATATGAAATTAAAGTCAGTACATCAACTGTAGATCTCACAGAATGGAAACGATATTGCTTGTCACTGAGTAGGTTGGTTTTGCTGAGGTGGTTGACAATTTTTGTTTAATATGGATTCAAACAACTTAATGCACACAGAAGATTAATTGGTCTGTACCGAGATGCAGAAGACCAATCTCTAGCATTTTTAAATACTGGGCAAACTAATGAGGTTTTCTAATAACTTCTTGATAATAAGCATTTCTCCTTTAGGCATCGATTGAACAGCTTTGCAAAAATGGGTGCTCGTTCCAGTTATAGCTTTCTGAGTACGATATTATTAATTATTTTTATACCTACAAAGATAAAAGTAAAAAAACTTTATATATATGAGATAGATTAAATACCATTTATTTTCTGATAAAGTAATATCTTAGTCTTTGTTTTTAGGGAGTCTCCACTTATCAAGGCTCGGATGCCACTCGAGGATAAGGGTTAATGAGTGTTAGGTGGTCAGTTCGACAACACCATAATGATCAGTAGTGATAAAAATTGGGTAGAATTGGATTATTTAAGAGGATGGCTCAACAAGAACTTGATTGCATTGAACTTGAAGACAACCATATTAGAACTCTTCTAAAAATGAAAACACAAACTACTTCCGGTTAGTTAAAGTGCATTAGTGCCGATTTTTATGAACATATGGCAATAAAATTGCACAGATTTTCAAGTCCATTTTTACAATTTTGAATTCTATGTCAACTTTTTGTAAAGCTACAATACAGTGTTTTGAAACATAATAAAACAATGACCACAACTAATATTATTTAATTGGAATTCATTCTTGAAATGAGTATTATTTATTAATTTATTGCGGACTATTATCTTCATCTTTTTTAGTTGTTGTTTCATGATGTTTCGGCCAACTATTCTTCTAGCCTTCGTCAGGTGGTAACCGCGACAAGATAAAAACTCCAAATCTCCTAACGTTATTCTCAGCAATTATTGCCATCCATAGTTGTTGTCGTCTCACCACGTTTATTGGCCAAGTAAACCTCTGGCCGGCTTTGGGTAGGATTGAAACCGCTATCTTCAGACACTTCTCACCTGGAACCGTGGAAATTTAACATCTCTATCCACTCTGCCACGGGCCCCGAAGGGCGATCAAGGTTGGATTTTTTGGTCTTATAAATCCACGTTTATTTGTTATCTGATCTTCCATGGTCGGATCCGTACTGAATGGCATATATATTATTCAATCGGAATTCATTATTGAGATTAGTATTATTTATTAATTTTTAATTTTTTTTTTTTTATTGCATTTTCACCCCAAACAAGGCATATTGCCACTTTGTTGTAGGGGGCTACTATCAGGGACATAAACATCAGGGGTACTGTGTAGGAAGTTGGGCAGAAAGATGTCGGTTCACGTTACACTTGAACTTCTGCATGTCAGTACAGTCAGGGAAGCAGGGATCCAGAAGGGAATTCCAAAGTCTAGCAGTTCTGGGGAAGAAACTACTGGAGTAGAAGGCTCTCTTGCATCCTATTGCGGACTATTATCCTCATCTTTCTTAGTTGTTGTTTCACGAAGCCGGCCAGAGGCTTACTTGGCCAAAACGTGGTGAGACGACAACAACTATGGATGGCAGTAATTGCTGAGAATGCAGTTGGGAGATTCAGAGTTCCTATCTCCGTCGTGGTTACCACCTGACGAAGGAATAGTTGGCTGAAACGTTGTGAAGAAAGATGAGGATAATAGTCCGCAATAAATTAATAAATAATCACATACTTTTTCATTAAAACTAACTTTCATAAATAAGACTACAATGTCGTCAGTGATGTGTCTGCTTACATGGTGACATTCTTCCACTCTTTGTTTTAATTTTTCTTCAGCATGTTCTCAAAAATTGAAGAGCCCTTTTCTGGGGCTAACACTTAATATGAGATACACAGACATCCAAGTGTTCAATCAAGACTTTCCTCTACCTCTAAAACTTTCAACTCGCAAAGCATGTTACCACAAGACTGTTTCCCTACGGACTGCAACATGCTCGTTTTCAAGTCCAATGCCAACAAATATCTGACGAGTGAATTAATCATAGTTGAAAAATCCTTTCATAGTATTTTTGTCAAGCTCACATATATTGTTTTCAAACATAAAACGGTGATATACTTTTCAATTAAAATAATTTTTTATAAATTAACTGCAATGTCACCCATCATGTCTCTGCATTTTTATGACGACATTATTCTTTCAGTGTTTTTGTTTTACGTTTTACTTCAGTAATCTCATACAAATTCGTTATGCGCAAATTCATAGCTTGAAGTGGTTTAATTTTAAATCTTTCTTATCTATTTGTCAATAGCTCAAACGCTAAATATTTCGGTTTCGATTCTAGCTGAGCGCACCTAAGTATTTTTTTTATTAACTTTTGAAATATATTTCATTAAATAAAAAAAATGGACTTTTTTTTTTATTTAATTCTATTTTTGATCCTTTCCAAATACCAAATAATGGTCTTCACTTCTCGCAGAAACTGGCTGATATAATCGCCATATTTGTCATAAGTGCGAGTAGTTTCCAATTTTTTTGGATTCAAAGTCAGAGATAGATTAATCTAACTGATTTTGAAAAATTTATATAATTTTGTTTTTAATATAACGTGTATGTCGCAATATTTTGGTTGTATTAATGGGGTAGTTATTTAATTGCCGCCCACATCGGCAATATTTGGCACAAGGCCTGGAAAGTGGGAACCCCGCAGGCTCCCCTAAAGGAGGGGTACTCCTGCAATTTTAAAAATTGCCTGAGTAACCCCGTTGGCATTCCCTGGTCGGGGCGCTTCAGGCAGCAAGCAATAAACTTGCCCCACCGGAAAGCCCGGTGGCAAGGCCTGGGAGGGTAGACCTCCTAGGTATTACCCAGGCGGTGTACCTCAGTCCAACAGGTGCTGGGCCGGTTCCCGGCCCCTCACCTGTTGGGCTGAGTGTCAAGTGACGAATCCTTGACGTGTACTACCCTGTCTCCCTGTAGCCGAAGCCGCTAGGAGACACATCCCATCACACTGGACGTATAATGGGGTATGATCCCACACAGTCGGACGATCCTATTTATAAACGATGGTGCTAAGAACTGACGAATCAAATTAATTCACGTTCTGCTACCAACCAATCAGAAACCAGAATTGCTTCATAAATATTAAACCTTTACTGGAGCAATTTCACATGTTTTTTTCCGTCTCGACATGGTAAGAATATTTTGTTCTGTGGAACTGTCTACTACAAACAAGTCACCTCCCAGGACTTGTGTGTAACAGCGAACCATCTGAAACTCAAAATGGCTCACACTTCTAGAGTGTATATATTTTTTTCATTGGTTAATTATTTTAATAACTTTACAAACATTTCAGGGTGTCACTATTATTGATACAGTTTATTTTATTGACAGTAGGTTTTGTCGTTTTTATTATTGGAACAATTTAGGAAGAGTTTACTTGACAGCACATCTATACTTGAACAGACCAATAATAAAATGAAAATTTGAAATACTAGAAGTATAACTAATAGAATTAATAGACTAAAAAACATCTATTTTATTTCATGAAATATGCTTAAGAGAAAAAATGCTGCCTAAATATACATACATTATATCAATTGTCTGCTCTAGTCGGGAACACATCGTGGTGCACCGCAGTGACGTAGTCCAAAATATATTGTAGTTTGCACTACACTGCCTACTGTTAATTTTATAAAATTATTTTCAACGGCTGGAATTAAAGTTTTAAATGCAAAAGTCCAGTATTATGGTTAAATTGTGCTCTAAACAGAAACATTTGTTTCGAATGTGCTCCTGTTATATCAAAGCTTAAAAATACTATGTTAACTGAATATTTAGTCAAAGTTTACTTGTACAGCAGCCTTATGTCAGGTTTGTTATGACAAACCATTTTACAGAGAGACCGAAGAATCTCGAGGGCGGTGTGTAAGAATGAGATTACCTTTTGACACTTTAAGTCATTTTCTATTTCAGTCACCCTTTTTCTTTGGGCTAGAAATAAATTTTTTTTATTTACTAATGTATAAAAAGATTTTTTTAAGCTGACTAAATTTCAGATTTCATTTCAGCACTAAAGAGCAATATTCAAATTTAGATAAGAGCAAACAAACAAACAAACAAACAAACAAACACAATGCTGATTTTTCAAAGCAAAGAGGCAGCATCCAACTTTATTTGATATAAATATCTCATGGCCTTATGCCAGACTAATCTGTGATTATTAAAGACCCATAAGAAGATTCAAGCAATAATCCGATGTTAATCCAATCCTTTACAATAATTATCCACAGTTTAATAAAGAATTTTAGGAATAATTGCTGCAACTTGCATGACATGAAGGTTTTATAGATAAATTCGTGAAGAATTTGAATCTTTTATATCTTAGCTTTAATATATACTAGCAGGGGCGCCCGGCGTTGCCCGGCATAAAATACACTTAAGTATGACATTTTAATTAATGCAGATTTCGTATTTATTATTGTAATCAATTATTTCATATCATACTGTATTCAATATACAGCCAGGATTTCAACAGTAAAAAGTATAATTTGAGTGCCATCAGCTAGAATCGAAACCGAAACCAAAACATAAAATATTGTTTCATGATTGAAACTATGTCTACAATTTAAATAAAGACTGAAGTTTATTTGTTGGACTGTGGAAGGAGTGTGAATTTTATTAAATACAAAATGGGTTCCATGACAACAATGTTTTTGAGAGACAAGATGCAAGCATAGGGGGTCGGATGATCCACAGTTTTATAATTATATAGATTATATTTTTTCTTTTTTAGTCTGTCTGTCCATTCCACCTTTTTTGGTGGGGAGGGGGAACTACTTAGCTGATCTGACTGACATTCTGTTATGGATCTTTGTTATGATAAGATGCATTGAACTAGGAATTATGGTATCTGTTTGATCCAGTTATGGATTAATATGGGTTTGATGCAGTTATGGATTAATATGGGTTTGATGCAGTTATGGATTAATATGGGTTTGATGCAGTTATGGATTAATATGGGTTTGATGCAGTTATGGATTAATATGGGTTTGATGCAGTTATGGATTAATATCCATCCATTGTTTTATTTATATAGATTAGAAGCCTCATTTGGGGGTCATCCAATAATAATGAAAGAGTACCTCTGTATATTTCTACTCCTAGCCCTGAACTATATATTACCATTTTTACAATTTTCTGTAATTACAAGTGTTCTTTTATTGTCAACTAGCAAGGCTACCCAACGTTGCCCGGTGCAAAAAATATAAATATTTTTATTAAGACTTATCTCTCTACCTCTCTGGTTGCCTCTTTGTCCTTCTCTCTTCCACCTCCATCTCTCCAACCTATTCCTCTCTAGTGGGACATATACACACATACAACTTTGCTTGATCTAGGTTTCTGGAGGTATGGATCAGCAGAAGGGAATCAATTCCTTGATAAAAAAAAAATAAAATAAATAGATAAAACTACTTTCCTTTAAAATGACTGAAAGGTCAAGCCCTTCCCTACCCCATCCCTAATGTAACTTTGAGTACCCCAAAGAATTAATATTTTTTCCAATTTTAGATCTTATTCATTCCGCTTAATGTTGATCAAGAATATGCCAACTTTCTGGCTGTTTGTTTTGTAATTTTCGATTTTTAGCTGAACATACAGACAACTGCAATTTATATTATAGATTAAATCTCATTTATTTATGTCATCCTTCTAGTCCTCATTTATGAGGCTCCACATATTCCCCTCTCCCTACCACTCGTCCTGCCATTTGCCCTTCCTTCCACCCTCAAAATCCTTCACAGTGAAAACAATGGTGAATGCTCTGACGAACTGCAGACACTTGTGCCCCCACGACGTAGACACCCCCAACAAACCCGACAGGCAGCTAAATCCCACCCCCACACAGTAGAGATCCCCAGATGTAAAAGATCTTTCTACTCCAGTAGTTTCTTCCCTAGAACCGCTAGACTCTGGAATTCCATTCCAAGTTCCTGCTTCCCCAACTGTACTGACACGCAGAAGTTCAAGTGCAACGTGAACCGACATCTTGCTTCCCAAATCCCAACATAGTGCCCCAGTAGTTGCTGCGCCGGATAGTAGCCCCCTAAACCAAAGTGGCAATGCGCCTTGTTTGGGATGAAAATGTAAAAAAAAAACAAAAAAAAAAAACAAGCAAACAAGATTATTCAGAAGTGTTTATTTATTTATTTTTTTAACTAGTCCCCGCTTACCAAGGCCCGAAGGCGTGTCAAAGATAAAGGTTAATGAGTATCACTTGGCCGGTGAAACAACACCGTGATGGCAGAACTTGAGTAGAGTTTAATTATTTAATAGAATGGCTTAATAAAAACTTGTTTACATTAGACTTGGAAACGATTATGTTATAATCAGCTGGAAAGCAGTGCTACAGTATTGTGTCTGATGGGTGGGTAGTTCTAGGAAATAAACTTTTCTCGTGGAATTTTTGTTTAGTTTTAGGCATAGATGTTGTAGCAAGACGAATGTTTGTTGCGAATGTTTTACTTAGGATACATAAGTGTATTTGTTTTAGTACCTCCGACTCCTGCGTAAATAGACGACTTCCTCCTCCTAATTTATACCTCTTGCCTTGACTAAGTAGTTTCTGTGATATTTACATTACAAATGATGACAAATCTTTTGAAAATATCTTGCATATCAAAATGCATAACCAATGAAAAATTCATGTCATGTCGGCTCCATAAATATATCCTTGTTCTCAAATTCAAAAGAGCTCAAAAGGATTTATGAAGTCACATTTAGAACACATAGGTGCATTTGCGTGTGGAATGTGGGATTTTGAAGAGGATAATGTTTCACGGCTGCTGACACAGGTGGTCGACGTTGTTGAATCAACAGGGTTGGGATAGAAAGATGCAGTCAAAAGTGAATACAAAAAAGTAATTAAAAAAAAAAATTGTCTGGTAAAAATGTTAAGAAAACAAATTGCGTGAATATTAACGAACATTCTCACTTCTTGATGTCTTGTTTGCTGACAAAACAAAAAAACATGAACAGAATATTGGCAACAATGTGGGAGTCAGGAGATCATGAAGAAGGAGGAGATCAACGTAGTTGTCATTTTTTTATCTTATGAAAATCGCTCCAGACAAGACGTAAAGCAACTTGATGCAAGGAGCTTACAAAAACGAAGGATGATTATCGAAAAGATAGGAGATGCCTACTGACTTTAGTCTTGAAAAGTTCAAGGTTATAGATAGGAGGAAAACAGTCAGCAGGAAGAGAGTTCCACAAGCCTGTGGTCCTTGGAAAGAAACTATAAGAATAGGAAAATGTATTACAATGAAGTATGAAAACAGTGAATTGATAGAGACCACTAGACCAATGAGTCAAACGAGCTGGAACAAAGAAAGCAGGGAATATATCAGATAATTCTGAAGAACACATGCCATAATGATATTTACAGAAAAGACTGAGACTAGCAACATCACATCTGTGAAAAAGAGGTTGCAGAAAAGAAGAAAAAGTAGGACCAATCAAATTACAGTTACATTTCTGCAATTTATCAAGAAGCTTCAATTGAGAGAGATTCACCAGCCCAAATATGGCAACAATACTCCATACAGGATCCGATAGCAAATTTGTGGAGACAGAGAACAGATTCTTTTATGGCATATCAACCCATTTTAGATTATTTAATGCTGAATCATAATAGCTGTTGTAAACTATTCATTGTATACAATTAAATGAAGAAAAGTTGGTATTTTATGTTTTGCTGGGCGAGGTCGGCTGGAATGCAGGTTTGGTTGATGAGAGAAACAGAAAAAAATAGAGTTTGAGAATCGGCTTTTTTCAAAGTCAGTGTAAGTAGATCCTTTTAAAAAGCGGAACCAATTAAAAAATGGTGCCTTTAAATACTAAAGCGACCATTACGAGTTCTAAGAGCATCAGGTTTATTTCATCCATCTCCTTCCAGAAACCTTTCACAAGTGAAAAATAGATGAAACACATTATTTAACGGATAATGTTTATTTTACACATGTAATTCCAGTTGAAACGGTATTTCATTTTGCTTGAAGAAAAGTAAGTTTACCAGAAAACTGGCAACTTTTCAAGCGGGCTATTTCTTGATTTGGCAGACTTTTTAATTGTTTGCCGCTTGACCGTTTTGTTGGAATGCTCATCAGTTTGGTGCCAAATGGACACTCATTTGCAAGAAAACCAAAAACAAAGAAAAAACAACAATAACAAAAAAGACACTAAGAATGCATCCATTCTTATGCTACGTTCATTCGATCTACACTTTTAATGCTTCCTAACTTCATTCCTCAAAGACTGTGTAACAAATTCCCACAGTCCACTCGGAAATGCTGATCACCTTGTGATATTGGTAGATATCACTATTAATTCTTGCTGCCAAGCTGAATAGCCATTGCTAAAAATAACATATGTCGAAAAGGCTGATTGGAAAGCCATCAAAGATGGCATTAGTTACACCCCATGGAGTAATATTTTTCTCTTCCTGCTGAACAGTATGCAAATGAGATAACTGAAAGGCACAAGGCGTGTTTTGATACACGTTCCCACACAGAAGTTCTATAGCAAGCCATACTCTCCCCAATGTAAAGGTTTGTTTCACTGCAGAGGTTCCTAGATGTCAGAAAGGCTTCTACTCTAATCATTTTTTCCCTAAGACTTCTAGCAACCTATTTTAAACTTAAGCATGACAAACCAAGAGAAAATGCTATTTTGAACTTAATAAATTTCATGCTTTCATTGAAACTTGTTGTCTTCTGACAACTGATTGATTAACCATTTCAACAACTTCCGGCAGCTTATGTAAGCAGCCGGAAGTTGCTGATGTGAAGTTGCTGTAGATTGTTTCGTGAATAGGATAAGCTATGCTTATATGAAAAATAATTTAATAAATACTGAAAATTTCACTAAGAACAGATACGGCTAACTTTTTATATTTACTTTTTTAATCAGAGTTATTTTCAGATAAAACAATTTTCACTCTTATTGATCGTCTCTATTTTTAAATAAACTCATTTTTTTTGTAAACAAACATGATATCTAGTGGTAATCTGCTTGGAAAAATTGAAACGCTTTCAATTTTTGGAGTGAAAACTGAAAATATCTAACCAGATGAGGATTGGGTCAGATTAGGCTTCGAAATTGGTTCTCTTAATGAAAAACGGTGGCATGGCTCGAATTTTCTTATCAAGGCCCAGAGACAACTCGAGTATAAGGGTTAAGAGTGTACAATAGTCAATTGGACAATATAGTAATCGTTAGTAATGGAATTTCGGTAAATTTGTTAACTTAAATAGAACGGCTCATCAAGAACTTGTTTATGTTGGACTTGAAGACAACCATATTGTAGTCAGCTGGAAAGCAGTAAAACAATTCTACAGGCATGCAGTTCTAAGAAGGAAGCTTTGTTCATGGAATCTATGTTTAGGTTTAGGCATAGATAAAGAGTGGGGGGAATTATTGATAGTGATTTCAGAATTAGTTACCCTCTTACTATGTAACATGATTATGTGAAAATAATAAACTAGCGCAAACTTGAAAATTCCTATAATACCTGGTCAACAAAATGAGTTTCTCTCTAGCACTTTGATCAGGATCCCCTAAGAATGCATTCTCTACAACCCCTTCCCTCACGCCCCCTCCCCACCTGGGTGACAAGGTAAGTTGGAAAAAAAAAGAGGCCTCACTGATTCAAGTACCAGCCTTCAATTCACGCACATCTATACAAGCACTAACAAGAACAAGGTAAACCCCCCACACACATAATCAATGCCACGCTGCCAAATACTCACATACATATTGCATATATATGCATATATGCACACTATGAACGTTTTGACTTGTTATTGTGAACCCAACTTTCTTCAAACACAAGTTTATACCATAAACATTTACTAACATGGAAATAACTTTTATATAATTTCTTGTAAAAAATGTTTTCTTCTAAAATTTCGTTTTTCTCTATTTTTCGTTTATAAAACTTAATGTTTTAGTAGCACTTGTTATTCAGCAGCCCTTCTATTCTCTTAATGTTTTATTTATTTCCATTTTTATGTGCATGTGCCGTTTATATTCCGTTCGCTTTATTCTGTCAGTTTAAACAATAACTTTTATCCGCAATTCATATTAAATGTTGATGAGGTACTCCGTTATATCCAAAGATGCTCTCCACCAAAAATGGCCTCTACTCAAGTCAGGGACCACGCCATAAAACTATAAATTGAATTTCGAGAGAATTAAGGGTTATAGTCAGCTAACGTCTTCCTAACTTCCGACATAGTGCTACCGGTAGTAGTGGGAAGACAATTCAGTTCCTTAATTTTTATTGTTCTTCAGTATTTCTATTGTGAAGTGATCTATTGAAATAAAATATAAGAAAAGAACACTATTGAAAAGTATACAATAAAAATTAAAATTATACAATAAAAATTAAAATTATACAGATAAAAATGACAGAATTAGTCTTTATTTGCACTTTTAATAATAAAATTTAAAAAATAAGTTTTTATAAGAAATATGCTAATGAAATTATAAAAAATAAGTCGTTTTTTTTAATTTTAAAAGTATAAGTTTTTTTATTTGAATTTATATTACCTGTGCAATGTTGTCAGCAGGGATAGAGGAACAGATGAGAACATCAAGCGCTGGATAAGCAAAGTCAAGACACACCTTCAGCATCTTAAGACCAATCTGGAGAACAACAACCCTCTCACTCCAGAATAAGATCTGAATTTTCAACTCTAATGTGAAGTCGGTTCTACTCTGTGGCTAAGAAACGTGGAGAGTGACCAAGACCAACACGCACAAACTCCGGACATTCACCAACAGATGTCTCAGAAACATCCTAAACATCAAATGACCACAGACTCCATCTCCAATGAACAACTGTAGGACAAAACCAACCAAACCCCAATCGAGATAAAGATCAAAAATGAAAATGGAACTGGATTGGCCACACCTTGCGGAAGCCTGCATCCTACATCACCAGGCAGGCTCTTGAATGGATCCCACGGTGCAAGTGTAAAATTGGTCACCCAAGGCAGATATGGAAAAGAAGTATTGAGGCTGAGACCAGGGCTGTCGGAATGGCATAGGCCGAACTGAAGAGGACCAGCCAGAACCGGGTCCGTTGAAGGAACATCGTTGCGGCCCTATGTTCCCCAAGGATCAAAATGCCAAAACATTCTAATTCATATAATAAATATGTTTATGTAAGTATAAAAATAAAATTATTGAAATCAAAATAACAAAATTTCAAACATCATAAAAAAAAAAACGCATCCAATATATAATATTACCAAAATAGTTTTAAAATGTTTTGAAAAGTGTTTTCAATAATTCTTTAAAAAGGAACACTAATTTCAATAACTCTTAATTAAAATAAGACCGAAAAACTTTTCAATGAATATTAAATAAATTTAAAAAAAAAAAAAGAAAAAAAAAGAAAAAAAAAGAAAAAGAGAGATCAGAAAAACGTAGTTTAAAAAGTACATGCGCAGGGGAGATATAGGCGTTAGAGAGAGAGAAAAAAAAAAAAAAAAAAAAACCCGAAGGAACTGATTTGCCTTGTCATCGCTTCTGGTAGTACTACGCCGGAAGTTAGGAAGTTCGTTAGCTGACTATAACAAAATTTAGTTTTAAACCTTTTCACTACTGCTGAGTAATGACCAAAGAGACAGTCTTACCTTATAGATAAAAGTAAAGACAAGATCGCTACTATTTTATTAAGCAGGTCAGTTAGGTTTTAATCTCCACTTCCTCTTCACAAGAATAGAGTCCTTGTTTTTTGGAGGGATTTTTTTTTTCTTTCTGGACTGTAAACAATAAAAAAAAGGAAGTGTGTCTCTTCTTTACTGTCATTGAGAAGGGAGTTTTCGCCTTGAGCAGAAGTTATTTTACCTACAAAAGGTTTCTTGTCTAGTGTTACCAGCTAGCCAGGAAATAATGGTCAGGAGGCAGAATCCTTATTAACACCACTGACCTTGTTTGTATGCTCCTCCACCACCACCACCACCACCACCACCATCAGATGGGCTAATTTTATACTCAAACAATAAAGTTGTTGACAAGATGCTTATTAAACTAGAAAACAGCAGCCATTGCTCTCGGCTGAAACTTTATAGCATTACTGTTGGTTTTCAATCATTTTGAACTAGTTGAACTCTGTTGACAAACTTAGACTCTCCCACTCCCCTCCTACCTATTGCCTAAAGACATTTTGATATAATATCCAGAAGCCAAAATGGACGCCGGAGGGGAGTGTGTGTGTGTGTGTGTGTGTGTGTGTGTGTGTGTGTCCATTCAGAAGTAAAATTTTGACCGACTTTCACTTCAAACCATTAATTTGATTGGATGGAGATTTGCTTTGAAATCTAAAAAATACAGAGATTATTTTTATTTGCTTCCTCTCCAAGGGGGATTAGGCACAGGAGGTATTGTTTTGAGACGCCAGTGCATTAGGATAAGTGCACTTTGTCCTACAAAAAAAAAAAAAAAAAAATGCTAAAGTAGCCTCGTCGGCATTCCCCAATAAGCAATAAACTAACCTCTTCTTAGATAGAAGGTAATGACTGGAAGGGTGAATCTCCTAGGACTGCACAGAACAGTTCATAAGTCTGATAATAAAAAATATATTCACGTCTCTAAAGCATGTAAGCCTGATCTCATCCTTGCTATAGTCTTAAAGAAATACTCTGCTGAGTTGAATCCTGTCATCTGCAAGCTCTACAACAAATGTTTTCCCAAATCTTGCTTCCCTGATAGCTGGAAAACTATCTTTAGTGTACCAGTGTTCAAGATTTTGGTGAAAAAAAAAAAAAATGATCAACAACAAATTATCACTATCAGTCTCCTCCAACTTTTTGCTAAAATCTTTAAATTATTAACCAATCTTTATACATAGGTCTACCACCTCATTAATGCCAAACCAATTCTGACCAACAGTCTGGATTTAGACAAGCCCATTCTACTGTGGATATCTAAACGGTCATCTCAGAACACAATTACTATTTTTTGCCTGATTACCATAAAAATGTGTCGAATACACATATATTTTCTACAAAATTACATTTGTGGGGATAATCTATAAATTTTAAATATTGATAATTTAAAATCAATAAATATTTATTATTCAATTATTACTACAAGACAAAGATAATTAACAAAATCATTTTTGGCATCAGAAAATATGCAGAAATTTTTCTGATTGTGATACCAATTCTGATATCCCAAAAAGTTCCAATTTTTCCGATTCCAGTTAATCCTAATACTAATATATATTAAAATATAATTATCCATGGACACATGTTTTGGCATTATATGGCTCATCAGCATGGCTAGACCTTGGAAAATACAAACCAGAATCTCAGATTTTGGAGGCTGAAGCTCTAACACTGGGCCAATTCCCAAGTTAATCAGCATTTTTTGTAAATGTCATTTATTTTTTTGCCTGTGATACGTTTACGTGAAAATCTAAATGCTAATTGAGAATAATTTTGCTAGGTCTAGCCATACTGATGAGTCATAATGATGAAACACATGTCCATGAATAATTATATTGTAATATATATATATTAATATTGGGGGGATTATCAGAATTGGGAATCAGAAAAATCGGAATGTCTTGGGATATAGGAATTGGTATCAGAATCGGAAAATTTGTGCATCTTTTCCTTTGCCAAAAATGATTCCTTTATTTTTTGAAAATATATGCTGTTCCCAAATCATCTCCGTATTAGTGCGTACACACACACACACACACACTTAAACATAATCGCCCCATCACACAAAACTTCGCAAGTCAAAAAAATGCTGGACAAAGCCATTTCAAGAAGGGAGAAATCAAATAGAAAGTTTGTCAACCTCTTCGCCACTGTTTAAAATTAAGACATTTTCTTTTTTTCTTTTCTTCTTTCTACATGTTTTTCTTTCTTTGTTTTTAAAACTTCCCAGTTTGAGACGTTTGCCTTTTTTTTTTTTTTTTTAAATTCATATAGAATAACATTTCAATCGGTGAACATGAAAATTAATGCAAACCCTAACACAGCATCATTTTTTTTTGTCATCAGAGGATGCACACACATATATTAATCATAGGAATATTGTTTTGCTGTATTACAGCTCATTAGTGTTGCTAGATATGCAAGCTCTTCAAGGTCCTGGATATGACCTTAAACTATATCCGATAGTGAGGCCCCAGCTTGCAGGCTCTAGGGAGTGTGGAGCCACCCTTTAATTGCCATAGCTCCCAGGTCCACTCTGACCCGGATGGTAGTACCTGTTAGGGTACCAACGATGGCTTAAATAGAAACTGACTTGCAAAAAACATATTCTATTAAAAAATTTTTATTCAAAATCACCGGATTCGGCATTAAATAACCTGAAAAGGGTTGATATGCTGTAAAACAACCAACCAAGCTCTTCAAGCACAGACACACTCACATTTGAATAAAGTAGTGGAGAAGGTAGTTGTTTACTCCTCCTATCACTAATATCCACCATCATCATTTTTCACTGCGATACCCATACCACTACATCAGTTCGAGTCTATAACTATGGTTATGATACCGATGGTAACCAGATGTCATCATCGTCCCCATCGCTGACACGTCAATGGGATTGATCAGCATCTTCATCCTCAACTATTGAACAATTGGTGGTGATAATGCTGGTGGTGGTAGGAGAGGTTTCCGATACCTCTCTCCTCTTATTCAACCACACTCAGCAGTGTAGAATCAGCAACCAAATTATCGCTATTATTATTATTATCACTCTCTCATTATAACTATCTCTTTTCTATTGTTTTTAACTTTACTGCTAAAGACGTTTTCTTTGTTATTTCATAACGTAACTAATTATGACGTTATTTTATGTTAATAGGAGTCTTAGTGTAAACGCCAGCAAAACATTTTTTTGTCATTTTTGGCAGAGGATGTACACACTTATGAAAGATATTTTCTTTGGTTTTGTGACAAGCATGCGCAGAAGCGCTCAAGACTTGTGTGTCGATGTCTTAGTCAGGCTTACCTACGGCGAAAATGAGTTCGTCCATGGGTTATAAAAAGCCAAGATCAGAGTTATTTAGCGAGTAACTGCCGAGGTTGCTCTGGTAATGTGTCATATTGAATCGTTTTGACGGAGTTGTTCGGGATCATGTTGTGTCGTTTCAACGGAGTTGTTTGGGATCGTTTCGTGTTATTTCAACGGAGTTGTTCAGGATTATGTTGTGGGGTTTCGATGGAGTTGTTTGTGATTGTGTCGGATTGCAGAGACGAAATTGTTCAGGACCAAGCTGGAACATGTGGATGGAATTGTTTGGAACTGTATTGTGTCATGTATACAACATCAATTGGTTTCCATCTATTATCCAGTTGATTTGAAGGTTGTCAGTCATAATGCCACGTATGATAACAATTTTTTTTTTTTTTTTTTATCTCTCTTCCCTCGTGAAGCAACAGGTTTGATATTCTAAGTCTAAAGCAGCATTTCAGTCAGTTTATCAAAGTTTTAAAGTTTAGGTATAAGCATTTCCATCATAAAATATGTTGAATTAAATAGACATCACTGCAGAATGTCCACATTTGTTTTTATGTTTGATATATGAAAAAAAAAAAGCCAAAGTCAGAGGCATTCACCTTAGACAGGTTGAACCGGCTTCCCCCATAAGAGGAAGTTTAATGGGAATATCAAATTCACAAGCGATCCCCAGTTGCATATATATATCCTGGTTAAGGGAAACAGCAGCATTAGATATCTGAAGTTCTTGCAGGGAGGTGTCGACAACCTCCTACATACAGCACCTGGTGTTCCCAAAAAAGGTCACCCCTCTGGTACTGACCAGGCTAAATGTTGCTTAACCTCGGTGATCTGAGGAGAACCTGTGTGTCAACGTGATTATGCCGTATACATGTTTGATATACTGTGGAATACAATCAACCCAACAGTCTCAAAAAGCACACAATGAAACAATGTCACAACCATTATAATCGTGTTTACACGATGCGAAACAATATGGGTGTCGCTTTTAATGCAAACATGGATAGAAATAGATTGCAGACGGATCCATTGTCCAGGAATTATCTAGTCAAACAAAACAAAACAAAACTTGGTGGATAGGTTTATTTTTTTTATTTGCCCAAGAAAATCATTAGGGGACGGGGAGGAGGGGGTTATTAACAAAATATGGAAACCTAGCAGGAAGAAAGTAGGGAAAAATATACATACTTAGGAATATCTATATAAAGTTAAGTATGTGTACACGTTTATATATTTGCATGTATAGCATTCACTCCTAAACTGATTAACCGATCATTAATAATTTTGGAATATTGATATTAAGCAAAAGGTTGAGTCATTAGGGATATATTTAGTTTAATTTAGCTTTATGCAAAAGTGGAGGGGAGAGAGTAGAAGCCTTTCGTGAAAATTCAGATATCTTTGATTTTTGTGAAATTTTATCAAAGACATCAATTAATAAATATTTCCCAAATTTTAGTTTCTTTGTAGTATTCAAAAAAGATTTTTAGAAGGCATAATACAAACACAATTTTCCATTTGAAAATTCAAATATTTCAGACGTGCATTAAATTTGATCCATAGTTATTAGATATTTAAACAAAATTTCTTAAATTTCAATGTTTTTCTAGAATCAAAATCATTTAATAAACTTTGATCAAAAGTTGGAAGAAGGAATCAAGGTATATGGTTCAGTATTATTATATCTTGACCTGTTCTATTCAGGTTATTCATTGTACTCTTCCTGGGACGGGTATTCTTTTAGCTATACATATGGACACACATGTTTACTCCAAACCCCCTTCTATGTCTTTACAATACAATACATAGTCACAGTAAAAAAGTGGGGGAGGAGGTGGTTGGTTACTTTTAATGCATCTAAAACCAAGCTCCTATCTTTACATCATCAACGCTCTGATCCCCATCTGCATCAATTGAAATGGATGGCTCTCGTTTTGGGGAGGCTCCATGTTTTGACAAGCTTCTGGGATTGACCTTTACGAGGGGCGTGCAATAAGTAATGCCCCTGACCCACTTCCCATAGCGGTAGAGCAACGAAACTTGGCACAATTATTAGTCTTTTTCTACATAGGAACCACTCAGAGTTATGCATTTCTCCCATCGTTTGATGCAGCTCTGGAGACCGCTTTTGTAGAACACCCCAGGTTGGTTTTCCAACCACGACGTGACTTCAGATATCAAGGCTGCATCATCTGGGAAACGCTTTCCTTTCAAAAACAACTTCATGGCTGGGAAGAAGTGAAAGTCAGAGGGTGCAAGGTCAGGAGAGTAGGGAGGATGGGGAAGGATTTCATAACCACATGCCCGTGCTTCTGATCTGGGGACATGAGAGTTATGGACTGGAGTGTTGTCCTGCAGGAAGAGGGTAACTTTACTGATCTTGCCCCGCCTCTTGATTTTGATAGCTTCCCTTAATTTCCTTAAAAGTGAAGCATAATAGGCTCCTGTAATTGTGGTACCCTTTTCCAGGAAATCTGTCATCACTACTCCGTCCTGGTCCCAGAAGACTGTGAGCATGACCTTGCCAGCAGAGGGCTGCACCCTTGTCTTCTTTGGAGGTGGTGAGTCCAAGTGCTTCCACTGCATTGACTGGGCTTTGGTCTCTGGATCATAGTGATGGACCCAGGTTTCATCCTGTGTAATCAGTCTTTTGAAAAACTTTGACTCATCTTCTTGGCACATCTTCAAATTCATCCTCGAGCACTCAATACGTTCTTGCTTCTGGAATGGTGTGAGCAACCTGGGAATCCATCTGGCAGACACTTTATGCATATGCAAATGGTCATGAATGATAGTTTCCACAGACTCTGTACTAATCTTGACATCTTGGGCTATTTGGCGAATAGTAATGTGTCGATATTCCAAAATAGCAGCCTCAACTTGATGGACAGATGCCTTATCAATGGCAGAAGGGGGTGCAACCAGTTCTGGGAGCTGTTTCCACAGATTTCCAGTCATGTTTGAATTCACGATGCCAGCGTTTTACAAGATCATATGATGGGGCATTATCACCATAAGTTTCTTTCATTTCATTAAAAGTCTCCTGTGGTGTGTATCCTTTCAAATACAAAAAACGGATCACTGCTCGACATTCAACAGGCTCCATTTCACACCTGACTCAGTTCAAACACCTGTAAAACAGAAACCACAATTAGTTCAGAGCTGTAATTTGCCACATTACCCGTAGAGATATAAATTATTGCACATGCAAAATTTCAGCTAGATCAGACAACTGGAAGTGGGTCAGGGGCATTACTTATTGCACACTCCTTGTACTCCTGATCTGAAATGGAACATGTACATCAAGTCTGTTGCCAAGGTCGCTGGAAAAATTGTAGGATCCTTCTACCGCTCCAGATTATATCTCACTGCTGATGCAATTGTCTATCTATATAAAAGCCAGGTACGTCCAGGGATGGAGTACTGCTGCCACATATGGGTAGGAGCTACTGAAAACAGCCTATCCTGCCGTAGATTCCATGAACAAAGCTTCTTTCTTAGAAGTGCACGCCTGTGGAATTCTCTTCCGTTTGCCTGTTTCACACCTGACTACAACTTGGATGTCTTCAAGTCCAACATAAGCAAATTCCTGATGAATCGCCCCCTTAAGACACTTTATCAAATCTCCAATACTAACGATTACTAAGATACTATCCCATTGATTACTGTGCACTCAATAACCCTTATGCCTGAGTGGCTTCCGGGCCTTGATACGTGGTGACTACCATGTAAAAAAAAAAATGTACTTAGGCACAAAATACATTTTATATAAGTCATGAATTAGGAGTGATTTTTTATAAGTTTTTTTGTAAGATTAAAATACTCAATATTTTGTAAATAGAGCCATTCTTGTTATAATTGAGGATTTTTTTTTTTTTGGTTGCCGGTACGTATTGACCACTCATAGGCTCCTAAAATACTCAACAGTATTAAACTTTTCAGATGTCAGTTGTGTGTATAGATTTAATAATGTTGATACTACTAATAAAACTACTTTTGCTAATTGTAAAAACAATAACGTGACGCAGTGGATAGAGACGTTGAATCTCTATGATTCCAGGTGAGCATTGTTTGAAGATAGCAGTTTCAATCGTACCCAAAGCCGGACAGAGGGTTATATTCTAAGCCAAAAACGTGGTGAGACAACAACAACTATGGAAGGCAGTAATTGCTGAGGATACAGTTACAAGACTCAACATTCCTATCCTGTCGTGATTTATCACCTGATGAAGGCCAGAGGAATAGTTGGCTGAAACAATAACTAAAAGATGAGGATAATAGTCCGCAAATAAATAAGTAAATGTATAAACTGCTCATCGCTAAAGAATTCCAATAATAATAACAATATCTTTTGAATGTAGAGCCATTGTTGAAATATTAAAATATAGTTCCAAGCAAAAAATAAAAAATAACAATTGTCAATATAAATACAGGTAAAGAATTAATCCAGTCAGGACATAGTGGTCTTCTCATGTCAAAACGGAAAAATATCACCAAATGTAATTTTCTCTTCCCTGCAACATCTTTCCAACAGCAGAGATGCTGCTAGCCTGTCTCTGCTCTATCGTTATTTTCATGGCAAGTGCTCGTCTGAACTCCAACATATTGCCCCTCTTTTACCAAACGTTCACAGAAAAAACACTCGTCTAGCTATCAATAATTTCACCCACTCTCAATCCGTGCCTAAACCTAAATGTGGATTCCATGAACAAAGCTTCTTTCCTAGAACTGCCCGCCTGTGGAACTCTGTTATGCTGGCCTGCTTTCCAACTGACTACAATATGGTCGTCTTCAAGTTCAACGTAAACAGGTTCTTGTTGGACCATCCCCTTAAGTAATCAAATTATACTAAATTTCCACTACTAATGATTACTTGTCCCAATGATTACAATACACTAATTAACCTTTATCCTTGAGTGACCTCCCGGCCTTGATAAGAGGTGAGTATATATAAAAAAAAAAAAAATATTCATTATATTTTATAAAGCGATTCTGATATTTGATTGGTCCGTTATTATCAAACATGATGATAAATATAATCATCAAAATCTTTGTGGTCATATCTCTCTTTACACATTCGTCATTTGAGTAGGGTGGGTCTCCTCGCTACTTCAGTTGTTCAGAAACCAGAGGCGAAATACCAGTTGAGGACCCGTTCTTGACAATCAGCCAGACAGGTGTTGGGCCAGTTTCCCTCAGACTGAAGTACATTGGCTGGACAGCACATAGGAGGTTCCCCCCTTCCAGGCCTTGCTACCCGGCTTTTGGATGGAATAAGTTCATTGCTTACTACCTGAGGCACCCTTACTGAGGAATGCTGACAGGGCTATCTAGGGAATTTTTGATAGGTCAGACTGCTCCTTCTTTAGGGGTGCTGACTTTACACTCCTTACCTTCCGACTTTGTGTCACATCTTGCTGCAGTGGTAGCAAGTAAATATCTACCCTCTACACATGCCAAAAATATTGCAACACTATTAGTCAGAATTGTACTAATGTTAAATAAATTATTATTTTTTTATTTTTTATTTTTTTTCAATAAAGATTGGTCATTTTGGAGAAGTTGTAGTATCTGGTTTACTATTTCCATTTGGTACTTGAATCCATGGTGCAACACTAAAAAAATTCTTAATGGCAATCTTCTGTGGGTTATTCTTCATAACAAAGCAAAAACAAAATACTACAAAAATACAGAAGACAACAGCAGGTTAAACTGCAAAGTAAATTTAAATATGGATTCCATAAACAAAGCTTCTTTTCTTGAACTGCCTGCCTGTGAAACTGTTCTGTTGGCCCACTTTCCAGCTGACTACAATGCGGTTGTTTTCAAGTCCAATGTAAACAAATTTTTGTTGAACCATACCCTTAAATAACCAAATTATACAAAAATTTTCACTACTAACGATTACTACGCTATTGTCCCAACGACTACCATACAATCTTTGAGTGCTGTCTGGGCCTTAATAAGCGGCGACTCCTTTGTAAAAGTAAAAAAATAAAAAATAAAAAAATAAAAAAAAATAGTTATTCATGACAACATGCAGAAATTGTGCACTCCTCAAAAATACATACTAAACAGATATACACATGTATATACTAGTGATGGGACGATTCCGAAGTAAATTTCTGATTTTGATACAATTAACATTTCCGATTCTTTATAAACCTCTAAATAGTTAACTATAAATTAGTTATTTTCCCCAGATTACCATAAAAACACACGTTAAATATTTTCTCAAACGTAAAAACACTTGTGGAGGGATGATCTGTAGGTTTTAGTTTTACTGGTAGTTTAAAATCAACAAATATTATTTTATTATTATGGAAGATTTTTCTTAAACTAAAATCAAATAAAAATAATTAAAGGAATTGTTTTTGGCATTGAAAAATATGCACAAATTTTTCCAATTCCGATACTGATTCTGAGACCCCAAAAAGTTACGATTTTTTTCTATTCCCAATTCAGATTAATTGTCCCAACACTAGTATATACACTACATATCCACTTATATTCATTCTGAAAAAAATAATTGCACCAAAAATAAACGTAATTAAGAGATAAACTGCCCACTACATGAATGGTGCATTATATAAACATTTAAACAATCGCGTATGCATAAAACAATTGGAAAAATATATAAAATAGTGTCTTATATATTTCTTAAACCTAAATAACTTTTTCAATACAAAGTAAAAAATATAATTCTGTGTTACAAATCAATTAGGCAAATATTGATCCATGTTCTTAAAAATGAAAAGTTCTATTTCCAATCTATTTTAAAATTTTCATATTTAAAAAATATTAATTTAAAAAAAAAAAAGGGGGAAAAGATTCCCAAGCAAGGGCGTACTTCTAAATATAACCCTTATTCAATAAAGACAATTTTTCCAAAGACTGTTGCAACATGGGGATGGCAAAGTTTCACTTGATAGTGATTCTTCCATGTCACCTTTTCGAATCAGCAATGTTATCAAGTTAATTCAAGCAATAATTGCCAAAGTGTTTTGAAAACTCAAGCACAGTTTAAAAATTACAAGCGGCTTTGTCAAAAAGCTATGACTTCTGCTAAAAACGTCACAATTAATTCCGTCAGTAGCAGACAGTTGACCGCAACAAGACGAACAGAACAATCTGTTGACACGGTGCCAGATCGTTTGGAAACTGTTCATTATACAACTGAATTTATTTATTTTTCTTCTTTTTTACGCTTTGCAACTACCAGTTATGCTTTCTCAATAACTTGCAAAAGTTCGAGCACTAATTATGCTTTTGGAGAAGTTGAAGCAAACTTGTTTAGCCACCGAAACAACATGGCGCCACATTATGTAGAAAGAATCATACTCACAGGACGTTGGCTCAGTATTAACAGAGCTATTTCCCTCGAACCATATTCAAGTTATCTCTCCTGAATTATAACTGTGCAAACAAGAGAATAAACTCTCTAATTCTGGAAACAAATTTTCTTGGAATATTTAAAAAGATTTTTATGAGTCATAATACTGCTTTGAAGATTCAAATATTTCAGATCTGCATTGAATTTGATGCATAGTCACAAGACACCAATTAAACAAGATTCCTTAAATTTCAATTTATTCTTAAGATTTCTTAATAAAAATCATGTAATGGATTTGGATCAAAATGAGAATAAGGATTCTAAATCTAAGGTTTAGTATAATTATATGTTGATTTTAATCTTCATAAGGAGACATAAATGTAAATGGTCGGAGAGAACTTGAATGCCTACTAGACACTATCCACAAGTGTCTAAGGTTTCTCTGTATAAGGGTTTGTCAGAACAACCTGGCATGAGGATACTTTCCCTACAAGTAAACCTTGACCACATCTTCCAAATCACATAGTATTTGCTACCTAAATAAGATCTCCTCCGTATGACTAACCCACACTGGCTTTTACGATGAATGATGCACCTTCGAGTAATAGCATGAAACTGGATACTTGACTAAGCTAGATGAATTCTTTTCCTGGAATCCAGTAAGACCAAGAGACCACAAAAAAAATATACTATATTTAAATGGTCAATTGGGGAGAGGAAATTTATATTAACTTGTTTATTAATTTTATTCCGTTAATGGCCATATATAGAATAACTGTCCACTAAACGACACACGCACATATATACACACGTTTTAAAGACAGAATACTGACACCAGTTGATATCTCTTGGTTATTAATTTCTTTTTTTGAAAGTTAATTTTTCTTGAAGACAAAGGCAACATTTTTCCAATGTATGAAAGAGGATTTTGTTCCATTTTTTTTCTTTTAAAGATTGTGCAATCGATATCTATGATAACCAATCCAAGTTTTTATCATTCAATGTTTTAATTAATTTGTGTCTTGTTTATATGACTAGATCCCCCCCCTCGCCAATCTTTCACGAAAAACACCCGACTGGCTGAAACTACTGTCAATAATTTTCCCCACTCTTTATCTATGCCTAAATCCAAACGTAGATTCCATGAGCAGAGCTTCTTTCTCAGAAGTGCACGACTGTGGAACTCTCTTCCGTTTGCCTGTTTCCCACCTGACTACAACTTGGATGTCTTCAAGTCCAACATAAACAAATTCCTGAAAAACCGACCTCTTAAGTAAGACACTTTATTAAATCTCCAATACTAATGATTACTACAATACTATCTCATTGATTATTGTACACACAATAACCCTTATCCCTGAGTGGCCTCCGGGCCTTGATAAGTGGTGACCTACATGTAAAAAAAAAAAAAATTAGCCATAAACTTGAGAAATAAAGTCTTTATTGTTTTTGTTTTTTTAAGATTTACCTTACATTCTATTTTGTATAATTTAAGAGAGTTTTAATGCCTACTAGACATTGTCCTCGAGTATCTAAGGTTTCTCTGTACAGGAGTTTGTCAGGACAACCTGGCATGAGTATACTTTTTCCTACAAGTAAATCCTTATCAAATATTCAAAATCACATGACGTATTCACAGCCCAAATAAGATCTCCTCCGTATGACTTAACCCCCACTGGCTTTTACAAGGAATGGTGCACCTTCTTCAAGTGATGTTACTTCAAGTAATAACGTGAAGCTGGATACTTCACCAAACTAGATGAATTTTTTTTCTAGAATCCATTTTCAAAATAAACTTCAATTATCTTTTCTCTTTCTTCGTTTTAGAACTTATTAATGTTTAAATTTCCAACGATTTAATTTTATAAATTTGAAAAAAATAAAATTAAAATAATTCATTAAAAAAAAAAAAAATTCATTTTAAACTGTTAAAGTGAATTATGTACTATTCTGTATTATCAGAAATGGTTTATCATTCAAAAGAAAAAACATAAAATTAACTCCTAATGATTTTAAACAAGAATGAAAACGAGGGACTAAAATTAATTTACACAAACTTCAATTGCAGACATAAAGACAGAGAAATAAAGGAGAGAACTTGAATGCCTACTAGACGCTATCTTCGAGTGTCTAAGGTTTTTCTGTACAAGGGTTTGTTAGGACAATATGGCATGAGGACACTTTTCCCTACAACCCTGATTAAATATTTAAAATCACATGAAGTATTCGCAGCTCAAATAATATACCCTTTGTACGAATAATCCACAGTGGCATTTATGAGGAACTAGCCTGGGTACACGGTGTTGCATGGGTGTTTGTAGGTGTGTGTTGAGCAAAAAAAAAAAAAAAAAAGTGTTAGTAGGCAGGCAGGCTCGAACCCGTGACGCAAAGACGGAAAAAAAGTGGGTAAGGGTGTTGGTTGAGCGAAAAAAAAAAAAAAAAAAAAAAGAGTGGTAAGCAGGCTCGAACACGTATTGCAAAAGAAGTTTAAAAAAAAAAAAATAAAAAAAAAATGACATGTTTGCTGTTGCACCCATCGGCAAACCGGAAGAGACAGGTTTAAATTAAGGCTAGAAAAAAGGCGATGACTTTTGAAAATATCGGCGAAAAAAAGCGACCTCTCCCTGTAGAAAAGTGTCTAGTGAAGGAGTTAATTATATGCATTTTAAAGATCTTAAGAATAGCTACGACATAAGAACGTTGTTTTAAGGTGTCAATAACAAACACAATATTAGTTTTGTATTTTCACTATTTCCAAACGCTAAAAAAAAAAATTCTGAGGGTTACTGAATTGACTCAGATTCATAATTACCTCAACCTAAGAGGGATTCTCAACCAAGGAAATCTTACAGATAATGAAAAACAAATAGTTTCAGCCTTTTAAAATACTTACAATTACTTCAGTCTAGGAGGAATTCTCAAAGGAAGGAATAGAGGCAAAGAACAACGAATAGTTTCTGCATTTTAAAATATTACTTATAAGATTTACCCTTTCTTTTTTGGAAACATGTGGAGGGGTTTTATTGTTCTTTTACTGTTTTTGATTTCTTTTGTTTATTTCTTTCATGGGAGGCGGTTCTTAATTCTTTTTTTTTTTAATTTTTTTTTTTACTTAGGAGTCACCACTTATTAAGGGCCGAAGGGCATTCTAGGATAAGGTTTAATGAATGTAAGGTGGTAGTGTAGTAATCGTTAATGGTGTAAATTGAGTAGAATTCGATTATTTATGGGGACGGCTCAACAAGAACTTGTTTACATTGGATTTGAAGGCTACTATGTTGTAGTCAACCGAGAAGCAGGCCAGCAGAATAGTGTTCCACAGGTAGGCAGTTTTGGGAAAGAAATTTTGTGTGTGGAATATATATAACAGCATATCATCAGCTCACTTCATTTTTAACTGAAAGTATTGTTCGTTTTTTGTTTTGTTTACATTTTCTTGTACTTTCTTAAATTACCTACCGCTTCATAAAATAAAATAACAATTTCATTAATTTATGAAACTGACACAGGAAATACATTTTCTTTGTTACCACTCAGAAATCATACACACAAATTATATTAAATGTTCCCCGTTCACATGTACATGTAAATGCAAAACAAAGTTCCAGAAATTTCCCATTGAGAGTGCACACGTATGTGCAAACATTGAGGAAAAAAAAAATAAAAAAGTAACAATTTTTTAATAAAATAAGAAAACACACTTAGCAATTTAATTAGCTAGCATCTTTTTATAACTCCTCGGGTGACACCAAGAAACGGGCCTGTTAGTGTGTGTATATACATGTTAGCATTTCAGCCCGGTGTTGCCCGGGTGTTTGGAGGTGTATGTTGAGAAAAAAAAAAAAAAAAAAAAGCGGTCAATTTTTTTTAACTTTGGCCCCGATTATGACCCCTTACCTTTTATTGTGTTGGGCTCAAATCAAGTTTATTAAGTTTGATCCATGTTCAAGGAACTTATATCTAAAATTTCAAGTGTTTAGACCCAAAATTGTCAAAGGAGTTTGGTAGAGTTCTCAAAGGTCCAATCGTTGAACTGACCCCTTAATCAACAAATTTCTGGCCGAACATGGATTACAAAGATTTCCCCAAATCTCAGTACCCTGTATATCAAATTTCGAGTCTGTAGACTGAAAATTGACGGAGTTATTGCGTAGGAAAATGTACACAGACACGTTCACTTTTATAGATAGATAGATAAATAGATAGAGACAGATTGGATGCAATACGTAGTAATGATTGAAAAAGTTAAAAAATAAAAAAAAGACGTGCGCCACCACCGAGAATCAAAACCAAAACTTTCATCTCACGATTTATCTTTGCCTCTGTTGTCAATGACTGGGCTATGAAGACATTTATAATGCAAGGCTAAAAATTAAAACATGAACCAATAGCTACTACGTTATGCATTCGTAATGGCGGAGTTTGACTATCACCTAGCAAATTTCTTTTTTTTTTTTAATTTTCCCACTTTTGCACCGATTTTTCCCGGGTAAAACCGTGGCTACTGTAATATGATGGCCTAGCGACGACTATAATTTAGTCTGGTGACGTCATGAACATCAGTCTGTTGAAATTTGGTCACGTGTCTCATGACTAAACCGGAAGTTGGTTTAAAGTTTTGGAGGGTTAAATAAATTTAAACATGCCGTCGAGATGTATAGTTCTAAAATGCCGAGGTAACTACGAAAATGGACGAAAAGTTACCGTGTTTTCATTCCCCCCCCCAAAAAAAAGATAATTTACCAGTGGATTAATGCAATAAAAGAAAGGATTTTACTCCATCTAAATATAGCAGAGTAAGTGTTAAAATGTTTGAGATATTTACAAAAAAAAAAAAAAAAAATAACGCGTCTTTTTTATTTTTATTTATTTATTTTTTTTAGAACGTATTTTAACATAAAAATGAAAGTATGTATATAAAAAATGAATTTTACATGTAATTTAAGTTATGTGCTGAAATAATAAATTATTATTTAGAAACTTACTTAAAATGGGGAGTATGGTGAACATATTATGTACTTTTACCTAACAATTTAATAAAAGCGATATCGTAAAAACGGAATTCCTTGTTTAAATAATTGTAAATAAGAAAAATAATTTATCTTTTTAGTTCAACTATTTTACTGTGCAATATTTATATCAGCGTGAAATAGATTAAACTTTTTAAGTTTATGACCGTTTTTGTTATCCCAAAAGCTTATTAATAATTATCTGTGGTAAATGTCGTGGCCCTGTAGGTGTCAGAATTTTGGAGAATATACTTCCAAAATAAGCTATTAAAATTGTTTAAAAAAATAATAGAAATATTATTTTTTATTTAAAAAAAAATGTTTACAAAATGCCGGCAATAAAAAAATAATATTTCTATTATTTTTTAAACAATTTTAATAATTTATTTTGGAAGTATATTCCATAAAGAAAATAAACAACCCTCATTAAACGGAGAAATTATGAGTTTTGTATATGTTATTCGCAGTTTTGTGTTAGGGTTGTCAAAAATTCCCCCAAAATTCTGATACTGCTAGTGGCGCTGTAAACGAAAATAACGTTTAAAATTACGGTAAACGAGTAGTATCTAAGATATGAAGAAATGTTAGTTTTAAAAAATGGAGGATCACTTTTCTATAAAAATTTAACGTAAAATGAGCACCCACTTTATGGCCATCGTTTTTTTTTGGGGGGGCGCTTTTTTTTAACAAATAAAAGCGAAGAAAAATGAGTATGGCCACCTTTATGTTGGGGGTTGGGAGTCAACGTACAATGGTCACAGTTTAACATAAAATGAGTACCCCCTTTCAAAAAGTGTAAATAGAATTTTTGTCGGGGAGAGGGGATCAACTGTAGGTGCTCATTTTACATTTAGTTGTGTTCATTCCTACACCCATGTTTGAGGCGAAAATGTAATTTAAAAAAAAATTGCTCATTGCCCATGTAAAAAAATTTTAAAAATTGGCCATAAAGTGGGTGGTCGTTTTAAGTTAAATTACCCCCCCCCTTTTTTTTTTAACTAACATCTCTTTATATCTTGGAAACTACTAGTTTGCCATAATTTTAAACGTTATTTTCGTTTTCAGCACCCCGAAAACCTATGAAAATGGTAATTTAAAAGAATTTTTTAAGGGTGGACTAATTTACCTTATTTTTTTATTTTATCGTTTTTTGTCATGTAATTTTCTTTTTTTTTGTATTAAGTCAAACATAGTACGATTTTCTTTTAAATTATTTCTTTAGGTATGTGAACTTCATTTTCGACCTGAAGACATACAGCGAGAGGCATCAGCATTTGATGAAAGGACTGGAAAGACAATGTTAAATTAAAAAAAAAAACTATCTTAAGGATGGTGCTATTCCTCGAATATTACCAAACTGTCCCTCCTATTTATCGTCATCAACCACTTTTAGAGAGTCTCCTAACGCAAAGAAAATGCGTTTAGAAAATTCTGCTCTTAAGCGTGCATTATGTGAAAGTGTTGCTGACGAGTTAGAGTTACGGAAACGCACAAACTTTCCATAATATTGATGATTTAGAAAAAAATTAACGTTTATAAATAAAAATTTTTGGACTTCTATTAGGCAAGACAATACCATCATTATATGCCATATAAAGAGATGCCCATGCCCAAAAATAAAAATGTCAGTGGTGATTGAACCGGACTTGTCCGTTAGAGTATTCTGTAGTGATGTGAAAATGAGTTCTATAGAGGAGTATAGAATTCCTAAACATGTAACAGAGGAAAGTACTCTGCAGATTTTGATGGAAAACATGAAAAAAATGGACATCGAAGAACAGGAAATGAAAACTTCTAATATAAGTTCTTTATTAAAATTCATCTTATCATTTTTGCTATTAGTGCAAGATAAATCATTTAAATATTTTAATGCCATTAAGTTCATATATGAACAAATTAACATAATGACAATGAATGAGGTTAATTATTCGAGTGAAATGATGGTATTTTCTTCCTTATTATATAACTGCTCCCGTAGAGGGTACAGACTGTTAAGAGACACTAACATGTAATTTTACCATGCTATTCAACCATTCGAAGATTAACCTTATCAACTTCTATGAATCTTGTCATTGAACAACATGATAACAATTTTCTCATGTATATTAAAAGTAAGTTCAAGTTACTAATGCAGAATGACATCACAGTATCTTTACTTGTTGATGAAATACATCTCAAACCTTAGTTTGATTATAAAGGTGGCAATATTGTTGGCTTAGCTAACAACAGCAATGAACCTGCCACAAGTGCATTTGCTTTTATGCTCAGCAGTGTATTCTCACAATATAAGGATGTTGTGCATGTTATGCCAACTAAATGTCTTCTAGCTGAGAACTTATTTGACATAATTAAACGTATAATAATTGGCTTAGAAGATATAGGGTTTAAGGTATTATCTGTTATAACAGATAATAATGCAATAAATAAAAAAAGCTATATCTTTCTTTTGTAGCCCATCAAAGCTTTCAATTGTATATCCCCATCTAGTTAGAACGTCTAGCCCTCTTTTCTTATTCGACTCAGTGCATATATTAAAATGCATTAGAAACAATTGGCTTGGCCAAAAAGATGAACCTAAATGCATAATGTTCCCAAAGTTTTGTTATAATGGAAATCATGAATTAGATAACATCCAAAGTGCTCCATTTTCTAGTTTACATAAACTTTATGCCCTAGAATCTAAATCAATTGTGAAATATTGTTATAAGTTGACTTCAAAAGCTCTTTTTCCGACTACTTTTGAAAGGTAAAATGTTAATTTGGTTTTGCAAATTTTCAACGAATATACTATTCAAGGTTTGCTAACCTTAGGAAAACAGGAATGCTTACCAAATTATGCAGAAATCGCAGAATACATTCAAATATTTTATATTTGGTGGACAATACTGAATGTGAAAACACCATATAAAAGGTGTCGACTTCGTAATAAATATGCTAATCCACTTACATTAAATAGTGATAATTATAGTTTCATAAATGTGTTCTCTGACTGGTTAGAAACTTGGAATAGCATTCCTGGAAGAACTGGTAAGTTAAAAAAGGAAACATATACTGCTTTGCACCATACTACTTATGCAATTTTAGAATTGACTAAATTTTGTATAAATGTACCGAACATGGTGTATATATTACCAGGTAAGTTTCAGACAGATAACCTTGAGGCAAGGTTTGGCCAGTATCGACAACTTAGTGGAGATCAGTATAATATATTGATACGTCGGGTGTATGAATGTGAAAAAAAAACTCAGAATGTTATCAGTTTTAAAATTGAGTTTACCAATTAATAATCGAACTATTGAATTGAAAATTTTAAAAGAAGCTAACTAGGATGAAATGACAAGGGAGCAAAAGTTACATGTTTATAAATTTAACATAGATGTAACAGAAGATGATGTTAATCAATGCAAGGAAGTACTTCCTTTACTATTATACTTAACAGGTTATTGCTGTCATGCAGTTTTCAAAAAACTGAAATGCAATAGCTGCAAAAATTTAATATCCGGGAGAGAGGCTGTTGAAGAAATAGCTGAATTAAACAGCTACTTTCAGGGTATTAACAGAGGTTTTCTGCTATACCCAAATGATATAACTAATAATTTTGTCTTATATAATTATATAGTTATAAACAAACTTACAAAATGCGATTCTTTTTTACATTCGATTCACCAGAGAAAATTAGCCATGTACATAACTTTAAATATTTTGGCTGATCAAAATTGATTATTTCATGTTGACTCTTGTGATGAGGGTCAAACTATTCAGCAAATTGAAAAAAATGCTGATATGGAGTTCATCAAATTCCCTTATAAACAATTTTTGTCGCAAATAGAATGACCATATTAGTAAAAAAAAAAAAATATCAGAAAAAGAAAAATTCAAACTTTTAATTAAATTCTACAACAGATTTTTGAAAAGTTTTAATATTCAATGTTTGAAATATTTCTGCTTTAGTAACTTTGTTTATACTAACATTTGTTTGAATTTAATTTTTAACTTATTGTTCGTTATTCAGTTAAACCAATTTATTGTTCGTTATTCAGTTAAACCAATTTATTGTTCGTTATTCAGTTAAACCAATTTATTGTTCGTTATTCAGTTTTGATTTTTAAAATATTGTTTTTTTTTTATTTAAAAAATATTTATTGTTCATTTTTATTCATTTCTATTGAATAAACTTCACTTTCATACAAATCAAATCGTATTCCTTTTCTTTTTAAACTTTTTAATTTTTTTCTCTTTCAATTCGTTTCTTTTATTATTAATATTGGATGAGTTTCAGTACAAAGTATCATGTTTATCTTTTTTAATCCAATTTTGAAGTTTTCTAACGCTTTTTGTAAAAAATGCCTGCTCGTTATCGACAGTGTGTTTCACTTATCTTGCTTGCTAGGACCTATGGCGATGACGTCATTTTTCAGCTGACAGGCCATCTATGACGATGGTCACGGTAAAACCCAAATATAAAGTTTCGTATGGATCCAAATACCTTATATATGAAGTTTCCTGTCTGTAGACTAAAAGCTCTAGGAGGAATTTGGTAGGCAAAATTTGTTAAACAAAAATATATACATACCAGCATTTCAGCCCGGCGTTGTCCGGGTGTTTATAGGTATATGTTGAGCAAAAAAAAAAAAAAAAAAAAAAAAAGCAGTCAATTTTTTAAAAACTTTGACCCCTATTATGACCTCTTAACATTTATTGTTTTGGGCTCAAATCAAGTTAAGTTAGATCCCTGTCCATAAAACCTATATCTAAAATTTTAAATGTTTAGACCTAAAATTGGCGGAGAAGTTTAGTAGAGTTCTCAAAGGTCAAATCGTTGAACTTTGACCCTTTAACAGCAAAATTTCTGTCCGAAAATCGATCACAAAGATTTTCCCAAATTTCAGTACTCTGTATATCAAATTTCGAGTTTGTAGAATTAAAATTGACAGAGTTATTGCGTAGGGAAATGCACACACACATACAGACACGTTCACTTTTATATATATACTAGCAATTCAGCCCGGCTTTGCTCGGGCCCTATGTACTGTTCATAGCTTGCCCTACGTGTGAATACACTTTATGTAAGATTTCAACTATTTAGACCCAAAATTGTCGAGTAATTTTGTAGAGACCGCAGAGGTAAATTTTTTATAAATTGGACGTCAATTTTAATCCGTTATCATTAATTATTTTGGTCTCAAATCAATATAAAAAGTTTTACCCATGTCCAAGTTACCTACATCTAAAATTTCAAGTTTTTAGACCCAAAATTGGTGAAGTTTGGTAGAATCTTCAAAGGTCAACTCTTTCAACTTTGATCTTTTGGCAGCCAAATTTTCGCTCAAAAACTGATTAAAATGCTTGCCGTCTGTCTGAATACCCGTTATGTGTAAATTTTAAATGATTAGACCCAAAATTTGGTGAGTAGTTTGCTAGAAACCGCAAAGGTAAAATCTTTTGAACTTTGACCTCTCGGAAGCTTAAATTTTCGACTCAAACCGATTAAAAAGCTTGCCCTATCTCTGAATACCCTTTATGTAAAATTTCAAATGTTTAGACCAGAAATTGTCTGAGTAATTTGGTAGAGACCGCACAGGTCAAACTTTTTTTTAAAAATTGACCCCTATTATGACCCCTTAACATTTGTTTTGGGCTCAAATCAAGTTATTAAGTTAGATCCATGTCCTAGGAACCTATATCGAAAATTTTAAGTGTAGAGACCTAAAATTGGGGGAAGAGTTTGGTAGAGTTCTCAAAGGTCAAGTCGTTGAACTTTGGCCCCTTAACAGCCAAAATTTTGGCCGAAAACGGATTACAAAGACTTTCCCAAATCTCAGTACCCTGTATATCAAATTTCGAGTCTGTAGACTGAAAATTGACAGAGTTATTGCGTAGGAAAATGTACACAAACACACACAAACACGTTCACTTTCATATATATAATAGATAGATGGATATGTGTGTGTGTGTGTGTGTGTGTGTGTGTGTGTGTGTGTGTGTGTGTGTGTGTGTGGAAGTGGAGTTACAAGAAAACCTGGGTATGTGGCATGTTTGAGAAAGAAGTAAACAAAAGCTATTGACAGTACAGGTGAGTTGTGAAGATGAACGCCGTAAGTATGTCATTTAAGAGGCAGAGTCTCGTTTATGAAAAGGAAAACAGTGTTGCAAATATAGGTAAGGTCTAGAGATGATAGGTCGTTTTATTATTATTATTATAATATTTATTTTTCTAAAAGGTGCAATAAATTAAAGTAACCCCCTACCCATTTCACCACTTGGTTTGATGAATAAAGAAATTAAAAGCAAAAGATGACACCCTCCCCCCTGCCCGGGCGGTTGGATTAAGTAACCAACTTTTCCCACAACAAGACACACTCTCTCTCTCTCTCTCTCTCTCTCTCTCTCTCTCTCTCTCTCTCTCTCTCTCTCTCTCTCTCTCTCTCTCTCTCTCTCTCTCCTTGCTCACTCTTTCTTTCGATGCATCACACACTCTTCCTCTCTCATTTTCTTTTTAACTGTTTTTCTCTCCTCCTCTCTCTACTTTTCAACCTTTCTGTCTCACCTTCACTCTCTATTGCTTCATGTTTTATTAACACCTCTATCTATCTTTCCTTGGAACCGTCTTTCTTTAATTATTTCACTCAGTCTTTTTCTCTCTTTTCAAACTCGTAATATTCCCTTCCTTCTTTACCAAACAAAACCAGCCTATCTGCTCCTCCTCGTTTTATTCAATCTTCCCGCGTTCCACACAATACAAATTTCATGGCTGAGCGTCTCTCGCATTTCTAAGCTTCAAACATTTAGCACTTAACCTTATTTCATTTTCACAAACAGAACACACAGAAACAACAATCTGATCATGAAAAAGTTTGCACTTCCTCTCATCTTAGATACATTACCACATGAAAAATACCGGCAACATTAATTTACTCCCCTGACATATAATTAAGGAGGGGGGGGGGCACTATCATCTTGATCATTTAATCGCACTTATATCTCGAATGGTGCCGGATCTATGGATCTGCACTAGGATAGCAGGCTCAAAGAAGTCTAACCTTTTCTCCTTTGAACGTCAATGATTATGCGGTGATCTCATTTTAGGCCACAATCTCATCAATGAGTGTGATGGTATACCCTATCACTTGTTATTCATTCTTGCACCAGAAAGAGATCTATGCGGACACTACAAGAAGCTATTTCATCGCTGATTTCGATTAAACCGGAAGGCCACTTTCTCAATCAGGATCACTGAACCTTGGAATAGACTTCCAAGAGAAGTAATAAATGCACCAAATATACAAGAATTCAAAGTGAATTTGGGCAGGTGTTAGGCTACTATATCCTCTTCTTTATTAATTTCTACCTCGTTTTCCCTGCATAGCAATTGAAACCCGATTGTTTTTTGTTTTTTTTTTTGTGTTTGTTTTGTGTTTGTTTTTTTGTCAAATGAATTGAATCGAATCTAAGGAGCATATTACAATAAGAAAACAGAATGTGGTATTGTTGTGTGTAGCCCCTTATAAATCTCTTGTTCAGTACAATAGACCCGACTCCCTTTATATTAATTATATATTTTGATGAATACAGAATTGATATAAAAGGAAGGGTCTCTCCTATTAACTCACTTGAAAAGTTATACAATGTTTGTTTTTAATGTTAGAATCTATCCCATAAAAAAAACATATATTTCATGTCTAAACACACTTAAACTGTCTGTGATGACTACATATGCTTTCCATCTTGTGGGTTAAGCACTCTGGTAATTGAGAGCAGTGATTACCATTAGTGATAATGTACAATGTAAGAATTGAGATTTCACTTTTTCATAGCTTATACCCATAGATTAAAATTGCCACAATCTATCCTACCCAAGATAGAACAGATACTATACTTTGATCCCATCAAAACACCGGATAAAGAAAGGGTAATATTGTAGTCAACGAATCTAGGAGATTTGGATGAATGGACATTTTGTTTTGGTAATTTTATGAGATGGTGGGAGGGACAATTTAGCCAATACAAGAAGTGAATAAAAAAATTCAAGTTAAAATTAAGATAACAAAGAAACATTGAATGGTATGCTAAGTTTGCATTTAAGTACCACTGAAAACTAATAGAACAACTTTTTCAGCAAAATTCGACATGATTCATAATTTCTTTCAAAGATAATACGCTAATTCTAATACTTCTCTGACAAATCGATGCCTATTTGTAGATCGATTTGTCTTTCACTTCAAAATGCAACTCAGTTTCTGCTATAACTTTTTCGTTGGAGTTATATCTCTTTCTTGGGAGCATTCTTTGGAGGTTTGCAAACAGCCAGTAGTTGTAGGGGGTTAAATCTGGACTCTCGGATGAGTGTGGAAGATATTAAAAGTGCAATTCATGTAATTTTGTCATTGTTGCGATCGACTCGTGACAGGGTGCATTGTCTTGGTGAAAAGTAACTTTTTCTTCTTTATTTGTGACTTTTTATGGCGCTTTTTTTTTTCTTTAAGCAAATCAATATGAATCTTCAAGATAAACAAATCCTAAAATACAAAGACTTTTGTCCGCTGATGGTTTGCATCTTTATTTGCTTTGAACGGTTTTTACCTGCTGTTGATTTGATTCTAGAGTGAAGTAATAGCTCCATGTTTCATCCATTGTCACATATTAACATGAGTAAAAAGAGAAGAGAAAGAAGAAGCAGTCGGTGGGGGGAGAGAGAAGAGAGGAAGGGTGAGAGAGGGTAAGGTGAGAGAGGGGTAGGGAGGAAGAGCTAAAGCAAGTCGAGGGAGGTAGAAATGTAATAATATTAAGATGTGGGTGTGTAAAGATAGGATTTGAAGGAAGATTTCCACGTTTGGTTAAAACGTAATTTTCCAGCATGAATTATGTTTATAAAGAGATAGAAAGACAGTTGATCCTTGATCACTAAGATATGGTCAAAATTATCAAGCAACTTTGCATGCATGAGTTTGTTTTTAATAGATTATGTATTGATGGCAAACATGACCCACTCTTTCTTTACCAAGTAAGTGATGATTGTTCATGGTCAGAATGTGCATCATGTGACAGATCTACCTGGTTGAAGTTTTCCTAATCCAAGACAAATTGCCTTAACAAGGCTCGAGAGTTTAGACTACCTTACTATTTCACACAGAGTGAGGGCGGGGAGGGGGCAGTTGGAGAGAGATTCACACCTTCCCCAAAATATAAGTTAAAATGATTCAATAGCTCAGACAGAACTCAAATATGCCATGTTGAGCCAACGCCAATGTACGATATTCAAATTTTACACAGCAAAGTTGCAAGTAACATTACAATATTGCGTTTCCGAAATTTTGAGATAAGGATTGGTTAATCATGTAATTTGGATGCTTCGGACTACTGTTCTCATCTTGAGGGTCATTTTCACAGCGTGTATCTTGTTGAATGGGAATCTTTATATTAAATGTGAGAATCTGTATAGAATTGTAAACGGAACTGTTTATTTAATCCATGGGGGCAGGATGTTATTGTTCTGTCATCCGTGGCTGGGTAGAAGTCCTAAATAATTCGCAATTGTATTTTGAGTGTCGCCCGCACTGAGGATTGAACCTTCAACCTCCAGTAGTGTAATTCTTACAACTTAATTTAATCAAGTATTTTATCTACAATGCCACAAGTCCTGCAAAGTTCGACAGAAAGATTCCCCGAGCTCAATAGAAGGATTCCCTAGTTCAACAAGATACACCTGAAGAAGGTCGGAGGTTACATTGAATGAAAAGTTCTTAAAATACCACTCAAGATGAGAACAATAGTCTGAAGAATCAAAATACGAATAATATCACAATCTTCATCATTACTAATAGAAGCAAAAAAAAAAAAAAAAAAACTTTTAATGAAAATTGCATCACATGTTACAAAGTGATTATAAATTCTATTTCTTGATAATTGAATTGTATTTTTTCATAAAACTGTATTTTACTGTTTTGTTTATTGATTTGTGGTTGTTGTAATATAGTGATTGATTTTAACTATGTGACTGAAGTGTAGAAAAAAGAAAAGTGAAGATGTAAGTATTGTTTCGAAAGAATGAAAATCAAGCAGAATGTTGTCATATGAAAAGAATTCGAAACTTAATTCAGAATAATTAATATAAATAGCAACTAATTATAGCAATTAGTGCATGACTATTGTGTGTGTGTATTCGAGGTAAAGGAGTATGAGTGGATATATATATATATATTTTAGTTTCGGATATGAAAACATGTGTCATAGATTATAATTAATGATGTTATTTTCATAAATATGGATACATTAATTATAATTAACAAGTTCACTAATTATTAAATAGAACATTTTTGGCAGAATATACATAAATTAATAGAACTTGTTAGTACGAATGGATGGGTTTAGCGACATTATTTCTAAATTCAAAATGGCATAATGGAAACATTTAAAGATATTTACAGCTTCTCTTCAAATTTTCAGATTTTAATCATGTCAAAACGCACTTTATTTCCTTTTGATGGATTGATTGTTGCTATTTCTTCTGATAAGTTAAGGGCATAATGGATTCACTGATTAATATAATAATTAAGTGATTGATTTTGTGCTACGAAACAGATACTGTCAAGAATTGTAAATGTCAACTGAATTAAAGGAATAAATTATAAGATGATCAACATCATGAACTTTGGAATATAGACTTTTGTCATTCATTCACTATATATATATGTGTGTGTGTGTGTGTGTGTGTGTATATAGATGGGTGTGTACTATTTCATTAAATCAGATTTCATTAAGTTATAGTCTTAGTATCGCCCACACTGTTAAACCTTCAACCTCAAGAAGAGTGTCACTTAGATCTGAATTTTACTTAGTACTTTATCTGTTGCACCACAAGTCTTTGCTAAATAGGCCGGAAATTACATCGGCTGGGACGCTATGAGAATAGCACTCAAGATGAGAACAGTAATCCGGGCAATCCAAATAACATACATTATTAATCCTCATCTAAAAAAATTACAGAAACAAAAAAAAAAATTATTTTTTCCTTTAGAAGCCATCAGCAAATCTAATGCCAACTTTGGCAGCAATTATGACTTAAATAAAAAAAATCCACATAAGAAATAATAATTTCTACTGCACTGAACAGGTTATTGAAGAATATAGGGGAAGTTATTCTTTAAAAAAAAAAAAAAGAAAAAAAAAAAAAAACCTTGATTTAACACATGCCATAGTTTTATTACAGTGCTTTTACTACTACTACTACTACTCCTACTACCACCACCACAATTCAGACTGTTTTTTACTGCTGAAGGATATTTTATTTATTTATTTATTTTTTTAAATGTGTTTGTTTCTTGGAAGTGTGGGGAGCTGGCTTAAAGACTGAAATGGACTGCAAATTCTTCTCAGCTTAACAATTTAACAAGGAACCTTTTCAAACACTGAACTCTGAGGAATTCCAAAATGCGAATAAAGGTCTTGTCCCAGAGGTTTGGAAGAAGAGATTCTGCTTGTATCATATTTATTCATGTAAGAACAGCAACTGAAACCATTTAAAAAATGTTTTGCCGGGAGAAAAAAAAAGAGCGCCTTGGGAAATTAAAGTTATACTTCTCTTCCCGTGTGACTGGTTCAAAGATATTTTTTTAGGCCACTTTTCAACCTCGAGAGACAAAGGATATACCCTGTAAGGGTACCAATACTGTAAATTTATAATGAAACAAAAATTACAATCTCTAACTGAAACTTTTCTGAACGGGCATAGCTTGAGTCGAGAAAGACGATTGGAAATAATAGCCGATAAGCAAAGGAAAACTGGTGTTATTTTAAAGTTTGATTTACCGAGGCTATATACAAGGGGGTGTTCCAAAAGTAATGCCTCCTATTTTTTATTATGCCTGAATGGATCAGAGAGTATTGCACACTGTATTGTTATGATGAGTAAACTTATGCATTCATGATCTGAAAACTTCATCTCTCTGCTGCAGCAACCCCTGCCATGGACGTACATCAGAAGTCGATGCATCACTGAATCTCTCCATTCAAAAAAAAGTTGAACTGATCAACAGTTTCCGGTGCCTATTGAAGGTTTACAAAACCGATACAGCTGATCTCAGCACAGGAGATGGTCCATCAATTTCAGAATGGCGATAGAGATGCGAGCGAAAAAGCATACGCAGGACGCCCATGTATTGCTACCATTCCGATGGAGCACAAAAGGTTGCTTGCTTTAATGGTACCACTCCCGTCTTCATAGCTCTTAAATTTTTTTTTTAAGTTATAAATAGGAATATGCAAAGCTCTTTGTAAAGAAGAAAGAAAAGAACACTGTCAGAGTGGTGGCTAATGTTTGCATACAGCATCGTTAGATATCATTACTAGTGGTGTCTGTTCCAGTGGCCTGATGGTTAGAGCTATTAACTATTAACTCAATGTTTGTCGATTCAATCCTAAGCTTGGGATGGGTGCTAGTCTAGCCACAGTGAACAAGTGTAATATAACGAAAGTCTGTCTATTAACGATCTAATAGTTTCTTCAAACTTGGAGTCTGACAAGTTTGAAGAAACTATCGGATCTTTAATTCGATTTTGTTAGTGGAAACATGTAACTAAGCAGATAAAAAAAAAACGGTAATAAAAACATTTTGTTCTACAGTAGTATTGAGTATTTTTTCAATTTTTTTCTACCATTTACTCAATTAAATATATATATATATATATATATATATATATATATATATATATATATATATAAAATAGTACTATTAATACTAATTGGATTCGCTTTACCAGATGAAGTTTTATTTTTCACTCTTTAATAATTGTTTTATTTCTTTTAAATCAAGTTCGAAATATTTTTTGTGCTTGTTTATATTTTTAATCAAAAGTCTACTCTTGTGTTTACAAACTAATTCATTTCTTTGATTCAGAAAATTATTAATTTAATTGAAAATGAGTTTTTTAAGCTCAAATAGTAGGTTTTTGGTCCGAGAATGTCTCGATATTTTTATTTTTGATCGAAACATATCTGCTAACGTGTGGCCAAAGAATCTGTGTATAAATAAAACTTTTAGATCACACGTATTATATGAGAGAGAGAGAGAGAGAGAGAGAGAGAGAGAGAGAGAGAGAGAGAGAGAGAGAGATTGAAAAAGAGAGAATTTGCTCGAAATTACCAAATACATTTACCATCCTGCTTATATGAAACAGTAAGTTTATATTTACTAATTTATATGTGAAAATTTTCAAAAAATAAACAGGTATATGAAGATCTAAATACGACCATCGTTCGTTTATCTGTTTTTGTTTATAAATACGTCACTTCAACATCTCAGTATTCTACATTGCTTACATACATGCGCAGACACATATAAAGAGAGAGAGAGGGAAAGAGAGAACTAATAAAGAGAGACAAATACACATCTAATGCGCCCTAATAACTACATATAATAGAATGAATCACCTGTAATGTTTTACAAACAAAATACTCAGCTTTGTATGTTTAAGCTTGTATCAGTGTGTCTTGGAATTGTAAAGACGTGTGTGTGTGTGTGTTTGTGTGTAAGGGGTGCATAAAAGCACAAAGGTTATTACATAAAATATTCAAACATGAAAAGAAGAGAGAAGTATTTAGAAGCAATGTTACTTTTATTTTCGTTTTATTAAAATCATAAAAGATATTTTTTGTTTGTGTTCTGCACGACCTGGCGCCGCTGATTACGTGTTTTCTTTCATAAGAAACACGTCTTGTAAACAGACCGCAGAACAAAAAATAACCCTCCCCCCCCCCGCTGGCTTTAAATCAGAAAAGATTTTCTTTTAGAATTTTCAACCATACACGCCCCTCCCCCCACCTTCACTCCCTACTGAGCGCATATCCAGGGATGTTTACCTGCTTGCCACTGCAACAAGGTTAGACATGAAATCAGTTCACCAGTGGTGGTGGGGTGGGATATCTACCCCCAACCCGTGAAGATACTCTGAAAGTACTCCAAATTAGCCGAGAACGAAGGACATGTTGCCTTTCCCCAGAAGAGGTGTCCGGTAATAAACCAATTTCACTCCTGGATGAGGAAGTAATGCTTGAGCGAATGACCTAGGACCAAACTGAACCAGGCTTCATTCAAATTTAATAATAAAAAAAAAAGTCGGGCTCCTAGCAAGCCGAACTCTTGTATTAGATTGCATTAAATATTATCCCAACCAGGTCATTATTGGGCAAGACATCGAATGTCTTATTTCCGGCATCTACCAGCTAAGCAAAACCCTTATTTCAACTTGGCCAAAAATACTGAATACTAGTTGAAGCCTTCATCGCTGATAAGTGACACGCTATAAATAATAACCTTTAAGATTACATCCATTAATTTTTTTTATATATACCTTCATTAAACTCCGTATTAAACCAATCATAATACACATTGTTTTCTTGAGTCATCCATCAATGGATGATGAAATAGTTGTTTTTTTTTGTTTTTTGTTTTTTTACTTAAAATTTATAGTATATACGTCATGCTACACATAGTCCATGGTACTCCATTAACCGCAGCAAGTTATGCCTTCCCGTTATCAAATATATACGATCACCTGCAAAGCTATGATGTTATCAGAAACAAATCATCAGTTTTCTTTTAAATAAATTAAACTAATATTTTAACATATTTATTTATTACGAGCAGGGCTACCTAGTGTTGCCCATCGCTATTAAAAAAAATAGAAAATGTTAAATAATGTGTATAACATTAGTATCTCCAAATCACTATTAAACTAAGAATTAATTTTCTAGAAGAGAAAGAAATTTCTGTTTAAATGTAATCTCAGTTTTGGGTTATTAATTGCTCTATGCAAGATATTAAGCACTGTGGATTATGGCTCTTGAGTAACAACAACAAAAGGAGAGAAATGATACTGTTTAGTTACTGTTTAAACGCACATGAAATTAAGGAGGCCTCTAAAACACTACTAAAACCAAGTTCCCCTCATATAGAAGAGAAAACTAATGTTTAAATTCCAATTTTTAAAAAAAAGCAGTTTACTACACAATAACATTAAAAATCGTGTTCATTTCTTGATAACAGAAAAAGTCTTTATCAGGGTTAAATGAAAACAGCATGTCACTCCGTCTAAATTAAAATCGATTGCTTCTTGTTCTTGACATAAGAATCCCAGGTTGCTTGAATGACGTGCTTAAGTATTCCATACACAGAGAACCGGCAGGGGCCATTTGTCGTGCCTTGTTGTGTCTTAATTTGTCGCACATAAATAATAACACCAATAGCATTGCATTTTATCAAATGTACAGAACTTCATTCAATAACAATTGATATTAAACTCTTTATGTAGTTTACCATTCAGCTCAATACATAGGTACAAAAATCGAGCAACTGTTGACTCGCACAACTTGTAACAGGTGCACAAAAAGCTTTTCTATTTGTATTTTGCATTTTAATAATCCAAAGCTACTGAAGAGAGGATTGAACAAAAAGAAATGATGTCATTTATATTCAAGATTAAATCTTTCCATTTTTTTTTTTTTTAGATAAAGATTAATAAATTGTATCATTTGGACTACTATTCTCATCTTTGTTATTTTCACGTTTCAGCTGATGCATTTTTTTGAACTTATGAATCTTTATGCTAAATTCGGGAACTTATATACAATTCAGAACTAACACCTTTATTTAAACTATGGAGGTAGATTTTTCTCATTCCGTCAGATATTAAAAAATGGCTGACAAGATGACAACAATCTATCTTCATGGCTTAAATAAAGGATTCAATTCAAAATTACAGTTCAAAATTATGAGTTCAAAATAAAGATTCCCAAGTTCAAAGAAAAATGCACTTAAAGATCTCTTTTCTTTCATTTACTAGGAGCTGATCATTGCTTATCAAGGCCAAAAGTCACCCAATGTTAATGTAGCCGGTGAGATAAGATTCTTCAAGGCCCAGAGGCTACTTCAGGATAACAATTAATGTTGTCAGTGAAACAACACCTTAATGATCAGTAATGGTAGAACTTAAGTAGTGTTTGATTATTTAGGAGGAAAGCTCAACAGGAACTTGTTTACATTAGACTTGAAAGCCTCAAGATATTGTTCTGCTGTTATATCGGATGAAACATGAAAACAACAACAAAGAGGAGAATAATATGGATTTGTGTGAATAATTTAAAGAATAGCAAGATTAGTTGCCAGAAGACAAAAGCGGATTTATTGATTTATTTTTTTTTTATTTATTTTTTTTTTGCGATTAGTTTTTAACAGAATGCAAGAACAAATCGATTCATTTAAGACGCGTCCATTCAATCAGTAATGTATTGTGATGATTTCAGATTTTAGCATGACGGATCAACATAGACTGACAGACAGAGCCTCCAGTAAAGATACACTTACAAATAAGAGGTTTTTGAATTTTTAAAATGAGGATTGGTTATTCGTATTACTTGGAATGATTGGACTACTGTTCTCATCTTGAGTGTGATTTTCACAACGTTTCGGTCGATGTAACCTCCGACCTTCTTCAGGTGTATTCTGTCGAACTCGGGAATTTGGACGTAATTTCGAGCAGAACTCTTTATTTACTTCACGGGGGTAGCGTGCTCTTGTTCTATTGGAACCAGTAATTATAAACAATAGATAATATATACAAGTAATTAGTAAAAACATTAATATATATATATATATATGAGAGAGAGAGACGTTAATATACAGTAATAATTAGTAATAAATAGTGATATTTACAACTACAAATAAAAATAGGTCTAAGGCTCCTAAAAGTCGTACAAGAATTGTCCACAAGGACCCATGATGCCGTGCTTAAAGTACCTGGAAAAATCAATTGTAAAACATGATATTCTCCTGAAGGTTGAAGGTTCAATCCTCAGTGTGGATGACCGAAAAATACAATTGCAAATTACTTAGGACCTCTATCCAGTCATGGCTGACGGAACAAGAGCATGCTACCCCCATGAAGTAAATAAAGTGTTCCGCTCGAAATTTTGTCGAAATTCCTGAGTTTGACAAGATACACCTGAAGAAGGTCGGAGGTTACATCGACCAAAATGTTGTGATAGTCACACTCAAGATGAATCCAAATAAGATGTGTCATATTATTTGGACAGCTGTTCTTATCAGGAGTGTGATTTTCCTCTCTCTACCTTGAACGTCCACTTTCTCCTTTTTATAGTCTTTTTTCTTTACCGGTGATGTCGTTTAACATGTATTTGCATATAGCCGTTCGCGCTATGTTATACAGGCAGAAATTTCAAGTAATTTGCAATTGTATTTAAAGTGTTGCCTGCATGTAAAATTGAACCTCAAACTTCCAAAATGTGTCACTTAAGGCTAAATCTTAACCAAGTACTTTATCCTCCATAAATTAAAAGGTTGTGCTCGAAATTATGTGCAGATTCCTGAATTTTACAAGATACACTTAAAGTTTGGAGATTACATCGGCAGAAACGTTGTGAAAATAACATTCAAGAGGAGAACATTAGTCAGTATAATTCGAATAATACAAATCATTAATCATAATCTCAAAAATGTAGAAACAAAATATGTGAGTTTAGCAATAAAAATGCTATTTTAAACTGAAGCATAGCAAATCAAAACGGTCAATGGACAAAACCTCTTACAAAGATGTGTGGCACATATAACACTAGTAACCTGGGTGCCCGGCGTTGCCTGAGTGTTTGGAGGTGTGTGTTGAGCAAAAAAAAAAAAAAAGTGGTAGTAGGCACAGTTTCGAACCTGTACCGTGAAGGAAGAAAAGAATGTGGAAAAAAAAAAAAAATAGTGACGTCTTTGCTGTTGCATTCATCACTAAACCGGAAGTGGCGAAGGTTTAAATTAAGGCTAGTCAATTGAAAAGAGGGGATGATTTTGGAAAGTATTGGTAAAAAAAGCGACCTCTCCTTGTGGAAAAGTGCCCAGATAAGGGCGAAGGAATCAATGTTTTTAGCTAATTTTTCAGTATTTGTCGTCCGTAGGGTTGAGCTTCAAAATGATACTGACCTCGTGAAAATCTGTAGTCTCTGTCGAAAGTTTAAGGCATACATACATACATTTAAACAGACAGATGAGATTTATATAAAACTATGCCCTGGAAAGAGAAACAAGCTGTACATTGAATTATTTAGTTATTGTTTGAGAAATTGGCATGATTCTCTTGAAAACCAAAACAATTCAATCTCATTCATTTTCTAAAAAATTTTTTAAATTAAAAGATCACAGAAAATCAAATAAGAATTCAAGATCTACAATATCTAAAGTAAAATCAGCCACTTTCTCTATTTTTGTCATCAACAGCTTTCTTACTACAAAATCAATATTTGATTCTGGTTTGGATGATCGTTGCAGCATGTTCTTTAAAAGAAAATATAACTCAATTTACCCCCCAAAAAAATACTTTGACTGGTTTAGAATTATTTTCATATGAACATTCTCTTAACCATTTTATTCATCAATACAGAGTTATTTCCCTTGGTTTGGAACAAAAATATTTTGGAAAAACAAAATGGCATAGTTTAAAAAAAGAGATTTTAAGTAAAACCATTACCAGGCAATACCGAATAGGGACAGCTGGTAATATATAATAAAACTGAGCTGTCACTTTCTCTCTGTCTCTCTCTTTCTATCAGTCCGAGAGTGTAATTAAAAAAAAAACCCGATACCAAAATCAAAAAGAAACTTTTCCCAGATTAAAATCTTTTAAACAAATCCATTGGTTATATTAATTACAAAAATCTTTTTTAGCATGTGGTCAGCATTACTTATAAGTTAAAAATTGACAATTATAGAAATTAAAAATATACAAACAAAAATGCTAATATGGGGTTCAGGGCTGGGAGAAGGAGTATACAAGGATCTTTATTTACTGCTAGGCAACGCCGGGGTTCCCATACTTAATTACATAGATTCTATATTTAAGCTCGGACTGATATCTTCGTCTTTCCTGTTTATACTGCAATGTTTTGGCTGTTGTACTCCCAGACCTTTTTTTTATTTTTATTTTGTACCGGTAGAAGGTTCCTGCTCTGATGTCTATGCTTAGGGATATTTTGAATTATGCACAAGTTAAGCAAATACGACAGACAACTATTGGGAAAAAATGTATCTTGAATAAAAAAAAAAGATGGAAAACACCTTCGTTACTGACGCCATTTTGGAATGTTAATGAAGAAAAAAGAAAATAAAAATTCTTCCTTGTCTCTTTTTTCAAAAGAGGTAAATAAAACCTTGATTAAAAAACTAAAAAGAATTGTTTTGTTTTTTAAATTACTTTGAATGCCAGACAATTTGCAAATGCGCCGTTTAATTTTATCATCTTGCCATCTGTAGAAAACTAAACTAGCCACACTAAAAAGAAAATCTTCAGTGTAGAGCCATTCTTGTAAAAAAAAAAAAAATGATTACAAAAAGGGATGGCAAAAGAAATAACTATGATAGAGAAAAGAAAATTATCCAGTTACGAATATTAAATGTAGTTGGATCAACCAAATATTAACAGCATCAATCCAGTCAGAGAAACTTTGAATTGTAAATAATTCCAGGTAGAAAAAAAAAGTATTAATCCAGTCAGATCAGAAGGATTCTCACGTCAAGACAAAAAGCTATGAGTGAAAAATTCAAAGAGATTCAAAATATTTAATATAGCGATTCTGGTACCTGATTGGTTTGTTTTTATCACTCCTGGCTATAAATACAATCGACCTAATCTTCGTGATCATACTCTGGTATTATGTCATCAGTTTGCATCATTCATACGGCGTTGTTGAGATTAATGTTGCATGCCAAGGTTCTAACCTCGACAATCAGTTCAACAGAAACTGGGCCATTTCTGTGGCTGTCGAGATGAGGCAACTATTCTGGGTATTTTTTTTTTTTTTTTTTTTTTTTTTACACAGGAATCACCACTTATCAAAGCCCAGAGACCACTCGAGGATAAGGTTTAATGGGTATACATTAGTCAATGTGATTATAGCATTGTAAACATAAGTAGTGGGAATTTTGTAAATTGGATTACTTAGGGGGACGGTTCATCAAGAACTTGTTTACGTTGAACTTGAAGACAATTAGATTGTAGTCAACTGGAAAGCAGCCAATCGGAAGAGAGTTCCACAGGCATGCAGTTCTAATAAGCTTTGTTTGGAATCTACATTTAGGTTTAGGCACAGATAAAGAGTGTGAGAAATTACTGATAGTGGTTTTGGTTAGACGAGTGTTTTTCATGAAGGTTTGGCGAGGGGGGATCATAGATTGAAGCTCAGCTGAGCATTTGCCATGAAAATAACGATAAAGCAGAGGCAGGCTCGCAACGTCTCTTCTGTGGGAAAGAGGTTGCAGAGAAGAGAAAAGGGCATCCCCACTAAGCTACAAAGTCTATTTTGAACTTTGTCAAAGCAGGATAAGCTGCTTCTAGTAGCTCCTGCCCAGATGTGGCAACAGTACTCCATCGTTGGCCATACTGGCTTTACACCCTCCCAGCTTTTGGGTGGAGCAAGTTTATCTCTTGTTGTCTGGAACGCTCTCACCAGGGAATGCTGTCAAGGCTACTCAGATGTTTTTTGTAGGGCCCGAGTACTCCTCTTTTAGAAGCACTGGCTCATTTTTTCACCCTTTAACCTTTTGTGAGATGTGACACAAGGTATGATACCCCGATATTATTCCAAAAATATTGAAACAAAATATTCCGTTTGGTAATGCAGTTACAAATTCTTCACCCAATACACTCTGTTATAGCCAACAAGTGTCTGAGGTTGAATAAAAAGAGACACCTTTGAGTTTAGAGTAGCACATATTTCACTTGCTACATAGTTCTTTACAATATTCATTGGTTTATATATGCTGTATTGAATATTAGAACATAGACGAGAGAGAATCTCGTTGTGACAATGAAATATGTTTGTTCAAATAATAATTAAGTTAAATCTTTTTCATCTGTTCTATATTGGGAACCTACGTCAGTAAGTAAAGATTATATTAACTAGTATGAATTTTGACAATGGTTAAATTAGTATGTCAAGATAACCTGAAATATACTGGCTGCATCTAGCGTCATTGAGGCAAGGGTTCAAAGGTTAGTTCTTCAGATAAAACGTGCTAGAAATGGCATTGTTGAATGATATGACAGAAACCACATCATGAATTCAGGGGACAGAGCAGAGTTTCAAGTCAGTAGTACTCAGGAAGTGAAACGCGACATGTGTTTGAAGATGTGGAGAGAGTCTGAATGATTGTCACCCCAATGTCTGCCGTCTGCGTCTCTCAATCCATAAGTAGAAAAACAAGTTAAAAAGTAATTAATATTAGATTGGTCTTTTTTCACCATAAACAACCATTTTCTAAATAAAACCTTTGAGAACCAATCACACTGCATACATAAGCCCGATAGATTCTTTTTTTGGTCGACTGTGATAAAACTCTGCTGGTTAATAATTGCAGAAATTCTTTGAACTTCATTCATTCCCAATTCTTACGATCACACATATTAGATATGAAGAAGAGGCCTAGATACCTCTAACAATGAAAGAGACAGAAAAGTGAGTTTGCAAAAAGAGTTTTTTTATACAAAATATGAAATTCCTTGTTTTGTTAGTCCCCCAACAAAAGGAGGGCGAACCTGTAAATTCACCCTTGTCCATTTGTCCGTCCGCACTTTTCTCAATAACTATGCCTTGGAATTTTTGGAAATTTTGCATAAACATTAAACATGATATAAGTAAAAAAGTAACAGAACGGATTTTCTGAGAAAACTCCGGTTGCTCCCCTAGGCGTGCCTTTCGGGTTAAAATGGCTAAAATTGACACTTGTGCTTATTAAAAAGTATTGATGCCTTAGATTTTTATAAAACTTTCTGAAAAGTTGTAACTAACTGATTTCTATATAATTTTGTTTGCCTATACTCCGCGATAACTTTTTGGTGTGCTCCAGGGGCTCTTTTATGGCCAATAAAAACAATCCATTTTTGGGACTATTTTACCATATTTGTCCAAAATTTTCTGTGTATGTCTACTTAGTAGTTGTGCATGGTGCTGAACTCAAATTTAAATATGTTAAGGCCTTGGGTTAAATGGAGGGGGGGGCAAATGATGGACTTAGTCATTTCTATTTTTGCATGGTGGAGAACTCAAATTTACGTATGTTAAGGCCTAAAACTGCACCGTTTGTTCATTTTCACCAGGATTTGACATCCCCTGGGGACTTTTGGGGCTAAATAGGAGTGGGGGAGGGGCAAATGCTGAACTTAGCCATTTTTTTTATGCCTCGCTTTCGACGTGCACTCACAGGGGGGGGGGGACCATGCATGCTTCACTTGTTTGCAATTTAAATGCAATGTGAACGTAATATAAAACAGAAATATAAAAGAAAAATCTAACTACCAATACTTGAAATACAATATCGATAAAGAAAATAATGTAATAATATCACACAGCAGCTAAATATACGAAATTGTCAGCTTTATATAAACATCTCACGTAAAAAATTAGGCAAAAAGTTCATAGAATATCTTGCTTGACAACATATGTTAGAAAATCCGATCTAAACAATAAAAGTTAAAAATAAAAAAAAAAAAGAATGAAAACACATTGACAGTATTTTTATATATATTAAGGGAAAATGGAGGAAATACCATAACTAAAATTATCTGCCAACATTTTGCTACATAAAGGAGTTTATTCTCTCTCTCCCTCTCTCTTTCTCACACACACTCATACACGGGCTTTACGTTGTGAATGAAACAATCGCATTTGCGAGTGATGTTTTCAAGTGGTGACTAGAAATAATAAAAGGCTTATAGTTAAACACAAAGGTTTTAGTGCTGAAAAAAATCAGCCCCCTCAAAAAGGGCACTCTGGATTGTGACAAAAAATTTAAATCTCTGGAAGATTTCTCCTTCACTGACCGAGGACAGAAAAGATTAATTCTTTGGACTATCGTTCTCATTTTGAATGTTATTTTTACAACATTTCAGTCGATGTAACCTTAGGCCTTCTTCAGATGTATCTTGTTAAACTCAGGAATGTTTCTGTTAAACTCGGGAATTTGGATGGAATTTTGAACAAAACCCTTTATTTACTTCATGGGGCGCAGTGATTAGAATACTTGGGAAAAGCAATTGTAAAAGTGATATTCTCCTGAAGGTTGAAAGTTCAATCCTCAGTGTGGGCGACTGAAAAATACAATTGCGAATTACTTAGGCCCTCTATCCAGTCATGGCTGACAGAACAAGAGCATACTACCTCAATGAAGTAAATAAAGGATTCTGTTAAAAATTCTTTCCAAATTCCTCGAGTTTGACAGAAACATTCCTGAGTTTGAGAGGATACACCTGAAGAAGGTTGGAGGTTATATTGACTTAGACGTTGTGAACATGACACTAAAGATGAGAACAGTAGTTTGAAGAATCTAAATAATACGAATAAGCAATCCTCATCTAAAAAATTCAGAAATGAAGAAAAAAGATGAAGTATAGTATCAGGACAGATACTACACTTCTCTTCTATCCAAAAGGCCAAAGTTTTAAAATGTATCAAAAGAATAACTTCACCCACAACATCCTTTCAATATTGGTCCGTAACATTTTTATGGGATTTTCTTTTTTTTTTTTTTATCCCAGCCACTGACATATGTAATTAATTCATTTTATTTATAAAAAAAAAAGTGAAGAACTTCATGGACAGGTATATTCCCAGACTTTTTAGGACAAAAGAGAATGAGTATTTTTTTTAATGTCTTCAGATCCAAGCTACATACGAAATTCTAATTTTGACATTTCAAACTGGAAGAAAAAAACGTTTTTTTTTTTTTTACTTTGAGATTTTTTTACAATTTTTTTACAATTCTTTTACAATTTTTTTTACAATTTTTTTACAATTTGTGGTGAAAAGAAAAAAAATGATCAAAGAGTAAAAAATGATTATGTGCTTCATTTTCTGTCTTAATTTTTTTTTAATTAAAAAGAACAACAAAGATGACATTTATAAATTCATTTTTTTTTAATTTCTCGAATCAATATGAAAACATGCTTGTTTAATGACAAAAATGGTATCTCAAAGTTAAGCATGATAGACCAACAAAAATTCTATTTCAAAATTAGGAATGACAGATGTACAAAAATGCTATTTCAAATCTGAGGCTGACAGACCAACATAAATACAATTTCAAACTTGAACCTGACAGAGCAATCGAAATACTATTTCGAACTTAAGCCAACAAGAACAACAAAAATACTATTTCAAACTGGAGCCTTACAGAACAATGAAAATACGATTTTTAATATGTATCTGGCAGAGCAACATAAATACTAGTTCAAATATAAAGCTGATTGACCAACGTAAATATTATTTCAAACTTGAGTCTAACAAACCAATGAGAGCAACGAAAATACTATTTTAAACTTTAGCCTGACAGAGAAATGAAAATATAATTTTAAATACGAGCCTGGCAGCGCAACGTAATTACTAGTTCAAATATGAAGCTGACAGACCAACGTAAATACTATTTCAAACTTTAGCGTTAGAGAGTAACATAAATACTATTTCAAATATGAGGCTGACTGAGAAATGAAAATTATATTTCAAGTGTAACAAAGCGATGAAACTGCATTTTCAAACTTAGATGAGAAAACCTACAAAAATGATATTTGAACTTTAAGATTGACACACTAATGAAAATATTTAAAACTCAAGAATAGCAAACCGAGATGCGTCCAAGAATTTCTATCAAAGGTTCTGACATCTCTCGGTTTGCTATGCTTGAGTTTTAAATATTTTCATTAGTGTGTCACTCTTAAAGTTCAAATATCATTTTTGTAGGTTTTGTGCAGTCACATATTTATTGATGAAAAATGCTATTTCTAGTTGAAGAATGACAGGCTGACAGACAAAGCCTTGAGAAAGATGTGAGGATTCATCTAAAATAAATAAATAAATAAATAAATAAAAATATCTGCCTCTTAAAAAATCAACTCGGCAAATTGTCAAGAAACTAACGGACACTCCTTGGATTCGATGCATTATAATGTTCATTAACCGAATGAAGCTAGCAGAGAGAGGACGGGCAGCCATAACCATTAAAAACAAACAAATAAAAAAAAAAGTTATGTTGATTTTAAACCGCATCAAAATGTCAAAATTTAAACTTTTAATTGAATATCATCAGTTTTTTGTAATTCGAAAATGTTTAAACACAACAATCAAGTAATTACATTCTCTTCAATGTCATCGTTGCAACTCCTCCAAGTGGAGGCGGAAGGTATATAAAGCAATCACAGGAGTCTTCCTCGATGAGGCTACTTTAGTGTGTTTGATGTGAAGCATTTTTCGATTGTTTAATACACAATACCTATTGCAAAAGATTCATTGTATACAATTAATTGAATAAAAGTTACTCTGGAGGTAAATGTGTATCACTATCATGGCCAAAGTGTGTTTGTAATACCTTGCTGATTACAACTTGACCATCTTCAAATCCAATGTCACCAAATTCTTGCCTCATAAATAATCAAATGCAGTTCATACCTGCGATGAATGGTTTTGCTTTTTATGCTAATGGATCACAACTTATTAAGGCCCCCACACAAGAACAAAGCTTAAAGAGATTGTATATACATTTGTATGTAAAAAGTGTTGATATGCTGTATGTAACAAATGCACAATGAATTCCAATGCAAGACGACTGGAAACAGTATATAATTAACGGATTTTCTTAATTATATATATATTTTTTTCTTTTCTTGACTTCATCTCCTCCCCTTGTTCCATTCTCATTCGTTAATTTAATGCAACTTACCGACGAGATCTATTGAAAAGGGTCGGTCGAAAGGTTAACCTCTAGATCCCTTAATTTTTTTTTTTTTTTTTTTTTTTTTTTTTACACGTAATTTCGTATGAATCCTTTTTTTTTTATTCGATGTTTTTTTACCTATAATTCTTTTTAGTCGATTTGTCTCTATACAATTTCCCGTTTCTCTTTTTTTCTTCTACACCCATAATGACTCCATTCATACTTTTCAAAGCAATATATATATATATATATATATATATATATATATATATATATATATATATATATTTTTTAAGTTGGTTTCTATTTAACCCATAGTTGGGACCCAAACAGGTACTACCACTCCGGGTCAGAGTGGACCTGAGAGCAATGACAAAGGGTGGCTCCACACTCTCCAAAGCCCGCAAGCTGGGGCATCACCACCGGATATAGTTGAAGGTCATATCCAGGACCTGTAAGCATGAATAAATCTGTGATAGTACATATTGTTTTAGTTTTTTTTTTTTTTTATTCATCACTTGTTTATGTGAGAGAACAATTAAACAGCCGATGATACTTATAAAAATATCAAATTAGCAAACGTACTTCAAAAACAATTTGCAAAACAACACTTGAAAATCACTTAAATATAAATACAAAAAACAAAAACTGAGCACACGCGTAAACAAATTCTGTTTTCAACATCGGAAAATGGTTTAAAAGCTTTCTTGAATATGTCCTTGCATTTATAAGAGAGGTTTAGTCAGAGACAAGAAGGCAACAATTAAATAAGAGTTTTCTTAAAATATAATTCTTAAATATTTCTAACATTTTTTTCTATCAATCTAAATTTCTCTATATATAAGTCAATGTTTTGTATGCCATAAAATCGATATGTTAACAGAACATTCAAATAAGTTTTAATACGGGTTAATTCTTCACAGAATCTAAAAACACCATTGAAAATTTTTTTTTGGTTTCATATGGGGCCACTGGGAATAATTATTGGTCAAGTTCATAAAATAATTTGTGTCATTGCATCTGTAAGGGGGGATTTATCAGTTATTCGGTTAAAGACAAGACGGCAGCAATTAAATAACATTTTGCTTGCAAGCAAAATTTGTAGATATTTCTAACATTTTCTTCTATCTCTCTCTCATATATATATATATATATATATACACACACACACACACACACAAACACATGCTAGCAGGCTACCTGGCATTGCCCAGTCATGAAACACGCTTAAATATGATATTTTCATCAATGCAGATTCCGTATTCATTATTATATTATACTGGACCCAATATATAGTAATGATTTAAAAAGTTTTTAAAAATAATTAAAAAAAAAAAAAAAGAAGTGCGCCACTACCGAGAATCAAAACCAAAAAACGTTTAGTTTACGATTTACTTTTCCTTTTGACGTTAAAATCAAAGAATCTGACTAAGATATTGGGAATTTTTTTTAAAGCAAACTGCAAAATTCAAACAATCTTTATTTATGGAAAAAATTGTCTTAACTGTTGCCCATTTTCAGCTTCGCATATCTGTACTCTTTCCAAAACATTATTCATGACAGATTGCAGAATCTCTGGATTTATTTCGTTCTTGATGTTTTCCTTCAATTCTTGCAGGGTTTGGAGTTTGACGTTCCGAGATCTGCTTGCTCACAGGACGAAATAAGAGAGTGAAATCGCAATCCAGAGATTCTGCAATCTGTCATGAATAATGTTTTGGAAAGAGAACAAATATGCGAAGCTTAAAATGGGCAACATTTAAAAGACATTATTTTTCATAAATAAAGATTGTTTGAATTTTGCATTTTTCATTAAAAAAAAATTGGATAATGTTTTAGTCAGATTGTGTTAAAATTACAGAAAGATATTAAAAATAAAGAATCTATTCAAGTTCACAATCCTTCTATCACTTTTTGACATCCTGTACTTTAAAGCAACTGGAATTTGGAGCATATTTATTGATGTCTAATAACATTTCACAAAAATAGGGATCCTGTTCTCTTTTAACACTTTACATAAAACTAAATATGGTTCACATTTAAACCGTTTATAGCAAACAGCTATGTTCCAAAATTAATAATGATTGGTTAACTAGTTTAGGAGCTAATCCTGTACATACAAGTACATAAACATATGAACATGACTTTATTACAATAAAAAAAATGCGAGCATGAAAAGTAATATGGTTAAGCTTAAACATGGAAAAGAAAAGGACAAAATATTCTAGTAACAATTATAATAAATTTATAACTTAAAATATTGCAGCATTAAGAATTGATTATATAATGTTAAATTGAATTTAAAGAAAAAAAATTTAATGCTGCAATATTTTAAGTTATAAATTTATTATATTTTTTACTAGAATATTTTGTCATTTTCTTTTCCGTGTTTAAACTTAACCATATTACTTTTCATGCTCGCATTTTTCTATTGTAATCAATGCTTTTTCCAGGCTTCCAGTACATTCACTTGTTCTTTAATTTCAGTTTTATTTTTTTGCCCCCATAAACATAATGTACGCATATGTAATAAAACAATATACAACAATCTCTGCTTTCATTCTCTCTATTTCACTTGTTACTTATCTTCTTGTGAGAGCGGTGAATTAGTAGCAACACTAGTCACTGAAGCGACGTGGTTGCTATGGAAACCAGTCATAAAAAAAACATTGCTCACCTCCTTACGAATTTTTACGATTTTGAACACCAGTAAATTCATCATAACTTTTGTTTTATTGAACGAAAATTGAAAAAAAAATTTTTCACAATATAGCTGAGGTGATCTATAAACTGTAATAATGATTTGAAATTTGGTCGAAAAATGAGTGAGCGGTGAAGCTTTAAAGCAGTTCTAAATGATTAAAACTGCCACTTAACCATATATTCAAACACGGTAGCGTTTGAACGAAAAAGATAGAAATGACTTTCTAATGTTTGCAGAGACAAAAAGAAACCAGTTTTCAATTATATCATCTTTAGTAGTTAATACAAAAAACTGTGTTGAATTTTAAAAACATGAATGAATATTGGATAAGTTTCAAAAGTTGTGAATGGGGATGGTAAGGGGTGGAGCAAAAAGAATTTAATGAACGGAATTTTTGTTGGCCGAAAATGTTAATCAGGAGATGCTTTTTGTAGGTGGCAAAAAATAAAAGGCGGGAAAACCAGTAAACAAAGCAAAGCTTAAATATTGATAAGAAAAAAAGAGAGAAGTGACTAGGACAAAAACGTTATTAATGGCTGCCAATAACAGATGTATCTTTTGTGTTTATGACTGATGCTAACATTTTGTGTCCGCAGTGCATAACTCATAATCAACAAAGGACAGAATTTTTTCATATCTTTTGTATAAAGGACTTGAACAATCAGATTATAAAAAAGGGGTCGTTCCAAAAGACTGGGAACTTAGCACAATTATCGACCATTACAAAGGTAAAAGGGAATGCTCTAAACAGAGATAATTACAAAGGTTTAAAATTTATGAATCAGGTTCCGAAAATGATAGAAAGAATGGCTACGCAGCAAATAGTAAGACAGATACGCATAGATGAAATGCAATTTGGTTTTATGCCTGGCCAAAGTACCACTGGTGTTATATTTATTCCGAGACAAATGCAAGAGAATTTCCTTAGGAAGAAGAACTTGTATTTTGCTTTTGTGAATCTGGAGAGAGTTTTTGGCAGAGCACCAAGATAGTTTATGCAATGCTCACCAAATAAACTAAGGGAAAGTGGGTAGTTTTAAGCAAAGGCTCTACCCGCATAAACTGATTTCTTTTTGTCTCTCCAAGCATTATAAAGTAATTTCTATCTTTTTCATTCAAACACTACCGTGTATGGTTAAGTGGCAGTTTTAGTCATTTAGAACTGATTTAAAGCTTCACCGCTCACTCATTTTTTGACCAAATTACAAGCCATTATTACAGTTTATAGATCACCACCTCAGCTATATTGTGAAAAATATTTTTCAATTTTCGTTCAATAAAACAAAAGTTATGATGAATTTACTAGTGTTCAAAATCGTAAAAATGAATCGAGGCGTTCAGCTATGGCCTTAACAATCTATGTCTAGGAATTGAGACAAGCCCATAATCCTTTAAACATCATATGAAACAGTGACCAGCATTTACACCAGCTTCCAATAACCAGTGTGCGTTAGAGCAACCAAAATATATTGCAAGCCATAAACACCTCAGGGGGAGGGGAACAAGATGGCAGAGATTGTAAGTTATGCATAGATAGGAAAAAATACTTTCTGAAAAACTGATCCATCTGTCAGCGCCGGCACCCATGAGGTATCCACCTAATTCTGTTTATTGTTATTAAGGGGGGGAAGTTTTCGGTAACAACCTCACTTTTGCACTGATGCAATCGCTTTCTTCATATTTTTAACATTAATAGCCTTTAAATATATCTTTGTCCACTTTAAAACCGTTTTTTTTTTAAACCTTTCTTAATATTGGTAAGATCTCAAAGAATTTTAGGAAGAGATTCCTTGGAATGCATTTTTATTGTTTATTTGAGGGGTGTGGTGGGGGCTTCTTTAGCTTAATATTTTTTACAATGATTTTTTAAAAGATTTTTCTCCAAACTTTTTGAACTGTTTTTTTTTTTCTATAGAGACGGTTGGAATACAAAATTTTCTACAGAGACGTTTTGAAATAGGGTTTTTTGGAGATACTATTTAAAGGAGGATTTTTTAGAGAGGGTTTTGTCGAGAGACTTTTTCAAAGAGGGTTTTGTCAAGAGACTTTTTCAAAGAGGGTTTTGTCGAGAGACTTTTTCAAAGAGGGTTTTGTCGAGAGACTTTTTCAAAGAGGGTTTTGTCGAGAGACTTTTTCAAAGAGGGTTTTGTCGAGAGACTTTTTCAAAGAGGGTTTTGTCGAGAGACTTTTTCAAAGAGGGTTTTGTCGAGAGACTTTTTCAAAGAGGGTTTTAGGAGAGATTTTTACAAAGAGGGTTTTGTCGAGAGACTTTTTCAAAGAGGGTTTTGTCGAGAGACTTTTTCAAAGAGGGTTTTTGGAAAGACTGATGAACTTGTTGCACTTGCGCCCCCTCGACGTACATCTCCTCGACAAACCGTCTTAGCAACAAAATATCACTCCTTCACTGTTGCGGTCTCTAAATGCCAGCAAGCTTTCTATTCTAATAGTTTCTTCCCTGGAACAGATTTTGGAATTCTCTTCCTGTTACCTGACTGTACTGATATGCAGAAGATTAAATGTAATGTAAACCAGCATCTTGTTTATCTTTCTAGGGCATGGTCCCAAATAGTAGCCCCTTACGTCCAAGTAGCAATATGCCTTGTTAGGGATGAATGCGAGTAGAAAAAAAAGTGTTTTTGGAGAGACTTTTTCAAAGAGGCTTTTTGGAGAGACATTTTGAAAGAGGCTTTTTGGAGAGACATTTTGAAAGAGGCTTTTTGGAGAGACATTTTGAAAGAGGCTTTTTGGAGAGACATTTTGAAAGAGGCTTTTTGGAGAGACATTTTGAAAGAGGCTTTTTGGAGAGACATTTTGAAAGAGGCTTTTTGGAGAGACATTTTGAAAGAGGCTTTTTGGAGAGACATTTTGAAAGAGGCTTTTTGGAGAGACATTTTGAAAGAGGCTTTTTGGAGAGACATTTTGAAAGAGGCTTTTTGGAGAGACATTTTGAAAGAGGCTTTTTGGAGAGACATTTTGAAAGAGGGTTTTTGGAGAGACATTTTGAAAGAGGGTTTTTGGAGAGACATTTTGAAAGAGGGTTTTTGGAGAGACATTTTGAAAGAGGGTTTTTAGAGAGACATTTTGAAAGAGGGTTTTTAGAGAGACATTTTGAAAGAGGGTTTTTAGAGAGACATTTTGAAAGAGGGTTTTTAGAGAGACATTTTGAAAGAGGGTTTTTAGAGAGACATTTTGAAAGAGGGTTTTTAGAGAGACATTTTGAAAGAGGGTTTTTAGAGAGACATTTTGAAAGAGGGTTTTTGGGGTGACTATAAAAGAGGCTTTTTTGGAAGCGAGTTTTCAATTCCGGTCACAAAGATTGTATCAGAAATGTTCCTAGTTCTATTTAATAAATAAATATTACTCTCTTACTCCAATAATTCAATACTCTATTGGATTTTTTCTTTAGCATTAATAAAACAATTTATATAAATATTTAAAAAATAAGTCATATCTAAATAGCATTGGATCTGCTAGATCGATATTTGATTCTGACTGGCGAGGTAAGTCTTCTTCACATAATGAAAAGGTAATTCAAACCTTTTTTTTTTTTATACATCTATCAAAACTGATAATTATTTCAATAGATTAGTAGTTTGTGAGATTCACCGAAAAGCAACAGATACAATTAGCCAATGATAATGTCCCATAACATAACGGATTTTTTTTTTACAAATGGTTGCCACAACATGTCTATGTAGGTACTTATTCAAATATTTTATACTAGTGAGGGGAGTGGGAGCTGACATTACTTGGTCGTAAAATATGCTTAAATATATTTTAATTTATTCAGATTTCGTATATATTATAATAGAGTCAATTTACTATCGATTATTTCATATGATATTCTACTCAATATATAGTCATGATTTCAAAAGTAAAAAAAAAAAAAAATATGACTTGGTGCCATCAGCTAGAATCGAAACTGAAACCAAAACTATAGCAGTGAAGCCTGTGACGTTACCACTGGGCTATCATCAGTCGGATACGAAGTAATTAAAAATAAACTAAGATGAATGTACAAAAATGTATAATGATTTGCGCATGCGTATAAGCGCAGTTTAAGTTAACTCACATTTGACAAGTTCTGATTTCTTTCAATTTTGACCATTTTTTTAGACCTATTTTAACCGGCTAAAGACCTATAAAAAACGTTCCACATGTTTATTACCTTAAAATGTTATTATGTAAAAGACCCAAATTTTCACACACACACACACACACGCACACACACTGGCATGGAAAGACACATGCAGTTTGGGTGCGCTCGTGCGATGGAGTCTGAAATTCGAACCTCTTTCAGTTTAGGAAAAGGTAAGTCACATGATACTCGATTGATGGTGTTGTATCGAATAATATATCGTTGAATTAACTCTTCGAATAAACATGGATATGAACACCATGAGCCAATTTAGTAGCATTTATTTCTTTATCAGTTAAAAAAAAAAATCGGGGGAGTTTGTTTTCGACATTTAATGAGAGGAGGGCTGAAAGACCGCACAGATCAAGAAGTCTATCTTATTTGCTGCGACACTCTCTACCGAATACCACGTGACCAATCGTTTCTCAAACTGAAAGCCGCCTGCTATGCACTCTCCCCATGTTCGAACTTAACACCAAAAAAAGTGATTCTATCCTAGTAGTTCAAAACATTTATTGAAAAAATCAATTCAGGTAACTATATTATGTAATAGAGCTGACATCTATTCAATGTAGCTGCCTTCAGCCTCAATTACCGCCTCGATACGGGTCTGAAACTGAGAGCATGCCTTTTCCACAAGTGCCGGAAGGAGCTTGACGAATACTCAGCAGATGGCGACGATCAGGCTGGCTTTGGTGTTGTGGGAGGTCATGTTGGTGATGTTCTCAACGTATGACCAAACGAAGTAGTCCAGCAGGTTCAGGTCGGAAAAGGAGCAGAGCCAGTGAGAGAAGGGTACAAAGTCGTAGCACTCCTGAAGTCAAGCCTGGGTCTCTTTGAACTTGTGGGCCGGCCCCGAGTCTTGTTGCCACACCCAGAGTCTGCTAGCAGTCACCCGATTGCGCCAGGAAATCACTGCACTCTTCAGCACATCCAGGTATACTTTGGTGTTGATTTTCAAGCCAACTTCGAAGATGTGAGGTGGCATGATGTGGCCCTCACTTGAAACCACACTAAAGACATGGCTGGAAACTTCATGGAGCTGTACCCTCAAGTGTTGAATCGTCCGGATTTGCAATGGTCCTGCTATCATAACTTGAATCGGTAGAGAGCATGAGTTGAACAGCGGCACATCTCCGATCTCGCTCATTGAACATTGTGTCACTTTCAGACATCATAGAAGGCTCCTATCGCTCTTGGAATTTATACACAACTGGCTAACTAATAGATGCTCTGCAACAAAAAAGAAAACCAGTTTTCATCAAACGGAAATGGAATCATGTCCTTTCTAGGGCGACAATTTTATCGTTCCATCCTGTATTTCAGCCAGTAATGCATACACTTTTTCTGAATAAAAAAGAGGAGGGTAATTTTTATTCGACTTTTTTTTTTTTAAATAAAATAAAATGTAGAAACAATAAATAATGTTGGTGCTAATTCCAAATAAGATTGACGGTCGTGACGTAAGCACCTTGCGTTTCTACAAAGTCTTGTTTAACGTAACCATGTGACTACTTTAGACATGGCGACTTTGCTCAGAATCGATATTTATGTTAACTTAAAAAAGGTGTAAACTTCTATTAAATGTTTGGTGCTTGTTAAGATAGAGTCGACAGATCGATTAAAAAAAAAAAATATGTGGCCTAAACAATAGTATTTACTTAATTGTCATGTCGAAAATAGTAATATATCAAAAAATTACGAAAATTCATGAAATAGAACAACTGCTATTGTGTTTTTAGTAAAAAAAAAAATGTCTATCGCTATCGGATAAAACAAAACATCAGCCATTGCCCATTACAGTGACGAAAAAGGCAATAAGTATGTCCCCTGTATTCATCATCTTCAAGGTGCTCACATCTATGGAAAATGCCATTCTCCCTAATTTTCCTAAAAAAAAAAAAATACTTTTAACTATGATTTTCTATTCAATGAATGTCATTTTTTAATATATTACTATTTTCGACATGATAAGTACTGTTGTTTCTACTTAAAACAACATTTTTAAACATCGGTCTGTCGCCTCTATCTTAACCACTAAATGCTTTAACGCAAAAAGATCACACATTATTAGTTAAAAACAAAAACAAAAAAAAAACCTAAATTGTTTTTCACTAATTCAGTAATTCAGTGAATTCACCAACTATAATATTTCCTTTTACTTAATTTATGTCGGCAATAATAATGATTATCGAAATTTTTGTCTATAATTAAAGTCGAATATTCACATTTTATTTAGCTTCTGTAAGTGAAAGCGAAAGGATATTATTTTAGACCGCGGCGCGGGGACCGGAGCAGGAGGAGCACCCTTTTAACTTTTTTTTTTTTCTCGTTGCATTTAAAATTGCACCAGTTTCCATTTTTCTGCTAATTTTGTAGCAGTCACGTGTCAAAACGCCCTTACGTTCTGTCCCATATGGCAGGGTTTTTAATGTATGCACAAGTTGCCAGACAAAAAGAAAAAAAGCCACAATAATTCAGCGCATAGTTGGGATCGCACTCACAAGAAAGCTTTATAAGGATGGATCTGGCTGGGTATATTTATTTGACTACCATTGCAGCAAAATCGGACACATTGTCAATTTATAGCGGGGTATCTACCCCCCCCTCCACGTTCCTCAAGAGAAACACACTAAACGTGTACAATGATTTGCCGTGATTGAATCAATTGGCATTCTCCGGTGCGGCATCTATGGCGACCGGTAATAAACCACCTGAAGCTGAAGATGAGGTAATGTCTGGTAGAATAGTCACACCAGACCGAATAGATACGCCACTTTGATCTAAGCTAGAGTAATAGTATATTACGTATACATTTAGATAAATAGAATAAGCAGTAAAATATTTACAACTTTTAACAACCTAAACTGTCATTGAGAGAGAGAGAGGGGGGGAGACAGAGAGAGGGAGGGAGACAGAGAGAGAGAGGGATGGAGACAGTGAGTAAGAGAAGATAGAGACGGGGAAGGAAGGAGTAAAGAGAAAAAGAAGACGTAACACTAAAAAAATAAACCTCGGTAAAAAGTTGAATAAAATATCTGATTTTTTAAACAAATAATGGTGCTAATACATAGAATGGATCCGCGATATTTTTTAAATCGTACTTCCACGCTTAATTAAAGTTTTATGATATGTTTTTTTATTCAAATTGTAAGGTCAAAGTACAGAATAGGTACAAAACACCCTCCCCTCCCCGTGTTAAGAATGGCTTTTTAAATAATAACGTTATTATTTCAGCACGGATCACTCTGAGTACCCAAATAATCAAAATATTAAATGACACCCCACTACTTAGTATTTTATCTTTATTGGGAAAATTCATTTCATTCGTCATGAAGCGACGAAACGGATAGTTAGCTTCTGTTTGCGCCCCCCCCCCCAACCTTTTTACAAAAACGCTGTAAAAATAAAACCTGTTGAAAATTTTCCAAAATTAATCCAATGTGTACGAACACATCGCGTAATAATTTTTCTTTGTGCGATATAAAAAGTTTAATTCTTTTTATAGCTACTAATGTTTTGAAATTTAAAATTGATAATAACAGAAACTTTTCAAAAACTAAGACAAAACGACAAAACTATAATTTTTAAAATTAAATCGTACTTGTTCGCAATTTAAAAATACAAGATAAATCTTAACGTCACGATTAAGTGTCGGAGGGGAGGGGCACTTCTTTCCCATACAGCAAGGTTAAACGTGAAGCCAGTTTAACGTGGAAGGCCGGGGTAGGGGCGTCCAGCTCACGTGAAAGGACATTCTAGAAGAGTACAAAAAATAGCCGAAAACAGACTCATCGGCATTCCCTGGTAGAAACGCATCAGGCGACATTCAATAAGCCAACTCTTTTTGTAGGAAATAATGCCTGGGATGACGCCCTTCTAAAGACTGAATCATACCTCATTAAGACAAATGGATCGAGCCTTCAAGCAACTAGAACTTAGAATAAGAATATGCAAATACGTTATTTCGTATCGTCGTGTATAAGACTCGTTTAAAGAATAGCGAGAAGAAATAATTATAGTTTTTGTTCCGGCAACCATCGATTTGCTTAAAATTATCGATGACACAGGTTTTCTCCCTTGAGAATAACAAACAGTAGCTACGATAAGTTTCAGGATAACTGGCAAACTGCCCTTTTCAAGAAAACCACATGGTACAATGTTTTGTTATAACCAACTGCTCTGTGCACTAATTAGAAATTCAGGACAACAAACTACCCTTTTCAGATTAGCCACTAGCTACAGTAATTTGCGATTGTCACATATACATTTTAGGATAACAAACTGTCCTTTTCAGGACAACCACTAGTCGCAATAATTTGCGATTACCAACTATTCTTTCAATTTACAGAGGTGTCATTATCAACTGGATCACCAACGCCCGATCGTCAAACCAGAGAAATGAGCCGACCAAACGTTTGATACCAACGTTTCCCTTGCGATGCCGGCATTAAATCAGTCATTAGACGTATGATGTGGTGCGACTATTATAGATCAGGGGTCTCCAAAGTTTACATTGCTACCTTTTTAAAGCAATTATGCAAAGAAAAAGAAAAAAAAAAGAAGAGAAATGACCTGGACATGTTAGATACGGTTTTGTTAATTAACATTAGCATTGCTCTTTAGTGAAACTGATTCTCCAAAACTTCATTTTTTTTTAAAATCATTTTCTGAGCAAAAAGAAAAACCAGCACACTATTTTCACACATTTACATTTAATTTTTTTTTCTTTTTAAATATCTTCACGTTTTCTATAAGAGCTCTGCGGGCTGGATTAAAGACTTTGACAGGCCGGATCTGGCCCACGGGCCGTAGTTTGGAGACACCTGTTATAGACGGAGAAACTGGATATTTGTTTATTTACCTAAATTCCCGCCTTCGTCATTTTTTTTTCAGCCGATTGCATCGTTGTTTTGATTTCTAAAAGTTGTAAGACCAACCTTCATACGGAACCACAACAACAGGTTTAAAGTGCAGAGGTTTTTTTTTTTTTTTTTCAAATTGTTATGTTTTATTTTCACACAATCACTCTTGGCCTTTTGCGATATTGGGTTAGGCTGTGTGTGTGTGTGTGTGTGTGTGTGTGTGTGTGTGTGTGTGTGTGTGTGTGTGTGTGTGTGCGCGCGCGCCATTTCTTATTATTGACGTTGCGCCAGTATAGTTAACATGAAAAAAAGGGGTGAAAAAATACACATAACTGTTACCAAACGCATTAAAATTTACTTTCCTACCTATATATTTTCACGTATGTTTATCGATTCTACGATATATTATTTATGCATTAATCACTTATTTAGCCAAACAAGTGTGCTTTCCGTTATGGCCACCAATTTTGGAGGTACTTGGTCGCGATTTTCAGGCTTAAAAGATTATGATGATGATGATGATGATGATGATGATGATGATGATGATAATAAATAAATTCAAGCCGTTTATAGGCTGGACGAAAGAAGAACTGAGGCAACTTAACCAGAAAACCAGGAAACTCATGACTATTTCCAATGCACTCCACTCGAAGGATGATACTGGTAGACTATATAAAAAGGAAAGACGGGGGAAGAGGACTGATTTATATAGAAGATTGTGTAAATGACATAAAAAGGGGGTTTGTATTACTGTACACATAGATTCGAAAAAATCGTCAAAAAACAAATATATAACAAATAAATGTTATCAAAGGCAAGAAAAGTTACTTTTCTACCTAACTGGATATTTTTTTTAGTGTTTTTATTTAATGTAACATGTTTATTCAGCTCGAAAAACATACAGTGTTTACCGATGTATTGGAAAATTTAAAATGGTGCCCGACTCTCTCTTTGGCGTGGTAAGTTTGAGAAAAGGAGTTAAAAATAAAAAAAAACTAGACAAAATACTGTTAAACACCCATCGAATATATATCAGCCTATGTCACGGTAACATATATTGAGCCAGTTTCTAACAGTATTTTGTATAGTTTTTAATTTGTAACTCCTTTTCACAAACTTACCGTGTCAAAGACAGAATCGGACGCCATTTTAAATTTTCTAATACATCGGTAAACACTATGTTTTTTTGAGCTGAATAAACATGTTACATTAAATAAAAACACTAAAAAATATCCAGTTAGGTGGAAAAGTAACTTATCTTGCCTTTGATAACATTTATTTGTTATATATTTGTTTTTTAGACGACTTTTTCGAATCTATGTGTACACACCCGAAAAAAGAATTAGAAAAATACATAATGCAGTACACTGAAAAAATAATTATTGCAGCAAGAGACACCTTAAAAAACAACAAAAAAAAATGAACAAGACAGAAAACAGAAGCAAGGGGTAAGGCAAGAAAAGAAAAATGGGAAAAGAAACAACTACACGGGGAGTAACAAATCACACTTTATTTCCTTTTGACGGATTGATTGTTGCTATTTCTTATGATGATTTAAGGGCATAATAGATTCACTTACTGATATAATAATTAAGTGATTCATTTTGCGCTACGAAACAGATACTGCCAAGAATTGTAAATGTCAACTGAATTAAAGGAATAAATAATATGATGGTCAATATCATGAATTTTGGAATATAGTCTTTTCTCATTTATTCACTATATATATATATATATATATATATATATATATAAGAAAAATGCTTAATCAGTTATTTTTCACCTTTTCTATACCAATTCTTTAATTTATGGAGCTCGATCTAACTACAGAGCATATACAAATAAATGACAAAAGGTCTATATTCCAAAATTCAAAGATGGCGTAACTAAGAGAAAAGAAAAAAAAATTGCAATTTCTCTTCCGATTTTCTGATTTTGTACTCATGCACATATTCCTTTATTTTCTTTTGAAGTTGGTGAGCTCCTTTTCTCCTAATGAGTCAAGGGTGGAACAAATTAAAAATTGACATAATTACATGAATGATTCTGTGCTACGAAACAGGTGCTGCCAAGAATTGACCATTTTAACATGCTTACAGAAATAAACGGTAAGATGGACAACATTTGGAAATTGTGAATATAGACCTTTTGTTTATATATATATTGTCAGTGTATGTGCGAAAAATCTCTACCAAACTCCTCTCTGAATATTTGGTTTACGGAGTTGAAATTTGATATATAGGGTATTTGGACATGTATTGTAGCACACTTTCGAGTTGCTTCTTAATCGGCTAAAATAGCTGCTAAAGGATAAAATCTGAGAAGAAAAAAAGCAGTTGACCTTAGAAGAGTAGGTCGAATAAAACATTTCTCCCGCTATTACTTTTGCGCATGCACAAAATTAAACATCCATAGCTCGAAATCGGTTAATTTTTAACCTTTCGTGTCCATCTCAGTAGCTCAGACCAACAAGGACGCTGAAGAGATAAATAACGACTAAAGTTGGAGCGCTGAGGTTTCCATTCTAGTGGATGGTACCCAAGACATTTTTCAAATTTTTTAAATTTAGTATTGGATAATAATCAATAGAGAATTGACTCTACAATAAAAAAAAATCTGCATGAATTAAAATATAATATTTATGCGTATTTTACGACCGGGCAACGCCGGGCGGCCTGCTAGTATATATATATATATATATATATATATATATATATATATATATATATATATATTATATATATATATATATATATATTATCGCTTATAACTAATTCTATTTGAATTTTTAAAGATCTGTTTATCTTTTTTTAACTAATCGTTTACCAAATTTATAGACTGTAATATCTTTTAGGACATTCCTCTTAAGCCTCTTCAGTATCATTATATGGATAATAAAACTATTTATTATTTTGCTATCTTGTTTACGTATGTTTATGTGCACAAACACATCGCGTAAATTAGATGACAAAATAAAGAAATCAAGAAACCAGGCTGAAATTTTTTATTTTCTTATTTTCCTCCCTACGAGGCCAAAGGTTGTTTTTTTTTTATGAGAGAATTCTCCAACTCCCCCATCAAGGATAATTCCGGATGGAGCTAAAATAAAAACTGACATATCCAGGAAGGATTTCGCCCACTCCGACCGAGATAGACAATTTGAAATCTTCATTTGCAGAAAATATTTCTGTAATTTTATATTTAAAACTAATTAGGCACAAAACCACACAAAAGTGTATTGAAAAGGAGATTGTTGGTCATCCTTGATCTACAGTGAGAAAAATGTCTATCCTACTCTTAACTAGAATCACCTGTCACCACAATACCACATTCACTCTAGAGGCCGTCCTACTTAAAGATAACCCACAATTTGTCGGAAATTTTATTTTTCAAAATTATATACTACACTTGATCTTAACCTCTAAGCTAGAAAGAGAGAGAGATAGAGAGAGAAAGAGAGAGAGATAGAGAGAGAGAGAGAGAGAGAGAGAGAGAGAGAGAGAGAGAGAGAGAGAGAGAGATAGAGTCACCCTTTCTCTAAATTCCCCGAAACATTAAAATAATAAAGAATGGTAGAAACGACCAATACTGAGTGATGACGATAGAAATATATAAGTTATAAAAATATATATGGCAATTAAGCTACATAGAATATTCCGCGTTTCATCCACGCTACCTAGCTCTACCTATGTATTGAGCACTGTTGAAGTAAATACTTAAAGTTTACGCATAAAATTATACTTTCGTATATTAATTTATGTGATTAAATGAAGTAGTAAGTAGTCATATATATATATATATATATATATATATATATATATATATATATATATATATATATATATATATATATATATGAGAGAGTGTTAATCATCAAACAGCTTCATTAGAAGAATACATTTTTTTTTTTCAAATATAACTTAATCCCATAAAGAAAGAATATTTCTGTGTATATTTTGTAAAGTATTTACCCAGCTTTAGTATAATTTATTACTTTATTGCAGTGTATGTGTGTGAGAATGACTTGAGAGGCTACTTATGATAACTGATGACAATTCTTAATATGAAGTTATTCGATTCATTCATTTCCTATGAATTTGGCTGGGACAAAAAGTATACGAATAATAATAGTAATAGCAACAATTATTATTTTATTTTATTTTATTTTTTTATTGTTGTTGTGTAAAATAATGTATTTGCCTCCTCACGAGAGCAAAGTTAAACACAACATCATTTTTCAGGTTGGGCAAAATCTTGCTCCCCGAAAATTTGGAATTAAAAAAATATATATAAACGTATAGTCTCGTCGGCGCTCCTTCACGGACGAGGGCGCTCTATGCAACAAGTAATAAAAACCCATCTACCCGAAAAGGATGTAGTCTGCGGATTCTTTAAAATTTCGTAATTAAAAAAAAAAAAAAAAAAAAAAAGGCCTACCTGTTGAATTTGTGGGTTTATTTGCACGAAGTCCAATTCTGGTCGAGTACCGACGGAAACTATCCACACCATTTCAGAGCGAATCGATGGAAGAATCTCCCCTTCTTCTATCCCTTCCTCCTTTTCTTCGGGTTGATTTTGGTGATTCGCTCCTCTTTGACACGTTGGGGATTGCATGAATTCTTATTTCTTGTTTGCCGTTTTTTTCTTTTTGTTTGTTTTTTGGGAGGTGGGGGAGTTTATAATCAACAAGTGTTGATATAGATCAACAGGTTTACTCTTTTTTTAATCACCGTGACGAGAGCGGCCGCAGAAACACCTCGACATTTTATGACAAGGAATCATTTTTGTCTTTTTTTCCGCCTCGCCATCGTTGCCGTACCTCCTCCTCTGCTGTTGCAGCCGGAGTATCCAATTAACCATTTTCTTTTTTTATCACTCTTTCTCTCGGAACTCTGCTATGGCTCTCTTGCCTTCTCGTTAGAGACACCGAAAAAAAAAGAAGAAAAAAAAAGACGAAGAAGATGGAGAAAGAGAAAGAAGAAATCGAAAGATGAGGAAGAGGGAAATTATAATTAACGTGCACCGACCACAGATGCCTTCCCCCCCTTTTTTCGCGTCGCTTTTCCCCTCTTCTTCAAACGCGAAAAAAAAAAAGCACTTGCTCTGCTTTTTTTGTTGTTTTAATATTTCGAGTTGTTGCAACTCGACATTTTTTTAGAGAGAGAGAGAGAGAGAGAGAGAGAGAGAGAGAGAGAGAGAGAGAGAGAGAGAGAGAGAGAGAGAGAGAGAGAGAGAAACGTTTTTTTTTATTTTTATTTTTTTTTTTTACTTTCTACCGTCATTCATTTTAACGAATGGTCGGCTATTAATAATCGACATTTTTGCCAAGAAAATAAAACGGCTGAATATTTAATTTTATTTCTTGCCTTCTTCGTTTTTTTTCTCTTTTATTCATTCAGATTTTAGTCTGAATCCTTCGTTGTTATTTCGTACCAAAACAATCGATCAGCAGATTTAAAAAATAAATCCATTTTTTTTTTATATAATCTTTTTCGGTTTACATAAAATCAGCAAAAAAAATTAAATGTGTGTGTGTGTGTGTGTGTGTGTGTGTGTGTGTGTGTTATCGTTTTGCTATGTTACGGGTTTTGTGTTACTAGCGTCGTGTGTGTATAGTGTTTACTTATGTATGGCTCTGCGTTGCATGTGTGTTATTTATTTTGTGTCGTGTGAGTGAGTTACAGCCTTTGTGTGTGTGAGTATTTCAGGATGTGTGTGTGTGTATGTGTGTGTGCACGTGGTCATTTGTGCGTGTGCTACTATTGCATTAATGCATTGCCTGTGCATGCGTTTGGTGTTGCTTGCGTGCGTGTGTGTTTATTTATGTGTGATTATTCCGGCCATCACTTTCTTAAGTTGTTATTTTATTATTTTAGTTTAGTTTAGTTGTTTTTTGTGTATTCTGATTCAATAAAATAAAAACAACTACCTTTTCTCTCTCTCTCTCTCTCTCTCGGCGGGGTTTTAATGTCCCCAAAACGTTCGCTTTTCGAGATTTCCCGTTTCGTCCCCGTCGTTTTCTCAATGGGCGACACTTGTTACTACGATTTTTTACGAGACAATTTTCTTACTGTTGGAGTTGTAATACCAAGTTGGTTTCAAACGTATTTTGATTTCTTTGTATATAAGAATGTATTCGATGTCACACATTCCTCCGCCTATCTTGGGTTGGGTGGTTTCAAACAAACGAAAAAGTAAAAAATAAACAAATAAATAAAACTCACATTCATACCCACGTGTGTTCTGAAATATACACTACGACTTTGTTTGCTGGCAATTTGTTTTGTCTTCAGGAAAAATCCTCCTAGACTGGGAAAAATTTTAATTATTGTTCTCAATCCAGGACGCCCCCTCCTTTTTTTGGGGGGGGGGGGATTTCCTCAGATTAAACTTTGTCCTCATGAGGAGGCAAATAAATAGGAAGGGCGTTTATTTTCACCTTGTTCAAAATGTTGTTGTATTCTTGGCCAAGTGAGAAGTGATCCTTCTAGACCGAGGTATATTTTTGTCCTAATCCAGAGAGAGCTCCTTTTTGTATGGAAGGGGGGAAATCCCCCCCCTTTTAAAAACCGACCATTTGTCTAATTTTGCCCTCAATAGAGAAGATCACGACTCCGACTCTTGTGGTTAAGATCAAATTGTAGCATCTGTTTGGTACTACCGACAAAGCTCCCAGGTATTACATCCTCCTTTTTAAAGAAGGAGCTAAGGTTATTGCTTATTTCATTTCCTGATTCGTGAATAACAGGTCTGGTATGACCCTTTTCGATAGAGCTGGCTGGACTTTCCTCCACATTAAAACCGACCTTGTATCTAACTTTGTTCTCGTAAGATGAGGTAAGTCCATAGGAACAACTTGTATAATTATAATGCTAAATTTTAAATACTAAAGTGTTTACTTTAAGTTAATTTGTCGTTTCTTTTCTTTTTTCATATGCTAACAAGAAAAGGGTCTACAACTTTCTCTTGCCAAAAAAAAAAAAAAAAATACGTGGTGATTTACTGATTTAGCAGGTTCGCACATTTAGTTTGTCCCTTAACAAGAAGGTGGGAAAAGAAAAAAAAAACTTTACGGCGATTTGTTCAAAAACCGCGCAATTCTATTTCACACCTCCACAAAAATAACTTTTCTTTTCTGTTCAACTGCATAAAAAAAGAATCTTAAAATAGAAACAGAAAGAAAGAAAGAACCCTTCACGGATAAAGCAGAATTCATTTTTTTTTTTTTTTTTACATTCATTTGTGCTAATGAAAAAAAAAAGGGGGTCGTTTAGAAACTAAGGCAGTGTGTAACGACGACTGTCCGTCCAATTTTCTCACCCTGGGGGGAAAAAACAAAACAAACAAACTTGAGGACAATCATATTCCGTATTTTCGGTGTAAATCAAATCTTCATATTCAAAATAAATTTAGTCACCAATCAAATATTCATGGTTTACTTTCGACGTTGTAAATTAGGGTTAGTGTTAAGAAAATTTGAGTTTGTCGAAAAAGTTGTCAAAAACAAATATAAAGCAAACAAATAAATGTTATCAAAGGCAAGATAAGTTATTTTTCTACCTAACTGGATATTTTTTTAAGTTTTAGTTAATGTAATATGTTTTTTCAGCTCGAAAAACAGTGTTTATCGATGTATTGGAAAATTTAAAATGGCGCCCGACTCTCTCTTTGACACGGTAAGTTTGGGAAAAGGAGTTATAAATAAAAAAAACTATACAAAATACTGTTAGAAACTCGCTCAAAATATGTTACCGTGACATAGGCCGATATATATTCGGTGGGTTTTTAACAGTATTTTGTATAGCTTCTTTTTTTTATTATTTTTAACTTTTTTCCCCAAACTTACAGTGTTCATCAGAGAGTCGGGCGCAATTTTTAACAGTAGGCAACCCGAGTGAAGAGAGGTGTTTAAAAAAAAAAAGTGGTAGTAGGCATGCTTGAACTTGTAATGCGAAGAAGGAAACGACAGTGAAAAAAAAAAAAAACAGCGTAACGTATTAGTTGGTGAAACCGGAAGTCGCGAGCGTCGAAATTAAAGCTAGTCAATCGAAAGAAGACGATCTTGTAAAAATGTCGACGAAAAAAAACGACCCCTCCTTGTAGAAAATTGCCCAGTTGAGGGTGAAGGAATTAATGTTTTAGGTCAAGTTTTAGATATTTGTCGTCCGAGATGTTGAGCTTCAAAACGATACCAATCTCGCCAGGATCCATCGCGTGTGTTGAAAGTTTTTGCCAAACATACATAGACACACACATTTTGCCCTTTATATATTAGGAGGAATTGATTATGTTAAGTATTCGTCCAATAATACCATATGATTTAATTTTCATTAGACCATCGTGCTAGACCCTGTCAAAGGCTAGGGCTGCTGCCTCCCCTACCTTGTCCAGTGCATAACATATACATTCGGAGATTACAGTTAGGATATCTACAGTAGAATGAGCTTGCCTAAATCCATACTGTTTGTCGGAAAGAAGTTTTCCTAATTTATTGAAAAGAATGATTTCATGTTTTCACATTACCACCAACTCAAATGTCTTCAAAGCGCGCGCTCATTTTACGTAAAATTTATATAGGAAAGTGATCCCTCGTCCTAAAAGCTAAAATATTTTTATTTTATATTCATATATTTTGCGGATATTTTTCAGGCTGTTTACATGTAATCGCCCCCCCCCCAAAAAAAAAATCAGAATCCAGTTATTTGGGGGTCAACTACACAGAGTGCGATAGTAAAAATGTCACGTTAATTTATGTTGTTACTAGTTATCGTTTATTATTGAATTTTTTTTTTTTTTTACATAGGCATCACCACTTATTCAGGCCAAGAGACCACTAGAGGATAAGGGTTAAAGAGTGTACAGTAGAAATTGGACAATATAGTAATTGTTAGTAATGGAAATTCGGTAAATTTGTTAACTTATATAGAACGGCTCATCAAAAACTTGTTTACGTTAGACTTGAAGACAACCATATTGTAGTCAGCTGGAAAGCAGGAAAACGGAAGACAATTCCATAAGCGTGCAGTTCTAAGAAAGAAGCTTTGCTCATGGAATCTATGTTTAGGTTTAGACACAGATAAAGAGTGGGGTAAATTATTGATAGTGTTTTCTGCTAGACAGGTGTTTCTTGTGAAAGTTTGGCGAGGGGGGACCATAGATTGGAGCTCAGCCGAGCACTTGCCATGAAAATAACGATAAAGCAGAGACAAACTTGCAACATCTCCTCTGTGAGAAACAGGTTGCAGGGAAGAGAAAAGGACATCCCCTACGAGGCTATGAAGTCTATTTTGAACTCTATCAAGGCAGGATGAGTCCTTTCTAGCAGCTCCTGCCCAAATATGGCAACAGTACTCCATCCTTGGACGTACCTGGCTCCTATATAGATAGAGAATTGCATCAGCAGTGAGATATCTACTGGATCGATAGAAGGATCCCGCCATTTTTCCAGCGGCTTGTATGTGTTCCGTTTTAGCTCAGGAGGAAAGGTCAAGCCCAGAAGCTTGTCAAAACATGAGGCCTCCCCAAGATGAGAGCCATTCATTTCAATTGATGCCATTGTACCACTTGCTCAAGATCAGAGGAGTGAGAATAGGAGAGGAGTTGGTTGTTTACGGTCTTTGATGTGCTACGATAGATAGTAGTGTCATCAGCATAAATGTCTATGGATGATGTAATGTAATGATTTGGAAGATCATTAATGTAGATATGGAAAAGAGTTGGGCCCAGGATGGACCCCTGAGGGACTCCAGCATTAATACTGAGAGCTTCTGATTTCTGCCCATCAACCACTACTCTTATGAACCTATCAGAGAGAAATGATTTAATAACTGAGAAGACATTTCCAGCTATACAATAGCTGGAGATCTTGTGAAGTAAACCTTTATGCCATACCCTATCAAAGGCCTTTGATATGTCAAAAGCAATTACCCTAGAAAGGTAGCCTCCGTCGAGAGATTCGTTAATCCTATGAGATAACTGTAAGCACATCTGCTGTAGATCTAGCAGAACGGAAACCATATTGCCTGTCACTAAGGTTATTTTTGATGAGATGGTTGATTACTCCTCTATTTAACAGGTTCCAGCAACTTACACATGACGCACAGGAGACTTATTGGCCTGTACTCAGAGGGAGATGAGCGATCACCTGAATTCTTAAATACAGGGCATACCGATGAGATTTTCCAGGGTGATGGGAAGGAATTCTCCTTAAGACAATATTTAAACAGTTTTGTAAGGATGGGCGCTAGTTCTGGTTGAAGTTTTTTGAGTACTATAATTGGAATACCGGCAGGGCCAGTTGCTTTACTGGAATTAAGGTTTTTGATTAGCTTGGCAACATCATGTACAGATATTTGTATATCACATAGCGGGTTTTCTGATAAAGGAAGAAATATTGGAGGTTGGCAGTCTTGGTCGCAAAGGGTAGAATTAGCTACAAATTTCTTGGCAAAGAGTTTGGCTTTGTCTGATGCTGACGAGATTACCTCAGGTCATTTATGATAGTTGGGATAGAACACACGCTTCTGTTCAGGATTCTGTTTGCTATTTGCCAAAACTGATGGGAACCAAGCCGTTGCTCAGCTACTTTGAACTTGACGGACTAAGCATACAACTCTCTTGCGTTCTTTATTACATTTTACAGTGGTTGCTGGCAGTCCTGAAAGCGGCTTTAGTCTTAGTACATCTATTACATTGGAAGCAATGGAAAAAGTGATTTCTGTGTGCAATGGCAGCAGCACATTCTGGAGAGAACCATGGCTGGCTGTTAGGTTTGTGCTGGAATTTTTTCGAGGGTATGAAACGGTGTATATCTACAATTAACCATTCTGTCAGGTCTGATACTAAAGACGACACATCCTTTTTAAACATGGAACGCAGAGGTAAATCTGATATAAATGTATAAAAACTATCCCAGTCAGCCATAGAGTATCGATATACTGTACAATGGAGAGGTACGTCTGAGGACTTATTACATTTCATTTTTATCTTAACTGATACAACAGAGTGGTCGGAAGATCCAAGTGGAGACAGAATGGAAGCTGAACACAGTTCGGGGCAAGTTGTGAGAAAAAGGTCTAAGAGACTTGCATACTGGCCGTCAGTATCGGGCACACGGGCAGGTTTGTGAAAAATCTGAGTGAGGTCATAAGCAATGAAGAAATCATGACAGAACCTCCCCAGACATGAATATTAACTGAAGGATAAGCAGATAGGACGTAGTCAATTTTCTCAGATATGTGTTTAAAGATAGTAACTCCGCTGTTGTGGGGTTGATAAAGAGCAAATATAAATGCAGTAGTTTGAGCAAGTGCAACTCGGAAGCACATATAGGGTAAGTTAGGATCTTACCTGAAGAATTAATTTGGAATTATTTTGGAAACGAGTAAATTATATAATTTATTTTATTTAATTATTTGGACTATTATTCCCATCTTCTAGTTGTTTTATGACGTTTCGGCCAATTATTCCTCTGGCCTTCGTCAGGTTAATCACGACAAGATAGGAATGTCGAATGCCCCAACTACATTCACAGCAATTATTGCTTTCATTAGTTGTTGTTATCTCACCATGGTTTGGCCAACTAATCCTGTGACCGAGATTGGTTGGGATTGAAACCACTACGCTTGGAATCGTAAATATTCTGCATCTCTATCCCCTGCGCCACGGGCCCCAGAATTTTTTTGGTCTTATAAATCCACATTTATATATATATTTTTTTGTTCTTCCAATTGTCGGGTTCATACCAATTGTTATATTACTGAATTAATTTGGAATTATTTTGGAGACGAGTAATTCGTGGTTAACCTGACAAAGGCCAGAGGAATAATTAGCCGAAACGACATGAAGACAACAACTAGAAGATGTCCAAATAATTAAATAGTTCAAATAATAAAATAAATTATAGTTATTGTTTGTAGTAAAAATATGAACCTTCAACCTTATGTGCAGTCACTCACACACACACACACACACACGCTCGCACGCAAATAAACAAACCTTTATTCATTTTGATTTCCCTACGTATTTTACGCAAAAAATAAGTACTTCCAGCAACGGCACAATTCCAAATATGCCCACACACTTTTCTCACAGCAACAAAAGTAAAATGAACATATTTCTGGCGGACGTAGTTGGCGACAATATCACTTGACACAAGCGACCAATGAGAAAAATTCAGAAGATTGTCCGTTTAACGCTTTTCCAAAAACCAAAATATCAGCAGTAGCAATCTTGTTTTGGAGCCCAAAATGTATAAAAACGAATCAAACATTCTTCTAGTAGGAATTCATTTCGTTCATTCAGTCACTTCAGTCTTCTTCCTTTCTTCTCGCTTCGACAACACACGAGAACATGCCTTTCGTCTTCATAGCATCATCGCTGCCAAAGCCGTCAACACCTTGATTACACACGTCACACGAACACTCAAAAATCACAATTATGCACACACGCATCCATTCTGTACATTTTCTAAATTAATAACAACGAATTACTTTCCTCACGAATTACTTTCCTCGTGGGACTTTTAAGTAAGGCGAACTTCGCCAGATAAAACACAAACTTTAAAATAATCTTATATTATATTTTCACACAGGACTTTAACCTTCTAAACTCCTTGATTCCACGAAGGACTTTCATCTAACATTTTAATCATAATGACTTCGAAAGAACTTACATCGATCGGACCTTTGTTTATTCATCTTGTTGTTTTTGCTAAAAAATAAATGCAGTGCATTTTAAATCAGAAGGAGGTGTCGTTTTGCTTCATTCTTTGTTTTATTATTATTTTGTTTGGGGCAAAGAGATTTAATTTTACTCAATCAAATTATATGATTTTTGGAATATTTCATCTTCGTTTTGTAACGGGCACGTACATCATACAGATTTTTCTGTATTTTCTTTATTTTTAATTGCCGCCATGAGTGCCAATCTGAATAAGCACCATACAGGCTTTTAGCTAGGATCACAGGGGGGGGGGGGTATTGCCGGATGGAGGGCTTAGAAAGGAAGAAGAAGATGAAAATATAGTCATATATTTATTTGCGGACTTATCCTCATCTAGTTGTTTGACGTTTTGGACAATTATTTCTCTAGCTTTCGTCAGGTGGTAAACCGTGACGGGATAGGAATGCTGAGTCTTAACTGTATCTTCAGTAATTACTGCCTTCCATAGTTGTCGTCTCACCACGTTTTCACCAACTAAGCTTCTGGCCGCCTTTGGCTAGGATTGAAACCGCTATCTTCAGATAGAAGGTGGCCAAAATGTGGTGAGACGACAACAACTATGGAAGGCAGTAATTACTCAGGACAGTGGCGTAGCTAGAGCGGAAGGGGGGGGGGGGTCCGCCACGGGTGACAGCAAAAGAGGGGTGATACAATGTCTCTCCCAACAAAATTTTTCAACCAGGCTAAGGTGCGAAAATAGTCTGAAAAATAGCATTTATTTATCATATGTAAAGTTTTTATGTTTTTAATCTTTTCGAAAATATTTTACATTTTTTTTAAAATTGATAATTGAAGAATATTTTTGCCGATGTTTATTGAAAACTTTAAACCCTGTATTTATTTATTTATAGTTTTAATATTTGAAATCATTTGATGACACTCGTTTCATTATTCTTTTAACTGTTAAAAATAATTGGAAAAAAGGATATATATATATATATATATATATATATATATATATATATATATATATACCAGCATTTCAGCCCGGCGTTGCCCGGGTGTTTGGATGTGTATTTTGAGCAAAAAAAAAAAAAAAAAAGCGGTTAATTTTTTTAAAACTTTGACCCCTATTATGACCCCTTAAAATTTATTGTTTTGGGCTCAAATCAAGTAATTAACTTAGATCCATGTCCAAGGAACCTATATCTAAAATTTCAAGTGCGTAGACCCAAAATTGTCGGAGGAGTTTGGTAGAGTTCTCAAAGGTCAAATCGTTGAACTTAATCGCCAAATTTCTGGCCAAAAACCGATCACATCGATTTTCCCAAATCTCAATAACCTGTATATCAAATTTCGAGTCTGTAGACTAAAAATTGACAGAGTTATTGCGTAGCGAAATGTACACAGACACACAGACACACAGAGAGACACTTTGACTTTATATATATTATTTTTAAAATGTAATTATGCGCTGACACGTGTTTCGTCGTCTACGACTCATCAGAGTGGCTGTATCTAGCGAGATTCGAAATCGGGACCTAACGGCAATGAGCCTAAACTCTTACCCGTGAACCATCTCGCCAACTGTCTGGATATATATGTGTGTGTGTGTGTGTGTGTGTGTGTGTGTGTGTGTGTGTGTCGTATCTAAGGGGAGCGGTCCGGGTGACAACAAAGAAAGGGTGACATTTGAGCAGACGCCCCGGGTGATGTTTACTCTAGATACGGCACTGACTGAGGACACAGTTAAGAGACTCAGCATCCCTATCCCAAGAAGGATTCCCAGAGAAATAGTTGATGGAAAGATGTGAGACAAGAAGATGAGCATAATGCCTGGGCGTAAAATACGCTTAAATATGATATTTTAATTTGTCCAGATTTCGGATGTATTATTATAGTTGTGAGTTCAAAAGCAAGAAAAGAAAGTATTTGGGCGCCATCGACTAGAATCGAAACCGAAACTGTAGCATTCAAAGTTGGTGACGTTACCATTGTATCAACGTGACACGCATATGAACTGATTAAAAACTGAAAATAAACTAAGATGAATGTACAAAATGTATTTGGACACATTTTTGGCCTCTTAAAAACTTTTAACCGGCTAAAGGTCCATAAAATAACGGTCCGTAAAAAAATCAATCATTTGAGGCCTCTAGCGCCGCTCCGCTCTGCGACTTTTAGTTTCGGAGAAAAAAGAGTTTGAAAATATGGAGACAGACAGACAGACATATAGCATTTTATATATTAGATTTCAATAAATATTTGTTTGATAAATAAAATTGAAAATAATAAAATGCCTATTTATTAAAGTTATGTATTAGCAAGAAACAAGCACAGTGATGATAAAGATATTGTCGGAGAGTTTTATCATGAGAGAGAGGGGAAGAAGAAGAAGAAGAAGAAGAAGAAGAAGAAGAAGAAGAAGAAGAAGAAGAAGAAGACAGATTGAAATTGGCAGTTACGTATACGCGTCCTGGAGTCTGAAGCAAAGTAAATGTTTTTAATATGGGGAAAATCCAGTTCCCCAAAAAGTAGTAAAGATTGGAACGAAAATAAAAATTGTTTCAGTCTTCAATCATTTTTATTTTATAAACCGAGGGCAGAAAAGATGAAGTGTAATATTAGAACAGATACTACAGTTTACTCATAACCAAAAGGCATTTTTTTTTAAACTGCATAAAATTGTATGACCAAACATAAAATGGATAATAAAGCCCCCCCCCCCAAAAAAAAAAAAAATTGATAAACTCACCTGATTTCTTGCATCTCGGAATATTTGAAAGATAAAATGGCGGCGAGGGGGGGGGCATTGAAAATCAAAAGAGGAGACCACAAGGTAGAGGATCCTTATAGTTCGACATCTTACCTCTCAAAACTGAACAACCCTGAATGCCCACCTCTTGACGTTCACACGTGCTCCACCCCCGCACTAACCCCTCTTCATACACTCGCCCCAGACGCCCCACCCTCCGCGCACCTAAACACACACTTATTCATCCTTTCTTACAGTCGGTAGTAGCAATTGCTTTTTAAGGGCCGTCAAACACAAAAGTACGCATTTTTACCTACATTCTTTCTTTGCGATATTATTGTGCGTATGCAACGGTGAAAATGAAGCAATGCATTTTTTTTTTATGAATCTTTGTGATTCAGGATGTTTCATTTTACTTCAGTAAGTTCTCAAAAATCAAGGACCCCCTTTTTCTAGGAGTAGCACTTTATCTCCTTACGAGATAGATATTCGCTTATTCCATTACATTTCTCCTTTCTCTCAAACGTTGAGTTACTAAAAAAGTTAGGAACATTACCTTTCCTCTCACCAATTGACCAGTTAAATATCTTATCTATATCTCTACAAGTATATAAATGCAACTTTGTCTCTGTGTGTATGTGCGAGTTCGTTCCTTATAGACCCCGAAACGGCTGAACAGATTTTCTTTAAAATTTACAGAACTTTAGTGTATAAGTCTGGGAGTGATCTTAGTTAAGTTTTGTCTTTTGATGATAATCGATAATCAAAAACCGTTATTTTAATTCATCTATCATTAGTAAAACCATTTTTTTCCATGTCTTCGCTTAGCAACAATGATAGAACAACGGGCCGTGAAAATTCTACTGTAGGTAAGTTGATAGCGTGTTTTTTTTTTTTTTTTTTTTTTTTTTTTTTTTTTTGCATGACGTGGTTCAAACTCCGCGTGTAAATTTCTTCATTCTTTTATTTTATTTATTAAGTGCAAAGAATTTTATAAGACTTGAAAATTTACGTGTTTTTTTCGCAGTGCAAAAATAAATTATGTTTCTGTTTTTGAACGTCCATTGAATAAGCAACTGATCCTGAAGAAATTACAAAACAGTCTACACACATATTTAGTAAAAATGTGATTCAGTCGGTTTAACAAAACATAGGCCCCAACCACCAAGCACAAGTAGTATGCCCGGCAACATAAGATAAGGATTTTTTCACCACAATTGACTACTTGTAGCACTATACAGCGCAACCACATAAATTCTTACAACGAATAGATAGTCAATGTTGATCCTGTGGTTTCTTTCGCATGCGGTTCAAGAAATTATGGCCCCCAAAACTTTGCCAAAGTAGTTGGTTTTGAGCTAGAAGAATAGTTGCTAAGAGGACAAATCAGAGAAATAAGATTGTTGCTGGCACGTTGCATCCACTGTGTGGGGCTACGTTGATCAATAAGGTGTCAATATAACCGAAATTTACTAAATAAATTTTAAGATTACAAAAGAAAATAAAAAAAATATTGGAATTACCAAAGATAAAGATCAAAATAAGCATAAAAACGGCATCAAAGCAAGACCGGGTAGTACTGCTAGTTTATCTATAAAAGTGAGAATGTGTGAGGACTACTCTCAACCTATATATTCAACGAATTTTTTTTTTTTTTTTTAAGACTTGAAATTTGGTATATAGAGTATCCAGACATGTGGAAGACTTTTTAATAGATTTTCATCTGGTAAAAAGGGCTGCTAAGGGGTCAAAATTGAATAAGTAGTATTTGGGGATCATCAGATTTTTAAGTGTTTGTCAACTGTTTCACGACTGTGCATGCGCGAATCATTCACATGACAGCTTCCTTATGTTAGGAATAAGTAGGTTTGAAAACACTTTTTAAACAATGTGGCAAGCTGGCTAAATAGTTATCGTTATTGGTTCACTGTCTTTTAGGTTTTTCTCTCAGCTCCAGTATTTTTTTTTTTTTTACTCACAAGAAATGAACTGTTTAGAAAAAAAAAAAAAACAATACTCACAAGCACATGTCTCAGTTTCTTTCTGTTTTTTGTTTTTTTTTTCCTGCTCCATTTTTTCTAAGGAATTTAATGTTACGTTTAATACCGGGCAACGCCGAGTACATTTGCTAGTAGTATATATTTATTTTGGTTTCTTGGTTTTATAGTCTTACTGGATTCCAGGAGAAGAATTCATCTAGTTTGGTGGAGTATTCAACTTTGCCGTTATTATAGGCAACGTCACTTAGAGAAGAGATGCACCAATCCTCGTATGAGCCAATGTAGGGTAACCATACCGAAAAGATTTTATTCAAGCTTCGAATACTATTTTATTTTGAATATTTATTCAGCGTTTACTTGTAGCGGGGATGGGGGGGGTGCATTCTCATGCCAACCTGGTTGTCCCGACAAACCCCTGTCCAGAGAGACCTTAGACAGTCGAGGATGGTGTCTAATTCTCTCATATATATATATATATATATATATATATATATATATATCAAGGAGAGCCCGATTTCTGGAGTTAACACTTCGATCTCTGTATGAGATACATAGATATTCGAATATGCCAGTAAATTTCGCCTCTACACCTCAAACACTGCGTTTGTAAAGAAGTTGAGAACACAATTTTTATCTCCCCAATTGACGATTTAAATATGTTATATTTTTCTTGTGGTTTTTTGGTCTTACTGGATTCCAGGTCGATATTTAATCTTGTCTGGTGGAGTATCCAGTTTCGTGTTGTTACTTTGGGTAACATCTCTTGGAGAAGCTGCACCATTCTTAATAAAAAAAATCAGCATTGGTTAGCCAACTGAGGAGATCTTATTTGGATTGCAAATACTATTGTGATTTTAAATATTTAGTCAGCGTTTACTTGGCAGGACAAGAATTCATCTAGTCTGGTGGAGTATCCAGCTTCATGCTTTTACTTAGGTAACATCAGTTAAAAATCAGTGTGTGTTAGACATACCGAAGAGATCTTATTTAGGTTGCGAATACTATGTGATTTTGAATATTTGTTCAGGGTTTACGTGTATGGAAAAGTATCCTAATGCGAGGTTGTTTTGACAAACCCCTACCCTGCCCCTGTACAGAGAGACCTTAGACACTCGAGGATAGTGCCTAGTAGGCTTTCAAGTTCTCTATGTGTGCGTGTGTATATAAAAATATATTTTTACGTATATTTTCTATTTTTCATATCACACAAACTTTTTAAAGTGGAATCTTGATGATTGATAAGATAAGAGTGTGCCGTATATATATAGTAAGTATGACACTAATAAAAGGTGGAATTTTTTTTTACCGCTATAGTAAATAATAACAGTAAAAACTTGTAAAATAAAATTGATTATTCGTAATTTTTGCTGTATTCTTAGGAAGAAAGCTTAAAAAACAAAATCTCATTTATTTTTTTAACTCTCCGTAAAACCAATGAATTTTCAAAAAATTTCACAAAAAGCTAAAAACGAGAAAAATGAAACCGAATGTTATTTCTATGCATTTTGACGTAAACAATGAAAACGCGATTTTTAAAAAAATCACTCAAAATCAAATAATTGATCAATTTCGTTAATTTTTTTTTTTTTTTGCAGACTTATTTAAGAAAAGATGAACTATATATAAACTGAAATAAAATATACAAAAAAAATCTCATATTTTGCCCCCACCCCCACCCCAACGCGATCTTATCAAAAGTTTTTTTCTTTTTTGGAGGGTGGGGGGGGGGAGGTTACATCTTAGTTTTTTTTTTTATTTTTATTTTTATTTTATTTTATTTTTTTTACCTACTAGCAATTCAGCCCGGCTTTGCTCGGGCCCCATATACAGTTCATCACGTTATATATATATATATATATATATATATATATATATATATATATATATATTGACTCATGTCCAGGTAACCTACATCTAAAATTTCAAGTGTTTAGACCCAGAATTGGCGAAGAAGTTTAGTAGAGTATGCAAAGGTCAACTCTGTAAACTTTGACCTCTTGGCAGCAAAATTTTCGCTCAAAAACTGATTAAAAAACTTACTGCATGTCTGATTACCCTTTATGTAAAATTTTAAATGTTTAGACTCGAAATTGGCTGAATAGTTTGCTAGAGACCGCAAAGGTAAAAATCTTTCGAACTTTGACCCCTGGGCAGCTCAAATTTTCGGTCCAAAACCGATTAAAAAGCTTGCCGTATGTCCGAATACACTATGGAAAATTTCAAATGTTTAGACCAAAAGTGGGCTGAGTAATTTGATAGAGACCGAAGAGGTCAAATTTTTCTTTAATTTTGACTCCAATTTTGACCCCTTAACATTTGTTTTGATTTTAGATCAAGTTAAAAAGTTTGATTCATGTCCAAAGAACCTACATCTAAAATTTTAAGTGTTTAGACCCAAAATTGGCAGAGGAGTTTGGTAGAGTTTTCAAAGGTCAAATCGTTGAACTTTGACCCCTTGAAAGCCAAATTTCTGGTCGAAAACCGATGAAAAAGATTTTCCCTTATCTCAATACCCCATTATGTCAAATCTCGAGTCTGCAGACTGAAAATTGACAGATTAATTTGGTAGGGAAATGCATAAAGACACACACACACACACAATTTCACTTTTATATATATAGATTGAAATATATTGGAATGATAAAATATTTAATTTTGGTTCGTAATCGTTGTCGATTTATACGAATTTTGTCGATTTTTCGGCAAGTTTGGAAATTCCCAAGTGTGAGAAAGCTATTTGAATGAATTTGATTACAATTTAAAAAATCCGGCACCCAGAAAATAATATATTACTTAAATACAGAGAGGCCCCGAATTATCTGTCTGTTCTTGTGCACTAACTGTATCTGAAATTATTTTATGCAAATAATTATTTTTGTTAAAAAAAATGATCTCCAAAGTTTTCATTAATTGCTGATTGCCTCTTGGTTTGAGAATAACTTAATTGCTCCAGATATATCCTGATGTCCAAACTGCAGCTGAGAGAAGCGGCATATTAGCCATCAGCAGAGAACATGCAAGAGAAAAACTCAACCACAATGTCTGTCAATTGATCAAGATATTGCTATATGGACTTATTGTCATGCATGTTTATAGTGGTAAATTCTAGCGACCAAGGAGTGTTTGGTTACATTTTCAAGGATACATCACTAGACGAAGATAAAAGTGTTGCCACTGAGATTTAGAGTTAGGGCACATCTTCTTGTTTGTGTGTACGACCCAACCAGAGAGAGTGAGGTATATTTTTGCCACCACTCCCGACAGATCCAGTCGATTAGTTTCCATACTTTTCTCTAAAATTTATCTACATATATAAAGTTATATATGTCTATCTCTGTGGGGTAAACTCTAAAATGAACAGATCATTGTGAATTTTTCTGCTAGACGTAAAGAGAGGGGCCGTGTTTAGTATACTCTGTTTAGTGTTGAGCAAAGGAATTGGAAGTCTTTTGTGAAAATTCAAAAATTTTAACAATAGGTATTAGACTTCAATTAATAAATATTCCCCAAAATGTGTTACTCTTTGAAGTATTTTAAAGGGTTTATGAAGTATAATGTAGACACAATCTAGTGTTTGAAAAATATTTGACCATAAAATGTAGCCATGTTGAAAAACGGTCTCCCACGGTCAGTCAATCAGAGATATTAATGTATTTTTTTATTATTATATTAAACATATTTTTGTAAAAAAAAATAAAAATTGAGTTCATTTTTTTTAATTATACAGTATGTCATAAAATGTTTTGAAATAATGTTAAGCTGCATTTTTAAACATTCCCATGAAATTATTAACCAACAATGGACATTGTGTGGCAATTTGTTCTTGTGGGGAGGCAAGTAAATAGGAGCATTTGTCACTCACCCCATCTCCAAAATTGAACTAATATAAAATTCATGACCCACTCTTCAACCCCCTCCTCCCCTGCGTGGTGGGTAAGGAGTAGGGTATTAGCAGACAGTAGCTAGCTGTGAACTTGAAGTCCCTAGCAAAAAACTATTTCTAGTCACTGGACCTAGCAGCTTCCCTTGCCCAAGGGACACTGGACAATAATGGACACAAATCAGGAACTTCCCTGTCCTCTCTCCATGACCACTCAGTGTATCTTACATCCCATTAGTCTCCAACAAAATGTTGATAAAGAAAAACATTCTTTGAATTGCTAATTTAAAGGTGCTCTAATCTCTCGTCCGGGCCTTTAAGCTAGGATCATAGTGCATTTATTGTATATAGGTATATTTATTGCTGTATATTGACATATTAATTTTCAAAGATGCTGAGAGGAAATGTACTATTAGAAAAGACAGAGCAGCCAGCACCGCTGCCCACAGAATCATCCCACGGGTGCCTTATATGCCGGAAATATTTCAGAGATTGAATAGGACTGACTGGACCAACAAAACAATTGCATGATCACGGTCATCTTCCCAAGTGATGCACGAACATCGTCATTGTATATAGACACATTCATTTTTAATAAATTTTTTTAACCATTTGGAATAATTTAAGTAGGACAAACCTTAGAGTAAATGTGGTATTATGGTGATTGATCATTCTAGTTAAGAGTAGATTAGACATTTTCAAACCATCATGACTAATGACATCCATTTTTCTCAGCTTTTTGAATGGACGTGTGTCTAATTTGTTGTTAATGTAATTTTTTTAATATTTTCTGCAAATAAATATTTCAAAGTGTAGTATCTGTTCTATTCTCGGTCATCAGACGAAAAATAAATTCTCCTTCACTCAAACAATATTTTTGTAACTGATCAGGACCAACTCTTTTCAGATGGCTGAATTTCCACCACTTTGAAAACCGATGATATGTCTAATTTTTCCATTGTGAGAAGATTAGTAAATATGGACGTTATTTAAATGACGGCAAAGGGAGTTATTTGATAAAACTAGGCCGAATGAAAATATATATATAAATAATAATGATCCTGTTTAATTTACAAGAACAAAAGAACCACAATATTAAACTTTTGCTTTTAAATTTTAATTCAAGCCAGAAATGACTTTTTACTTATTAGCTTTTTTTTTTTTTAAATTGTTTCCTAATTTGGTGAGTTCACTGTTAAATATAAGCCAGCCAGATTAATCTATTATTACAAGATTAAAAAAAAAAAATGACTATTGTGACACTTTGAATTTCTCAGTACCCCCCCCCCACTCCCGTTGCATTAAAGAACTCTAAAGTGAATCATATTTCATGATTTGTTTAAAAGCGAGCAAGTCCTTTAATTGATTTTATGGATTGTAAAGAACTTTCAAAGGAAAGGATCATCTTCAATAGTGGTAGAGTTTTTTTTTTTTTTGTTGTTGTTGTTTTTTGTTGTTGTTTTTTTTGTCTCCTTTAAAAGTAAGCAAATTATCATTTCCTGATAGAAAATACATACAATTAAATCACCCATCCTCATTTTTTTTTTATCTTCTATAAATTATCCATAATACTATCGAATTAGCACCACATTCAATTTTTTAATATTTAAAATTATGTCAGCCAAATTTTAGAATCAAAATTACGTAATGGATTTTGATAAAAATTGCAATAAGGATTCTAGACATAAGGTTTCGTCATCATCATCTAGTTACCGTAATGTAACGGATCTGCTTGCTCCTCACACCATCTTATTATATCCTGCATCACACCAGGTTGATCTTTACCATCATTATGTCTTGATTTTAAGCTTTGTAAAGCCATATAAAAGTGGTGTAAGAGTGTTCTGTTGGGGGTGGGGGCTCATTTTTTTTTCTTTTTGCATTGGCATCACCACTTATCAAGGCCCAGAGGCCACTCGAGGATAAAGAGTGTACAGTAGTCAATGGGACAATATAGTAATCGTTAGTACTGGAAATTTGGTAAATTTGTTAACTTAAGTGGAACAGCTCATCAAGAACTTGTTTCTGTTGGACTTGAAGACAACCATATTGTAATTAACTGGAAAGCAGGCAAACAGAAGACAGTTCCACAGGTTTGCAGTTCTAAGAAAGAAACTTTGTTCATGGAATCTATCTTAAGGTTTAGGCACAGATAAAGAGTGGGGAAAATTATTGATTGTGGTTTCAGATAGACGAGTGTTTTTCGTGAAAGTTTGGCGAGGGGGGGGACCATAGATTGGAGCTTAGGTTGCCATGAAAATAACAATAAAGCAGAGAGACTTGCAACATCTCTTCTGTGAGAAAGGGATTGCAGGGAAGATAAAAAGGGCATCCCCTACTAGGCTACAAAGTCTATTTTCATTTGAAATCTTGGGATGATTATTCTTCTACTGTGTATATAAGAGGGAAAGGGAGAAAGCAAATAGCGATTCAAATAACTGTGTCCATCGTAAATGATTTCTGAGAGAAACCCTAACTTCTCTATTTCCATAATGAGACGTTTCCTTTCAGTCTTTTTTATGTTTTTAACTTTCCACTTAGAGACGCTTCCTTTTCTCTCTTCCTTTCTTAACTTCAACAATGAGGACATTTTTTTTTTTTTTTTGTATCATATATTAGATTAAAAATATTGAAGCATAATCTTTTTTTCAGCATTTTTGAGGAAGAGTGTACACCACAAGCTTAGGCATTTAGACGATGTCAAAACATTGTTAATTCACTACCTGCATAACAGCATCCATATAGCGTAATGGTGAGAAGTGTTGACTGTCATTCGGGCAGTCGAGTTTTGATCCTGGCTTGAAGTAGTTGCTTGTCTAATCGCACTGATGAGCTGTGATACAGCGAAACAGTACTGTATGCAGATGACTATATATCTACAATTATATAAATGCAACTTTGTCTATGTGTGTGCGAGTTTGTTCGTCATAGACTCCGAAACAGCTGAACAGATTTTCTTTAAAATTTACAGAACTTTAGTGTATAAGTCTGGGCATGATCTTAAGTTTTGTCTCGGAATACCCCCGATAATTACCGATGATCGAAACCATTATTTTAATTTATCTATCATCGTTAAAGCCATTTTTTCCATATCGTCGCTTAGCAACAATGATAGAACAGCAGGTCGTGAAAATTCTACTGTTGATAGCGTGTTTTTTTGCATGACGTGGTGTGTAGGTTGAAACTCCGCACGTAAATAACTTCATGTTTTTGTGAACTGGAAAGAACTTATATATATATATATGATTGTATATGTGTGCCTGACAATTTTGCATTTATAGGCACTTAATTTCATTCAATTCTTGTATTAATTTGTGGTGGCTTAGAGGTAACGTTCTAGTCCATGAAATCAAGAGTAGACTTTGTGACTGTGATTGAATCTCCCAACTGACAGTAATTATCACTTCCTGCACTGATGATTGCATATATACATAAATATGAAACACTAGTTCTTTTATTATTATTCTAGGTTCACAAACTATATTTACCTTAGTAAGCTGGTTAAAATTTGGGGTCTTCTCTCCTCAGCCATTTATGCTGATGAGGAGACGATATCCAGAAATATTTTACTTATTTCTCAATGGTATTATTTGTAAATATAGAATGACTAAAAGGATATTGTATCCGAAACGATCGTACATATAAATTTGATTTTGTTATGTTTCCTCCGATGAAAACTTGACTGATAATTTCACAATTATTAATCTCTCACCCTTTATATATATATATATATATATATATATATATATATATATATATTTATTTAGTATCCAACCAAATGGCTACATATAGGCATACATGTTTCGGCGAAAACCCGGTAAGGGAATCGCTTCGTCAGGCCAAAGACATCTCTTGCTGTTTCAACTCAAACATTTCCAATTTATAACTAGTACTACATCATATTTAAGTGTAATGGTCACCTCATCGAGCCTAATTTATTTTATTTTATACTTTAATCGTCTATTTTACACGTAATTTTTGTAACGTTAGAATTTACAAAAATAATATTATGCGGATACTAATTTATTTACATGCCAACTATTTATTTTATAAATAACTTTTTTTTTTCTTTTTTTAATCTGGGGTTCCTATTCTACACAACTTACCTACTGAACTAGGAATTTACTGATAATATTGAAACTCTACTTGAAACTCATTACGCACTATAAATAAAATAAAATAAAATAATTAATAAATTAAAATTGACATAATGGACGATCACATTTTAATGTATATACTTTCTTTTTAGATCCTGTCTCTCCTTTTATACTTAAATACGATGTAGTACTAGTTATAAATTGGAAATTTTTGAGTTGAAACAGCAAGAGATGTCTTTGGCCTGACAAAGCGATTCCCTTACCGGGTTTCCGCCGAAACATGTATGCCTATATGTAGCCATTTGGTTGGATACTAAATTAACTTATTTTGGCTCTGTCTAAACATTGAGCACTCTTTTGGTAGACACACTTAATAATTACTACCAATACAATATATATATATATATATATATATATATATATATTTTTGTGTTCCTGTCTATTTATTTGTTTGTTCAAATGACCTCATAGCATGTGTTATGTCTTATATAACAATAGATGACGTCACGTATGATGTCATATATGGGGGTAAAAATGTAAGTAGATTCCCTGGGCAACGCTGGGTAGCCTGTGAGTATATATATATATATATATATATATATATATATATATATATATATATATATATAATACTCTCTTCGGATAAATGAAAATTTTTCCCAAAAAATGAGAAAAAACAAATAAAAAAAAAACCACAGATATTTTAAGAATAATTCTAGATGCCAAGAAAAAAAGAAACTCATTATTAATTATGTAACAAAAATATATTAATGACAAAAGTGGGTTATTCAGTAAAAGCAAATAGTTGTTGGCTCTTCAAACATGCTGACCTGGATTCAAGCCAAAGCAAACAGGAGCTAACCACTTTTTATTTCATGCACAAGCAAACATGCACACACAAGTGTAATTTTCTTTATTTATACAAACATTATTGGCTACATATATGCATACATGTTTCAGCTGTGATTTCAAATTACAGCTGAAACATGTATGCACAACTGTAGCCAATAATGTTTGTATAAATAAAGAAAATTATGTAATAATATAGCTCTACTTGTTATTGAGCACTATTTTATGAACAGCAGATTTTCATTTGATTAATATCTAACAAATCACAATAATATAATCGTCAAATTTATTATGTATATATTATTGTATAAAGCTCTATCTGAAAAGATATTTAACACTCTATGCAAAGTCTGTTGTCTTGATTTGGCTTGGTTCCGATATGAAAAGTTGATTTTCATACTATATGCTAGACTTTTTAGCTTGTTAAAAACGAGCAAAAGTTATAACCCGTTGACTTAGAATGAGTGCTTTATGCAAAACTAATGACCGAATATATATATATATATATGTGGAATTTATTATATACAATCTCTCACATTCTGAAAATCATATATATATATATATATAATGTGGGCTGCGACGTTGTTTGGCTGTGGAATTTATTATATACAATCTCTCACATTCTGAAAATCCTATCATAAGTTGCTCGCTTGGTTAGTATTGCTGGATGGCATCGTCCTTTCGAGTTAAAACTCCTACTAGTGAGACATCAGCTTGGGGTTATTAGCTGGTTGGATGACCGCGTCCCTTGTTGAGACGTAGTAGGTTCATTTCACAGTCGGATTTCGGCGCGGTTTGCTTGATCTGTGTTGGTTAATTGAAATTCTTGTGTGCAGGGCGTTTGCTCAGTTGGTAGAGTGCTTGCCTTGCATGCAAGAGGCTCGGGTTTCGAATCCTGAGTTCGGATGTGTCTAACTGACGAGCCCAAATGAGGGCGAAACTCGAGTCTTGGACTTCCGGTTCTTTGACTGTCATGGCTCTTGTGGGCTGCGACGTTGTTTGGCTGTGGAATTTATTATATATATATATATATATATATATTGGCCTCATTTTTACATTTAATACTAATCCCTATTAATATCTAGCTGTGCATTGAATGGATAACCTATATTTAGTTCACTGCACCTGGACAAAGGTCCATACAAAATGTCCGCTTGCTCTGTCCAGTAGTTTCCAAGAAAAACTAAAATGAACAATCAAACAGACACCAAAAGAAATACAGGTTGTCCAAAAAGTCACTGAAGGATTTTGAATTTAAATAGATTCTTTATTTTTGATGATATAATTCTGTAATTGTAACACAGTCTGACCAAGACTTTTGGAAATTAATTTGTTAAAAATGCAAAATTCAAACCATCTTTCTTTATGAAATTAACGTCTTTTAAATGTTGCACATTTTCAGCTTCGCATGTTATCTTTCGCTATGGCAATGTCAAATGGCCACCACGTCCCTCAAACTTGACTAGCCTCGACTTTTTCTTGTAGGGATATCTTAAAGAAAGAGTCTATGTTAAACAAACCCCAAACCTTGCAAGAATTTAAAGAAAACATTAAGAACGAAATAAGGGAGTTAAATCACAATCCAGAGATTCTGCAATCTGTCATGAATAATGTTTTGGAAAGAGGAACAAATATGCAAAGCTGGAAATGGGCAACATTTAAAAGACATTTTTCATAAATAAAGATTGTTTGAACTTTGCATTGGTTTTTTAAATTCAGAATGTTTTAATCAGATTATGTTAAAATTACAGAAAGATATAAAAAATAAAGAATCTATTTAAGTTCAAAACCCTTCAGTGATTTTTAGACACCTGTACAATACAATCTGCCATTTTGTCTACTATCAATTCTTTACCAGATAATTTGTCTACTATCAATTCTTTACCAGATAATTTGTCTACTATCAATTCTTTACCAGATAATTTGTCTACTATCAATTCTTTACCAGATAATTTGTCTACTATCAATTCTTTACCAGATAATTTGTCTACTATCAATTCTTTACCAGATAATTTGTCTACTATCAATTCTTTACCAGATAATTTGTCTACTATCAATTCTTTACCAGATAATTTGTCTACTATCAATTCTTTACCAGATAATTTGTCTACTATCAATTCTTTACCAGATAATTTGTCTACTATCAATTCTTTACCAGATAATTTGTCTACTATCAATTCTTTACCAGATAATTTGTCTACTATCAATTCTTTACCAGATAATTTGTCTACTATCAATTCTTTACCAGATAATTTGTCTACTATCAATTCTTTATCAGATAATTCAGCTATTTTTCCATTCCTTACTCATATCATTTTAATATTTCATTTTCTCAAAGTCTTTTTTTAATTTAATTTAAATCTTATAAGTAATAATAATTAGTAAGATTACAAATTTACAACAAGAATAGGTTTAAGGCTTCTAAAATTGATATTACAATTGTCCACCGTCGTGCAACAGATAAATGGTTTAAGTAATAATCAGTTAAAAGTGACAAATCTTCTGGAGGTAAAAGGTTCAATTTTTGCTACAGGCGATACAAATCAAGAATTCTACCCCAGTTATGGCTTACCGAACACACAGATTAAATAAAGGGTGCTTTAATAGAATGTGCTCTGATGAACTCCTAGTACTTGTGCTCCCTCGGTGTACATACTCCCAACTTGACAAACAGTGAAAACTCACCTATTATCTTTTTAGGTCCCTATTGACCAGGAGGCTTTTTATTTTAATAGTTTCTTCTTCCGGACATTTAAACTTTGGAATTTCCTCCCTGTTTCTTGCTTCTCTGATCACTATCATTCAGAAGTTTAAATATAAAACAAATAGACATCTCACTGTAGACATGATCCCAAGTAGTATCACCTCATGTCCAAGTAACAATATGCCTTGTTTGGGGGTTAAAAATAAAAGGGGGGGGTCGTTCAAAATTCCATTCCAAGTTCGATATAGATTCAACAAAACACATTCGAAAAAGATCAGAGGTTACATTGGAGGTTGTAATAAGAGTACCTACTTACAATGCCTCCCCACGGGAGAGAGTTAGACACCAGGGTCGTTTTTTAATGTGGAGAAAAGGAACAAAAATAAAAATTGTCCAAGTCGTGAAGTATTTATCCTCCACTGACAGAGAACAAGAAATTGAAGTGCAGCATCTGAAGAACAGATACTACACTTTGAGGTATTTATTTGCTCCCCCACTGAGCAAATTAGGCACAAGGCCGATTTTTAAAGTGAGGAGTGAAGGGGAAATGGAGACCAACTCCCCGGTGAGTAGGGGATCTGGATAGTGACAATTGGTATGAAGGGTTGCCCCTACATTGACCAAGGTCTTATATGTGGGGTTGCCCCCACATCTGGTCTTTGCTTGCAGTATCTGCCGGAACAGATGGTATTTATTTGCTCCCCCACCGAGAAAATTAGGCACAAGGCCGATTTTTAATGTGAGGAGTGAAGGGAGGGGGAAGGGAAAAAGGGGACCAGCTTCCGAGAGGTGGGAAATGGGAGCTGGTTAATGGTCAGGCATGTGGGGTTGCCCCCACATCCGTTCTTTGCTAGTCATAGCTAGTCATAGCCTGCAGCATCTGCCGGAACAGATTGGATTTATTTGCTTCCCCACTGAGCAAATTAGGCACAAGGCCGTTTTTTAATGTGGAGATAGGGGACCAGCTCCCGAGAGGTGGGAAATGGGAGCTGGATAGCAACTGTTGGTATGAAGGGTTGCCCCTCCAGTGACCAAGGTCAGATATGTGGGGTTACCCCCACATATGGTCTGTGCTGGTCATTGCTTGCAGCATCTGAAGAACAGATGGTATTTATTTGCTCCCTCACCGAGCAAATTAGGCACAAGGCCGATTTTTAATGTGAGGAGTGAAGGGAGGGGGAAGGGAAAAAAGGGGACAAGCTCCCGAGAGGTGGGAAATGGGAGCTGGTTAAAGGTCAGGCATGTGGGGCCGCCCCCACATCTGGTCTTTGCTAGTCATAGCTAGTCATAGCTTGCAGTATCTGCCGGAACAGATGGTATTTATTTGCTCCCCCACCGAGCAAATTAGGCACAAGGCCAATTTTTAATGTGAGGAGTGAAGGGAGGGGGAAGGGAAAAAGGGTACCAGCTCCCGAGAGGTGGGAAATGGGAGCTGGTTAATGGTCAGGCATGTGGGGTTGCCCCCACATCTGGTCTTTGCTAGTCATAGCTTGCAGCATCTGCCGGAACAGATGGTATTTATTTGCTCCCCCACCGAGCAAATTAGGCACAAGGCCAATTTTTAATGTGAGGAGTGAAGGGAGGGGGAAGGGAAAAAGGGGACCAGCTCCCGAGAGGTGGGAAATGGGAGCTGGTTAAAGGTCAGACATGTGGGGCTGCCCCCACATCTGGTCCTTGCTAGTCATAGCTAGTCATAGCTTGCAGCATCTGCCGGAACAGACGGTATTTATTTGCTCCCCCACTGAGCAAATTAGGCACAAGGCCGTTTTTAATGTGTAGTGAAAACCAGCTCCCCTAAAAGTAGGCAAAAAGGGGGCACTCTGGTTACCAAAAATAATAATTGTCCCAGTATAGAGGGTTTCCCCTCCATTGACTGGTACAAATTATCTTAAGTGCAGCATCTGCCGGAACAGATGGTGTTTATTTGCTCCCCCACTGAGCAAATTAGGCACAAGGCCGTTTTTAATGTGAGGTAAAAACCAGCTCCCCTAAAAGTAGGCAAAAAGGGGGCACTCTGGTTACCAAAAATAATAATTGTCCCAGTATAGAGGGTTTCCCCTCCATTGACTGGTACAAATTATCTTAAGTGCAGCATCTGCCGGAACAGATGGTATTTATTTGCTCCCCCACTGAGCAAATTAAGCACAAGGCCGTTTTTAATGTGAGGTAAAAACCAGCTCCCCTAAAAGTAGGCAAAAAGGGGGCACTCTGGTTACCAAAAATAATAATTGTCCCAGTATAGAGGGTTTCCCCTCCATTGACTGGTACAAACCATCCTAAGTGCAGCATCTGCCGGAACAGATGGTATTTATTTGCTCCCCCACTGAGCAAATTAGGCACAAGGCCGTTTTTAATGTGAGGTAAAAACCAGCTCCCCTAAAAGTAGGCAAAAAGGGGGCACTCTGGTTACCAAAAATAATAATTGTCCCAGTATAGAGGGTTTCCCCTCCATTGACTGGTACAAACCATCCTAAGTGCAGCATCTGCCGGAACAGATGGTATTTATTTGCTCCCCCACTGAGCAAATTAAGCACAAGGCCGTTTTTAATGTGAGGTAAAAACCAGCTCCCCTAAAAGTAGGCAAAAAGGGGGCACTCTGGTTACCAAAAATAATAATTGTCCCAGTATAGAGGGTTTCCCCTCCATTGACTGGTACAAATTATCTTAAGTGCAGCATCTGCCGGAACAGGTGGTATTTATTTGCCCCCTCACTGAGCAAATTAGGCACAAGGCCGTTTTTAATGTGAGGTAAAAACCAGCTCCCCTAAAAGTAGGCAAAAAGGGGGCACTCTGGTTACCAAAAAAAATAATTGTCCCAGTATAGAGGGTTTCCCCTCCATTGACTGGTACAAATTATCTTAAGTGCAGCATCTGCCGGAACAGATGGTATTTATTTGCTCCCCCACCGAGAAAATTAGGCACAAGGCCGATTTTTAATGTGAGGAGTGAAGGGAGGGGGAAGGGAAAAAGGGGACCAGCTCCCGAGAGGTGGGAAATGGGAGCTGGTTAATGGTCAGGCATGTGGGGTTGCCCCCACATCTGGTCTTTGCTAGTCAGAGCTAGTCATAGCTAGTCATAGCTTGCAGCATCTGCCGGAACAGATGGCGTTTATTTGCTCCCCCACCGAGCAAATTAGGCACAAGGCCGATTTTTAATGTGAGGAGTGAAGGGAGGGGGAAGGGAAAAAGTGGACCAGCTCCCGAGAGGTGGGAAATGGGAGCTGGTTAATGGTCAGGCATGTGGGGTTGCCCCCACATCTGGTCTTTGCTAGTCATAGCTAGTCATAGCTTGCAGCATCTGCCGGAACAGATGGTATTTATTTGCTCCCCCACTGAGCAAATTAGGCACAAGGCCGTTTTTAATGTGAGGTAAAAACCAGCTCCCCTAAAAGGGGTCACTCTGGTTACCAAAAATAATAATTGTCCCAGTATAGAGGGTTTCCCCTCCATTGACTGGTACAAATTATCTTAAGTGCAGTATCTGCCGGAACAGATGGTATTTATTTGCTCCCCCACTGAGAAAATTAGGCACAAGGCCGTTTTTAATGTGAGGTAAAAACCAGCTCCCCTAAAAGTAGGCAAAAAGGGGGCACTCTGGTTACCAAAAATAATAATTGTCCCAGTATAGAGGGTTTCCCCTCCATTGACTGGTACAAATTATCTTAAGTGCAGTATCTGCCGGAACAGATGGTATTTATTTGCTCCCCCACTGAGCAAATTAGGCACAAGGCCGTTTTTAATGTGAGGTAAAAACCAGCTCCCCTAAAAGTAGGCAAAAAGGGGGCACTCTGGTTACCAAAAATAATAATTGTCCCAGTATAGAGGGTTTCCCCTCCATTGACTGGTACAAATTATCTTAAGTGCAGTATCTGCCGGAACAGATACTACACTTTGATCTTGGCCAATAGTTCGAATAATTTGAATGATATTTTATTAACCAGATTTTGTTTTCATTCTTCCATCGGCCACCGTATCTTTATAAAGATGTGTACATCTCTCATTAGGTTAGCTGTAAAGTACCTTCTAGCTCAACGGGCTGATTTCCAACACCTTCTGAAACCGCCGATATTATTGACTAATCGAATTATCACTGTTATAGTCTTACTCGTCTAATAAATAAAATTAGATGAGTTAAATTCTACAAAGTTAGACTTCGATAGCATTGCATCTAACAAACCAATGTTTTATTCTGACTAGCAATACTTACTTGAAAGGAAACTGATGGGTTATACATGACCAATGAAAACAAAGCTATTAGGTGCTTATCAATAATTAAAAACTAAAAGTAATGAAAAATCTGTATAATCTATGTACCTATGATGGAAAGAAAACATCGTACACCAAAAATCACGTAAATTGATCAAGTAGTTTTATTTTTATAAAGAAAATCATTCTTAATTAAATTTGAATTTTTCCAATGCCCCATTTTAAGAATGGCTTTCTAAAATCTTGCAGATTTGAATTATTTGGTATTATCTTGCTTGTTTCTTTAGCTTGTCATCAAAATAATGTTGTGATATCGGCACTATTTGTTTAGTTACAAAATTTGATTTTCTTATTTTAAAATAATTCTACTTGATTAATTTGTGACTTTTGAAATATCCCCCCCGTCATGAATACGTACATCGTACACATGTTTCTTTTTTTTTTTTTTTTAATACGGCAGGATTTTGAACAAGCGTCAGCAGATATTATCAAATATCGAGTATTTTTCTGTAGTTACTCTTTATGAGATACGTTTCACGTGACTTTATAAGAAAAAGTCAAAGGTTTCAGATATTGTTTCCACACTAGTTTCTATCATAATGAAAATATAATTTTATTAAAAGCGTTCTATAGTAGTAATAAACGAAAGAATGTATTTGTATTGTAATGATTTAAACGTTAAACAAAAGTTTGCATGCCGTCATATACACGCACTTTTACACGTGTGCATTTCCAACAGTGAGAGATCAGGTAACCAGATAAATCTTTTATACATACGTGTGCGGTTACTGGTCTTACTTTCTTTTGATTGTCGGTTTTCCATGCGTGAGCTGTACCCCCTCCCCCCTTCCTCTGGTCGTTAATCTTCTGTTTAACTTAAATCTACTCATGCATAAAAACACAATGGAGACTTACTGAGGTTTCAAAGGCTTTATTCAGAGAGTTTACTCTTTGGGGGAGAGACCATGTAAATTATTTCTAAATTTTCTTAACTTGTTTTTCCTAGTCTTAATGATGGCAATGCATGGGCAGAGTCTCGAGGTAACATTCACTTAAAGTTTTCTATTTTCGGACACATCTTGTCTGTCTCACGTCTGGACTCAGACTGACTTTTAAAAATTCTTTTTATTTCTCTTTTTGAAGGCGTGACGTCATCATCTTCTATATTTCGACACCCGCATTTCTAATGCGTTCAGTATAGAGGGATGACCTTTGACCTCCCGAGTTTTAATCACACCACCTGCAGTTGGGTCTATTTCCGTTTACCACCAGGTTATCCTGACATGTACTATGTAACTCTCGCCAAAATTCATACTAGTTACTATAATAGCTACTTACTGGCGTAGGGTCCCAATACATAACAGTATTACTGTTTGTTAGTAGCAAAATTGGCTGCTGATAGTAAAAATGGCTCCCATTTGTAATTTACTGTTTAAAAGAAAGATGACTTGTTTGCAAAAATATTCCGAGCAGGACAAATTATATTTACAAAGAAAATAAATAAGATTAAAATGTATTGTTCTTAACAACATGCACTGACGTCTAACAATAGACAAGTGAATGAAATATCGACTTGTTAGATGCATTATTATTGTGGTCTAACTAGAGTAAAATACATTTTTAACATTGTAGGCATATCGTGATAGTTTATATAATTGCATAGTTATGACAATTTCAAAATCTGTAATAAGCACATTATAATCAACTATAAAGCTGTCTTACCTATTTCCTTGTAGTGGGGCAAATTGTTGAAACAATCTTTCACTCAGTGCTTGTAACACCAAGTGAAAGATTCTTATGGAATATTGAGATAACTTGCCCCACTATTGTGCACTATGACGACACTAATAATTTATTCAATCAATTTTTTAAATTATTTAAATCTGTTTAAATCATACGAGTTGTATATTATTAAAACCGTTAAAAGTTTGTTTTATTTGGTTGCCGTCAGAAAGTTATAAATATTTCGACCTCCTTTTTATATTTCTCCCATCTGTGTTTTTGAAAAATAGTGACATCGTAAAAGCAGTAGAACAATCGTAAAAAGAGTCAAATTAACTAAGTACTCCGTGTAAAAGGTTGTAAATATGTCAAAAAATTAAAATAGTCATTTTGTATTTGCAAAAGTACGTTGATCTGTTTTTCTTGAATAAGGAAAGATCTCCTGTATCCTTATAAATACAACCAACCCTTGTAGCATGCAATATAAATATGTAGAAGTTAGAAAGAAAAATATTTTCCCTAATATTACGATATAAGCAATTGATGCTAAGAAATAAATAATTAAATAGGGTAATGTCAAAACTTTAGTTTACATTAAGGGCGTGTGCTAACATTTTTGTTTTTGGTGAGTAAGTGAAAATTTATCCACTCATTCGTAACTGGAATAAGTATTTTCAGAAAAGCTTAAATAAAATAAATTATATTCATATAAAGAACATGGCACAAGTATAAAAAGGGAGAAATCGCTAGTCAGAATCAAATATCGATTTGTAATATGCATTACTTTTCAGGTCTAACTTTGAAAATTCAAACGATTATTTTTCATATATCTAAGACAAATCTTAACATGAAAATCGATGCTATGTAATTTGTTTCAAATTAAATCAATGGTAAACGGCTGTTGCAGTAATGCATAATGATTTGCAACGGTTATCGAAAGATGTGGTGGGTTATGGAAATCTGTGGAAACTTGTCATTCAGATTCTAGTGAACATTATTGTTGTTTTCAGTGAGCAATCACTGATGATGACTTGTGTAAAAACTCCTCATGCAACAAAAAATAAAACGAACAGGTAGAAGAAACACCGCATGAAACCAAGGAAATTGAAACTGTCAGAAATCTCATTAACTGTGCACCTTTCTTCCCACAAAATGGTATCAGTCTCGGCTGATATTAGGCAAAATAGTCGTGAAGGGCCAAGGAGGATGAAATGACTGATGAAGGATAGAACTCACCAGTTTCCACTAAATGACTGCGAAAACTACTGGGATCTTGGGAAAGTTTATTGTCATCTAAATTCCAGTGAAGACCAATAGTCGTTGCCGGTGGAAAATCAATGGTAAGCAGCTGTTGTGATAACGTAAAGTCATTTGCAAAGATTATCGAAAGAGGTAGCGAGTACTGGAAATCTGGAAACTTGTTATCACTCAGTCTCCAGGGAACACCGCCCGTTATCATCAATGAGTAATCTCTGACAATGGGCTGTGTGAAAACTAGTGAGTACAAATAATAACACGCAAGTCACACAGAGGCGAGAAATACATGTGCAGACATACAAGATGTGTAACCATGATTTTATTAGTATAGACATTGCTTTGGTTTCTATTAATAAATCGTCCGTTTCATACCGAAGTCTTTTATTATTTTGGGTAACCGCGTCCTTTATTACAGAAAAGAAAAAGTAATGAACTGGGTTATTGCCAATTCATTTAGAGATATTTATAAACCCATCAGTGAATATCAAGTTTCTATTCAATGCTTTTGTTGTTGGTGGATGACATTCGCGATGACATTTCAAATACAAAAATGGTTCATTTGACAAAAACGTTGTTAGCAGAGGCAGCGTTACCTACGAGCGAACCTACTATCTATCATCTGAGAGAAGTGGGGTATTTAACTGGGTGGGGTGGGAACGTCGGTATTGATTTCAGCAGCAATAAGGTGTCTCGCCTATGTGATTGATCGGCACACATTTACTACCACCAAATGTCCAAGCTTTTTAAAATCATTATTATGCATAATTTTTAAATCTGCATCTAAAATATAAAGTTATTTTGCCGGATTTTCACAGTCAGATATTGCATGTAAATTGACAAATAAACATTAAATAACTGTTAACACTTGTAAATAGGTAGTTTTTTCTTTTCTTTTTTTTGTGTGCCTTTTAGTATGGCTGTATATCTCAGTTTATTGTGTGTGTGTGTGTGTGTGTGTGTGTGTGTTCTTTAAAAAACTAAAAACTAATTGAAGAGTGGATCTTACTGTGAAATTTTGATAGAAAAAGATCTTTTTTTCTGTTTTTTCCTCTTTTTCTTTGGCCAGTAACTTATGTGAGGCGCGCATAGTCTCTGATTATTATCATTTTTTTTTTTGTTAATCACTGGCGATAGAAATAAGGAAGAAGGGAAAAGAAGGTTAGATGCATGTACGCCTAACAAATATATAAGTTGGAGGGGAGGGTTAACACTATCTTAGACAACATGTTTTAATTGGTGCCAGTTTGCCGAAGGTCAGCTTTGCAAATAACATTTTTACTTTATTTTATTTAGCTTTTTCTATGATTTAATTTTACTTTTATATTTTATCTATTTATTTATTTTTAAATTATATTAGCCTTTCATTTAATTGTTTTATCCATTGTCTAACCTTTGGTGGGATGGCGTCGAAACAGACTGATCCGTATACAGTTTTTTTTTTATGTTTATATAATTTTACTGAAATGATCTTATATTAATTTGTTAATTTCATTTACCTCACACTTAATCTGTTTTAGCTCTAGATGATCTATCTCCTCTATTGGGCTGATTATATATCTGCAATATTCTGGCCGACTAGTCTTAGTTCATATGTTTTATCCTACTTTATAGGGTTAGTTATATCCACCCTTCATCGTTTTCATGTTTTGGCTTCAGACCATCATTTCTTTTTCATAGTGGCAGTTTGTCATTTAGAACTGCTATAAAGCTTCATCGCTCACTCATTTTTCAATCAAATTTCAAAAAATTATTAGTTAATAGATCACCTTCTCAGCTATATTGTGAAAAACTTTTTTCAATTTTCGTTCAGTAAAACAAAAGTTATGATGAATTTTCTAGTGTTCAAAATCATAAAAATATGTAAGGAGATGAGCGACATTTTTTATGACTGATTTTCATAGCAACCACGTTGCTTCAGCGACTATTGCTGCTACTAATTCACTGCTGTCTCGAAAAGAGAAGTAACAAGCGAAACAGAGAATGAAAGCATGAAAGGGAGATAATTGGGAGGATTTTTTTTAAAGCAGACGTGTGCCATACATTGTTGGTACTTATGTGTTTATGGGGGCAAAAAATAAGACTGAAATTAAACAAAGAACAAGTGAATTTATTAAGCCTGGAAAAAGCATGGATTACAATAGAAAATGCGAGCATGAAAAGTAATATGGTTAAGTTTAAATATGGAAAAATAAGGGACTAGTTGTTAAAACAGGAAAAGAAAAGGACAAGATATTCTAGTAAAAAATATAATAAATTTATAACTTAAAAAAAATCTTAATGCTGCAATATTTTAAGCTATAAATTTATATTTTTTTTACTAGAATATCTTGTCCTTTTCTTTTTCAGTTTTAACAACTAGTCCTTTACTTTTCCATGTTTAAGCTTAACCATATTACTTTTCATTCTCGCATTTTTCTATTGTAATATTATATATATATATATATATATATATATATATATAGGGAAAAACAAAAATTATTTGCTCATCAGTGTTTTAATTTTTCTGTTAAACGTCCAAATCCAAAATATATGGACATCAAACTCTGTATGGATGAACATAGAGTTATGTCCCCCTTTTAAGATAGTGGTCATTTAAAAATAATTATTTCCGGAAAAAATTAAATCAAACTGCATTTTATTCTTTTTAACAACATGCTGCAACGATCCAGTGGAAAAACAAAACTGGACAGCCAGAATCAAATATTAATTTCATAAGAAGAAACTTATAGATGACAAAAGAACGATAAAGAGACCGCTTTTGCTTTTATATATTTGATTAGAAGAACAGAAAACCTGCGTAAGTAAACTACTCAGCGATTGACTGAAATATGACTGACACAAAAACTAAGTGGCTTACCGCATTTGCATTTTGAACTTCCGGTTATATAGTCAGACAAAGTATGTTCAAAGGGTTAGCCTAAACCTGGTTCCTTTCGGAAAAGAATTTATTCGAGGGGGATGGCCCGAGAGAAAATCTGAAAATTAATCGCTGAAGTATAAGAAATAAGGGCACAAGAGTGTAAAAGTTTATTTTCTTGAACAAAAGGACTTAGATTAATTTTTTAAATCAATATAAAAAAATAAAGCCGTTATATATATATATATATATATATATATATATATATATATATATATATATATATATATACACACACACACTATCAGGGAGCCCGACATTGATTAATGCAGATTTCGTATTTATTATATTAGGCCCATTAGATGTACCTATTTACAATGCCTCCCCTCGGGACAGAGTTAGACACCAGGGTCGTTTTTTAACGTGGAGAAAAGGTACAAAAATAAAAATTGTCTCTGTCGTAAAGGACTGCTCCTCCACCGAAAAAGAACAAGAAATGGAAGTGCAGCATCTGAAGAACAGATACTACACTTTGATTTTGGCCAAAAGGCCAAGTAGACCCATTAGATGTAGTAATGATTTAAAAAGACTCGTACGCCACCACCAAGAATCGAAACCAAAACGTTTAGCTTACAATTTATTTTTGCTTTTGCCGTTAATGACTGAGCTATGAAGACATGTTTGCTTCAAGGCTAAAAATTAGATCATTAACCAATAGCTACTTCGTTATGCATGTATATTTGTAATGCCGGCGTTCGACCTTCATCTGGCAAATTTCATTATTTTTTATTTATTTTTTTTATTTTTTTTTTTTTTAATGTTCACACTTTTGTGCCGATTTTCCAGGGCTAAAACCCAAATAGAAAGTTTTGCATGGGTTCAAATACCTTATATACGAAGTTTTACGTCTGTAGAACAAAAACTGAGAGAAGTTTGGTAGGCAAATCTTTTTAAACAAAAATATATACGTATACATGAATATATATAGAAAGAGGTTTGTGTCTACTAAAAACGTTTTACGCAAATATTACGCAAGTATAAATCATGTAGATGATCCCATAAGAAAAAAAAAAATTTAATAGGGAATTAATTAAAATGAACGTTTAAAGGAATATGCAAATTAAATCTTTTGCAGATGAATCCAATTCCATGACCCCTATATAACAAAGTTGTATTTTCTTTTTAAATAGAAAAAAAGGGTTTTAATATGAATATCAATGCACAACCCCCCGCCCCCAGATTTATAAAAGTATAGAAGATATATTTAGTGATTGGACGATTCCAATATTTTCCTGATTCCGATACAATTACTGATTCCATACTAAGTTCATGATTGTGTTACAATTACTGATTCAGATTCAGATTTCTTTTTATAAATCTCTAAATATTTCAATATAAAGTTATTTTTTCCTAATTACCATAAAAACACATTAATTGCACATATATTTGCTTAAACGTAAAAAATCACTTGCAGGGGATGATCTACAGATTTCATTTTTACTGGTAGTTTAAAATCAATAAATATTGATCATTTTATTATTATTACCAGCAGTGGGAGATTTTATTTTAAACAAAATCAAATAAAAAAAAAGATAATGAAAAGAATCGTTTTTGGCATCAGACAATAGGCACACTTTTTTCTGATTCCAATATTGATTCCAACATTATATATATGTGTGCGTTTTTTTTTGGTGGGGGGGGGGCTTATAAAACTTACATATATAAAGTTATCTTTGATTTAAAAAGACAGACCTAAATAACATTTATGCTGACAGATCTCACATTACCTTTGACTAACAATTTTTTTATTCGTTATTGCCATGCCATTTTATTGAAAATATAATAACGTACTTAGCTACAATTTATTTTTTAAATTATTTTGTTTAGCCAAGATGACTGCCATCTTTAAATAATCACCTAAAAATTAAAATCAACAAGGGCGATAATTTTAAATTGAAAAATATAATAGTTGTTGTCTACCTTAATTTTAAAAATGTGCAAATAGAAATTAAAAACTAAAATGGCTTCAGCATATCCCGAGCAGTGCCGGGTATGTACAGATAATATTTAATTAAATCAAAATGAAGTGTTTGTATTTGTCTGTTATAGATTTTGACGAGTTTTAACAACATTGGCATGCAGAATAACCTACGTCACACACCTAGTTCTAGGCTAGTTGACATATGGAAGATCATAAAAGGTTAAAAGTAAGGTCAAAGAGGCCATCTCTCTTAGGAGTAGTCCTCCAATAAAAAGCTTCATTAAAATGCTATCATAAAATCGGCTTTCTTTTTTACACTTGATTTCTAATCTGAACCATAGTAAAATTAAATAGAATCATGATGATTGTCAGAATTGAGGAAAAAAAATTTTCTCAGCACCAAAGACAACATAGTTTAAACCATTTTTGGAATTAATTTTTTTTCTGCTGACTGCGGTATATCTCTGCTCCTGTTCAGTTCTAGGAGGTCCACCCATCCAAGGCTTTGTCTTCTTTCTTTGAGAAGGGGTTAGTTTATTGCTAATCACCTGAGGCACCCCAACGAGGAAATGCCAACAGGGTTGGTGGGGGCTGACCAGGTATTTTTTGCAGGCCAGAATGCTCTTCCTCAAAGGCGCTGCTTCAATCCCACTTTCCGACCCTTGTGTCACATCATCCTGCTGTGGGAGAGAGATAAATAACTTTCAAGACCGCTTCATGGGGGCTTAACTTCACAAAATTAACACTTTGCTAAACTTCAAAAGGTGAAGAGTTTACAAAACAAAAAAATAAAATCTCACTCCAACTGAGTTTCTTTCCATAGAACTTCCCGCCTGTGGAATTCTATACCCCAGTGTTACTTCCCACTGACCACAACCTGGTCGTTTTCAAATCCAATGTAAACAAATCCTTAAGCCGTCCTCTTGAATGCTCAAATTCTAGCTAATTTTCATCACTAAGCATCAGTACAGTGTTGTTTAACCAGTCTCACGACACTCATTAACCCTTATCCTCGAGTGGCTTTAAGGCCTTGATAACTGGCGCCTCCCCTGAAAAAAAAAAAAAAAAAAAAAAGAAAGCAACATATTTTTACAAAAATTAGATATTTTTGACTTAAATTCTCCCCGTCAGACATGCAGTTAACTGAAACAGGGGTTCCCCAGAGTGGGCTCTACGGAACCCTGGGGCTCTGAGTGAGGCTGAGGGGCCCTGGAAGCACATTTTTAAAGAGGACTAATACTTTATATAGAAAAATTAAATAGCTGCAGACATTTAATTATTTATCTGTAGCAGAAACAAATGGAACTTTTTTCTTTTAACGAATCAATGCCTCTCCCCTGTGCTATTTGGCCACATACTGACCAATCAGGGGTACGGCGCATTGATCCTTCCTATCCCCTAAGGAATTCGGCCAGCATCCGGTTTGAAGAAGAACAACTCGTCCTTACTGAGAGAGACACCAAACAGAACGGACCTTCCTTTTCTTCGCTCTCTCCACCTGGTGTTATTTCTATCGGTATCGACGATTCCACGGGGAATAACTACCACGATAGCACCAGGTAGCCGGAGCCCAGCTTTTGACCAGGAACATATCACATTCTCCTTAATAAACCTGTTCTGTGTTACATTTTATGAAGTTGTTGCGTTTGTCATTTCAGAAGCTTGTATTGAATTGTTTATTTTCTTAGGTTGTGCCCTAAAAGTATCCAAACCCTAAAGATCTTTTCTACTGGAAATAGATATGATAGATAGGTGGAAAGAGTTTCAGGATGGTTCTTGAAAAAGTAAATAAAAATAAACAAAAAATTCAATAATTTTTGATTAATCAAAAACAAACAAAAAAATGGTTGTAAACACGAAAATGTAGTAAAACCACGAACAGAAACAACTAATGAACAAGTAGAAGTTAAAAATTGAAATGAATGTTTTTCATATTTTAAAAATTATCTTGCTACTGAGCCATGAAAAATCTTTATCATGCTCAGGAGTTCCATGGTGTCATGAAGTTTGAGAAAGCCAAATTTGTCTCCCGATTCCGATTCCTCACTTGATACTAAAAAAAAAATGCACCAGACATGCGTTTACCAAAATTGAGACCATCCACCCCTACCCACACCTGTCTGCGACACCACTTCCACCCTAGCGGGTTGGTATGCAGTGTTGTGGGTGAGGCCACCACAGCCTTTCATGTCTGTATGATGATAAAGTCAGGGAGTCTCATTCCATGTCATTTCTATTTTAAGACACAAATGATGCTGATGATTATATGCTTGCCACAAGCCACGCGACAAGAGACAACCACACCCTCATACATAAACCTAGAGATTGGTTGCAGTCACCCCCTCCCACTTGACAATTCAGTCAATCAGGTGACACCCATTGTAAAATGCAAATCAATTGTTATTAGGACATCAAATGTTGGATGCAAACACCAATGGGTTTTTTTTTTATCAATGTTTCATTTCATCATTTGAATAGGTTCACATCTTTTTATTTTTTTTTCCTTGCTATCTATCTATCTATCTATCTATCCCTTCTTATCTATCAATCTATCCCCTTATCTATCTATCCCTTCTTATCTATCTATCTATCCCTTCTTATCTATCTATCTATCCCTTCTTATCTATCTATCCCTTCTTATCTATCTATCCCTTCTTATCTATCTATCCCTTCTTATCTATCTATCCCTTCTTATCTATTTATCTATCCCTTCTTATCTATTTATCTATCTATCCCTTCTTATCTATTTATCTATCTATCCCTTCTTATCTATCTATCTATCCCTTCTTATCTATCTATCTATCTATCCCTTCTTATCTATCTATCTATCCCTTCTTATCTATCTATCTATCTATCCCTTCTTATCTATCTATCTATCTATCCCTTCTTATCTATCAATCTATCTATCTCTTATCAATCTATCTCTTATCAATCTATCTATCTATCTATCTATTCATATCAATCTATCTATCTAATAAGTCTCCTGTGCATCATGAGTAAGTTGCTGGAATCTGTGTTAAATACAGAAGCAATCAACCATCTCAACAAAAATAACCTTCTTAGTGACACTCAATATGGTTTCCGTTCTGCTAGATCTACAGCAGATGTGCTTACAGTTATATCTCATAGGATTAGCAAATCTCTCGATGGAGGCTACCTTTCTAGGGCAATTGCTCTTGACATATCTAAGGCCTTTGATAGGGTATAGCATAAAGGTTTACTTCACAAGATCTCTAGCTATGGTATAGCTGGAAATGTCTTCTCAATTATTACATCATTTCTTTCTGATAGGTTCATAAGAGTAGTAGTTGAGGGGCAAAAATCAGAAGCTCACAGTATTAATGCTGGTGTCCCTCAGGGGTCCATCCTGGGCCCAACTCTTTTCCTGATCTACATTAATGATCTTCCAAATCACATCCTTACATCATTTGTAGACATTTATGCTGATGACACTACCATTTATGGAAGCACATCTAAGACAGTAAACGACCAAGTTCTCTCCAATTCTCTCTCCTCTGATCTTGAGCATATAGTACAATGGGGAAAGGAGTGGCTGGTTACTTTTAATGCATCTAAAACCAAGCTTCTCTCTTTACATCATCAACATTCTGATCCACATCTGGCATCAATTGAAATGAATGGCTCTCGTCTTCAGGAGGCCTCTAGTTTTGTCAAGCTTCTGGGCTTGACCATTACTCCTGATCTTAAATGGAATACGTACATCAAATCTATTGCCAAGACCGCTGGAAAAATCGATCCAGTAGCTATCTCACTGCTGATGCAATTCTCTATATAAGAGCCGGGTACGCCCAAGGATGGAATACTGTTGCCACATCTGGACAGTAGCTGCTAGAAAGGACTTGTCCTGCCTTGATAGAGTTCAAAGTAGACTTCGTAGCCTCGTAGGAGATGTCTTTTTCTCTTCCTTGCAACCTCTATCTCACAGAAGAGATGTTGCGAGTTTGTCTCTGATGTATCGTTACTTTCATGGAAAGTGTTCGACTGAACTTAAGTCTATGGTCCCCCCCTCGCCAAACTTTCACAAGAAACACTCGTCTAGCAGAAAACACTATCAATAATTCCCCCCACTCTTTATTTGTGCCTAAACCTAAACGTAGATTCCATGAACAAAGCTTCTTTCTTAAAACTGCACGCCTGTGGAATTGTCTTCCGTTTTCCTGCTTTCTGGCTGACTACAATATGGTTGTGTTCAAGTATAACGTAAATAAGTTCTTGATGAGCCGTTCCATGTAAGTTATCAAATTTACCGAATTTTCATTACTAATGATTACTATAATGTCCAATTTCTACTGTACACTCTTTAACCCTTATCCTTGAGTGGCCTCTTGGCCTTGATAAAGTGGTGATTCCTGAGTAAAAAAAAAAAAAAAAAAACTCTTCATATCAATCAATCAATCTATCTATCTATCTCTTCTTATCTATCTATCTCTTCTTATCAATCTATCTATCTATTCCTTCCTATCCATTCCTTCGTATCTATTTATCTCTTCCTTCCATCTATCTCTTATCTATCTATCTATTCCTTTCTATCTTTCTCTCAATCTAGTCCTGTCTATCTATCTATCTATCTATCTATCTATCTATTCTTTCTGATCTATCTGTTCCCTTAGATATTTTCTCATCTTTTCTATGATACTTCTTCCCTGCAATCTCTTTTCCTTGTGCCTTTCTATCTATCTGTTCATATCACCATATTTTTACTTGGATGCTTGTCAAAAATGAGGATTAATGAGTGTCAGCTGATGATTGGCAATGGTGGAAATTGGATAGAATTTTATTATTTAAAAGGACAGCTCAACTAGGACTTGTCTATATTGGATTTGAAAATGATCATGTTATAGTCAGTTGGTAAAGGTTTGCAAAGAGAATAAATAAATAAATAAAAACAAAAAACAGCTATGGAGAAAAAGATGGCTGATTACATTTAATGCATCCAAAACAAAGCTTCTATATTTTCACCACAACCGCTTTGGTCCCAATTGAAATGAATAAATTGTCTTGAGAAAGCACCCTGCTTCAACAAGCCTGATTTCACTCCTAACCTGAAATCGAAAACTTATATCAAATCCGTTGCCAACCTCTTTCCCATAGAGACGTTGCAAGTCTGTCTCTGCTCTACTGTTATTTTCACGCAAGTGCTCGTCTGATCTCCAATCTATGGTCTTCCCTTGCCAAACTTTCACAAAAACATTTGTCTAGCGACAACGACCATCAACAGTCCCCCCCACTCTCTATCTGTGCCTAGAACTAAACGAAAATTCAATTAGCAAAATTTCTTTCTTAGAACTACCTGTCTGTAGAACTCGATACCATGGAGCTACTTCTCAACTGACTATAACATGATCATTTTCAAATCCAATATAGACAAGTCCTAGTTGAGCTGTCCTTTTAAATAATAAAATTCTATCCAATTTCCACCATTGCCAATCATCAGCTGACACTCATTAATCCTCATTTTTGACAAGCATCCAAGTAAAAATATGGTGATATGAACAGATAGATAGAAAGGCACAAGGAAAAGAGATTGCAGGGAAGAAGTATCATAGAAAAGATGAGAAAATATCTATTTATCAAATTCCCATTACCATGTTCTGCAAAGCCCAAAATAATTTTTAAAAAAACAAAAAAAAAAACAATCGATCCCCTCCGTCTCTATTTTTCATTCTCTCCTACTTTCCTGTCTTAAGATACTTCCTGACATAAAAACTTTTCATTTTACTTTTGCAAAGAAACTTTTCAAGAAATTGAAAACATTTTACTTTGAAAAACAAACTTTTCGAGAAATTGATAACAAAGACAATTAAACCTTTTCTTGGCATAAAATGACCCCCACAGGTTGGAATACCGTTAAAACAAAAACAAACTCAACTTTTTCCCCATTGCACCATGTGTTCACAGTCGAAAGAGAAAGAATTTGAATAGATTTTTTTTTTTAATTTATTTTTAAAATTTTGTACCATATAGTCACCGCTCATCAAGGCCTGGAAGCCACTCAAGGATAAGAGTTAATAGGTATCGTAATGGGAATTTGATAAATTAATTTATTTTCAGGATGCCTCATCAAGAATCTGTTCATGTTGAACTTGAAAACGACCATGTTATAGTCATTTGGGAAGCAGTTCCAAGGTAATGTGTGTCACAGACTAGCAGTTCTAGAAAAAAAACAAAAAACTCTGCTCATAGAATTTTCACTTACATTTAGATACACAGAGAGAGAGAGAGAGAGAGAGAGAGAGAGAGAGAGAGAGAGAGAGAGAAATTGCTGATATTATAAAAAAAAAAAAAACTAACATGCGATTGAACTCACTACACAAGTTTGCAGTGTAATTCAAATCTTGTTCGTAGCTGAATACTTGATGCTACGCCAGGGCTATCAAGGATATTTTTATTGTGAAGCCATCACTAGATGGGTTGCCTACCACGGCTTAAGAGAGGCCCATCTACCTTCAAGAAAAGGATAGGCCGCACCAGTTTCTCAACCTGGTATTTTACCTAGATGTTATAGTTTGTCAGGTGTTTGCTACAAATGACTTATTGGAGGAAAACCATAGAGTGAAGCTCAGCCGAGCACCTGGCATGAAAATAACGATAGAACAGAGAGAGGCTTGCAACGTCTCTTCTGTGAGAAAGAGGTAGTAGAGAGGAGAAAAAGACATCGTCCACTAGATTTCTAAAGCAATTTTATTATTTAATTGGAATGTTTATTGAGAGGAGTATTATTTATTGGTTTATTTATCGTGGACTATTATCCTCATCTTTTAGTTGTTTCGTGGTTACCACCGGACAAAGGCCTGAGGAATAGTTGGCCGAAACGTGAAATAACAGCTAAAACATGAGGATAATAAATGAAAAGTTGATTTTGTACTTTTTTGTTGAGGCAGAAAAGGATTCTCTGAGCAGCTCCTTCCCAAATATGGTAACAGTACTCCATCTTAGGACATATTTGGCTTTTATACAGGTAGAGGATTGCATTGGGAGGGAGTACCCACCGGAGCAGTAGTATGATCTAATCATTTTTTCAGCAACCTTGGCAACAGATTTGAGTTATGTGTTCCATTTCAGATCCAGAGTGAAGTTCAGTCTTAGAAGCTTATCAAAACATGGCGTGTCCTTAAGACGAGAGCCGTTTACTTTAATTGGAGCCAGATGGAGATCTGGGCATTGGTGATGAAAAGAAAGAAGCTTGATTTTAAATGCATTAAAGTTAACCAGCCATCTTTTTCCCTGCTGCACTACATGTTCAAGGTCAGAGGAGAATCAGAAAGATCTTGAGCATTGCTAAATGCCTACGAATGATCTAAAAATGTGATTTGGGAGATCATTGATAAAAATTAGGCAGAGAGTTTGTCCCAGGATGGAACCCTGAGGGACACCAGCATTAATACTATGACTTCTGATTTTTGCCCATAAACGACTACTCTTATAAACCTATCAGAGAGAAGGGGTTTAATAGTTGCGAGAACATTTCCAGATATTCCGTAGCTGGAACTGTGAAGTAGAACTTTATGCCATACTCTATCAAAATTCTTTGATATGTAAAGAACGATTGCTCTAGAAACAAAGCCTCCATCAAGAGATACACTAATCCTGTGTGATATTACAATTAGCACATCAGCTGCAGATATAGCAGGACAGAAACCATATTGCATGTTACAGAGTAAGTTATGTTACCCTTTTACCTAATGGATAAGTTTTTTTGCTGTTTTAACTTATTTGAATGTGTTTATTTACTTTAAAACAAAAGTAGAGTCAATTCTGTTGAGTTAAAGTGAAAAAAAAATTATGGCCTTTTACAGCCATGCCGAGCCTCGATAATCACTCACAACTTGAAAATTAAATAAAATACTGCTATAACATTACATTTTCGCACAATTGGTGACATTTATTGAATGAGTTTATACCAGTGTTTTGTTTGATTTTCGATTTTTGATCGATTATCGCGGGTCCAAATGACTAACGAAACCACATTTTTTATCATTCTAGTTCAGACTTGACACTACTTTTGTTTTCAAGTAAATGAACACATTAAAATAAGTTACAACGCAAAAAAAATGTAGAATTCAACTTAATTAAAAAAAAAAAACAGGAAAAAATTTTATGATATACATAATCGTCACAGAACGAAAATGTTAAATTAAAAAAAAAAAATCACATACATTGATCAAGTAGTTTTTTAATTTTTTTACTAAGAAAATCAGATTTTATGAGGAAACGAGGATGACGCGTTTCTGTACGCCACCTTTAAAATTCATCACTAGTTACTCTCCAGTAATAGACATCAAAATCAGCCTCTTAATGGCTACAATTAATAGTAAATCACTTAAAATTGTAAAACATGTTTTTTTTACATATAAAAACAATTATTAAATCAATTTATGATATTTTTGTTACATAGCGAATACATACATCATATTTTTTTTTTTTTTTTTTTTTTAATTAGGTTAAATTCTGGATAAGCAGTCAAATACTTATTTAGATAAGTAAAAGAGTAACTTATCTTGCCTTTGCTAACATTTATTTGTTGTATATTTAATTTTTCACCCCCCCCCCCCCGTTTTATTGGTCATTGTGAAAATAAATGCTCAAATTTGATTTTATGCTCATGGAAAAAAAAATTATTACAATCTAAAGCGAGGCAAATTAGCTTCCACTGCAGATTAATTGTTTCGAAATACGTGTGAACATTCTTCGTAGATGAACCGATCAGAAGGCAATAAGATAACATCTGTCACGCTTATTGCATTTATAGAGAAGGTTAAAACTTAATAATGTACAGACTAGTTACAACTATTGGACATCGACAAGTGCAGACTGCAGCAGGGCGCACGACGCACGATGGCTACCATGGTGGTGACTATAGGCGTTTGTATAAAACTACGGTCACAAAAGCCGTTATTCACAAACAATTAGAGCAATGAATTCCGCCCCCTACTTAAACAGAAAAATCCCCTCTTTAACAAATCGAGCTTTTTTCTTCTTTCTTTCCTTCTTCTTTTATGTTTTTTTTCTCTCCTTTTTATTCTCTGTTTTTCTTTCTCCTAATTTGCCTCCTATTGCAAGTCCATAGTTCAACATAATTAAAAAACAAAACTACAGAAAAATCTTTATGATGTACGGCACCCGTCACAAAACGAAAATATCATGTTCCAAAAATCACGTAAATTGATCAAGTCGTTTTCTTTTCTTTGTTTTTTCTTCTTTTTTTTTTTTCTAACTACGAAAATCAAATTTTACAAGGAAGTGAAGAAGCGAAGCGAAGCGTTGTGTCTTGATTGGTCATGTTTAATAAATTATTTCCCTTAGCAACTTCCCCGGAAGAGATCAAAACAAGTTTTATAGTGGCTACGAAATAATATTAATCGCTAAAAATCGTAAAATTTGAGTTTCTTAGGAAAAAAAAAACAAACAAAAAAACTACTTAATTTACCTAAATTTTGGAATATAATATTTTTGTTGTGTGACAAGTCCGTACATCATAAAGATTTTTCTGTATTTTTTTTTTTTTTTTTAATAGTTTAAACTCTGGACTTGTACCCCCTTTCCCTCTCTACTCCTTTCTCTATTTCATTTCTTTCTCCATCTTCTTCCTTTCTCTCGATCCCCCTTCTTTCCAACTTTTTTTTCTCTCTTCCTAGCTCTTCCTTCTAACCCATTTTCTCCTCCCCTCAAGTGAATTCAAGCAATGTTCATCAACAATTCTCTTCTAAACTTTCCCTTACAAAAAAATCATTACGCCCTCAATTATCTGACAACAAAGGAACTGGAACATTTCAGTACACACTCCTAAATAATAGACCAGCTTGCCCCCACCGCCACGGCACATTTTTTTGTCGTAAAGCTAAATACTTATCTCCTCCTACAAAAATGACCGCAAATACCGAGGGGTCAATTGAGAGGTTAGAGACAGGGTGGTATTTCCTATCCTAAAACATTGTTTTATCACCTGCACGTTATTTTTTTTATGTGTTTTGCTAAGGAATCTGGCGCGTTAACAACCAACTGACCAATTACGAAATTCCTACATCCGGGCTTTCTCATTCAGCACAATGGTCAATCACTCTAGCATTATCAGAAACGATGTGTGGGCATAGTTTATATATATATATATATATATATATATATATATTGGCCCCAACTTTAGCGGATATTTTCGTCGGGTACCATGAATCCGTTATGTTTAATTCTACAACTAAACCCACTGCATATTTCAGATATGTTGACGACACTTTTGCTATTTTTCCATCGCAAAGTGAAGCGTCGATATTTTTTAATAGGTTGAATTCCTTACATGGGGCTCTTAAGTTCAGTATGGAAAGTGAGAAGGACAATTCGCTTCCTTTCTTGGATGTTCTTGTCGAACGTTCACGGGGGGGAGGGCTTTCTCACTACAATTTATAGAAAGCCGACATTTACTGGCGTATATGTAAACTGGTTGTCTTTTGTACCAAAATCACGTAAGGTCGGCCTAATTAACACTTTGGTACATCCGTAAAAAGTTTGGACCCTTGAAATGCCCGGTTTATTTAAAATTACCGTAGATTGGGAAAAGAGTAATAGACTTTCCAAACAGATTCGCAGAAGTATTTACGACTGCTTTAATTCTGTGTCCTTGCGTTTGGTATATACTACGAGACCTGCTTTTCCGTCTTTTCGCAAGGATAGTTTGCCTTACATCCAAAATAACAATGTTGTATATCAATTTAAATGCTAGTGCGATGCTGGTTACACTCATGAACAAAAAAAATGGGCCATGATTAAAATTGGAACAAAAAAAAAATGGGCCATTATTGAAATTGGAAAGAAAACAATTTTTAAAATTTTTATCGCTTGTTTGCTAATAATTAGTTGTTATTTAGTATTTTTCAGATTATTAGTATTAAAGATGAGTCCAAGAAAAGTAAGACGACATCTTGACGAAAAAATTAAAAACCGAATTGCAGGATTACGACAGGCAAATTTGACTTACAAGCAGATTTTCGACATTTTGAAAGAAGAAAAGGTGGCAACATCTCTTTCAGCTGTGAAGAGAATTGGGCAAAGGTTCGAAATTGAAGGCACAGTGAGCAGGAAAGTTGGTTCTGGTCGCCCCAGAGCATCCACGATGAAGGACGATCACAGGCTTAAAATGACCGTTTTGAAGGATCGCAAAAAAACTTATGTTGACCATAGCAAACAATTCGAAACAGCAAAAGGAAATTCTCTTTCTAGAGTAACAATATCCAGAAGGATGAAGGAAATGGGATTTTCATCAAAAAGATGTGCAAAAAAACCTTTGTTAACTAAGAAGAACATCAGCGACAGAAAGACATTTGCATCATGTTATGGTACAAAAGATGCAGATTGGTTTAGAAATGTTTTCTGGTCGGACGAATCAAGATTTTGCCTTGTCAGTGATGCCCCTGAACGTTGCATCCGAAGATCCGGAGAAAGATTTTCACCGAATTGCATAAAAACCATAGTAAAACATGGAAACGGAGGAATAAATGTATGGGGGACCTTTTCTGCTGCAGGAGTTGGGGAAATTATCAGATGTGATGCGTCAATTAATGCCAAAGAATACATTCAAATATTAGAAAGAGGTCTATTACCAAGCATCCAGAAGTTAGAAATGAACAATGACATTATTTTTCAACATGATAATGCCCCTGCACACACAGCAAAAGTCACAAAGAAGTGGCTTACTGATAATTCAATTGATGTGATGTTTTGGGCTGGCCAAAGCCCAGATTTAAACCCAATGGAAAATATTTGGTCTATAATATCTCGTGCATTAGTTAGAAAAACTTTTTCCAACAAAGAAAAATTATGGGAAGCAGTACAAAGAGAATGGAATAACATCTCTTCACAGTGCTCCAAGTTGGTTGAGAGCATGATAAAAAGAATTGATCTTTTAAAAAGATCTAAGGGCAATTCCATTCCATACTAAGTTTTTATTAAAGTAAATATCTTGCTCTTTATATTTTTTACTCATTTTCGTTTATCATTTAATTGCATTTTGTGTAATGCAGCTTTTTGTGCAATAAATTGTAAATTTCTTTCCTGGCCCATTTTTTTTGTTCATGAGTGTATGTTGGGCGAACATCCTTGCACCTTTTGACTCGTATAAACCAGCATGTTCCATCGAAGATCAGACAAGGGAGGATGGGGTCTGGTGGTCTCCCTCCTTCTGCAGCCTTGGACCCTGCTATTGGCCAGCATTTGGTTGACAACCCGTGCTGTGCCGATAGATATAAAATAGATTGGTTCGAGGTGCTACATAGAGCGGACTCCAAAAACCATTTAAAGATTTTGGAGTCTGTCTCTATTGCGGTGCGTCAACCTTCTTTGTGCCGACAAAAGGAAACATCCAACGCATTGTTTCTCTTTGGGGAACTTTGAATCTTTTCTCCCGCTTTTTTTTTTCCTCCCTCGTTGTGCCAATATTTTAATCGTTTTTAAACGTTAATAAATTTATTTTAGTGTCCCCGTACTTTTGGCACATTTAATAAGTTCCCCATTAGAACTCTTTATTTTTCGACACAATATTATTTTGTACGCTATCGATTTTCTCCTGATGAAATGATAGCCGAAAGAGCTCTCGAGAAACTTCCGCTTATTATTTTCAAAACTATATATAAATTCTGTACCTCTAAACATATATATATATATATATATATATATATTAGTGGTTAATGGTAGCCGAATGCATACGGTCTTTGCTAATCAAACCAGAAATGGCTTGTGTTGCCGGGTTCGAATCTACCAACTGGTGTTAACCGTGACACTCTGCACTGAAGATTCCCGAAAGGATGAAACACTAGTGTCTGTAGGTATTTAATCATTATAGTACAAAATTATTTATATATATATAATATAATGTAGAAATTTTCAGGTTAGTATCGGGGGGCGTGTTAATTCACTGAAGGAGATGTACCCCCCAAAAAACTCGCCTGGCGGGTAGGCGACGAAGCAGTACTCCAGTGCCACGTAATAATGTACCGGCAACCTGATGCCTCCTTTAACCTGTATGTCAAGCACATGTTTGCCGCAGCAAATGGTGACATCTAAAGTGCGTGTCACACGGTTTTACCTCGTGGATCACCTAAAAAAAAATTTTGTAGCTAGGGCTGGCTCAATCCTAACGGGAAAAATGTATACTCATATCCGAGTTCTGCCAACGACGACATATGTATATATTCTATCAGGTAACCCGGCATTGCCCGGTCGTAAAATACGCTTAAATATGATATTTTGATTAATGTAGATTTCGTATTTATTATTATACTAGCCTGGGCTCCCGGCGTTTCCCGGGTGTTTGGAAGTGTGTGTTGAGCAAAAAAAAAAAAAAAAGACCCCCCCCCCCCAAAAAAAAAACGTGCTAATAGCCTGGTAGGCTCGAACCCGTAACGTGAATGAAGGAAAAGAATATGAAAAAAAAAAGTGACGTCTTTGTTGTTGCGTCTATCGCGAATGGAAGTGGCGAAGGTTTAAATTAAGGCCAGTCAATCGAAAAGAGGGCATGACTTTCGAAAATATTGGCGAAAAAAGCGACCCCTCCCTGTAGAAAAGGGGCTCGGTTGAGGGTGAAGAAATTAATGTTTTTAGCTAATTTTTCGATACTTTTCGTCCGAATGGTCGAGCTTCAAAACAATACCGATCGTGAAAATCTGTTGCCTCTGTCGAAAGTTTTAGACATGTATACATGGTGATCGTCACTTCTTCACAGAAGAAGACCATCTTTTCTTTGCTTTATTGTTGATTATTCATCCATTTTCATGTACTTTTAAAATGCTATTATTTTTTTTTCTTTTTGTTATTTCATTTAATACGTTTTATTCTTTATTTTAATTTTTTTTAATTTATTTTTTATTATATATATATATATATATATATATATATATATATATATATATACACACATACATATATACATGTGGAGATGTGATCAAGATGCATCAATTTCTATCTACTGTGGGAACGAAGGTGGCTCTTCAGACCACCTCTGCTCTTACACTCTCTGTTGCAGAGGTCACACTTTAGCTGAGATTGAGGGACGCCAACTGGTGCTGCTCTACTGTGGACGTTCATATGACGCTTCAGGTCTCCACTCGATTTACAGACCACAGAGCAAATAGAACATCTGTGCTCCACAGTGTTTTCCCCATCAAAGAAAGACTGATCTACATGTGATCGCTTGTGGCTGGCTAGGCCAGCTCCGGATAAAGTCATTTTATTGCATAAATCACAAATGCGGTTCTGCACAAAAGCCTCTGATAGACCTGATATATCTGACATTTTTTTTCCGGATATCATGCTTCATTTTTGCATGCCATATTTTTTCTTCTCAAAGCTATCACAGCTATGATAGACCAAGGAGCGCCACTTTTTATGATCACCGGAAGTACTTTCCCAACTGGACACGCCAATACCGAGAGCTTTAAGATTATCTTTGATGTTGTCCTTAAAGCGTTTCCTAGGTTTATGTTGTGGACGCTTTCCTTGTATAATTTCACCATAGAACAGGCGCTTTGGTAATTTCTCGTCGTCCATCCTTGTCAGATGTCCAATCCACCTCATCTCGTTGTGTATAATAAACTTCTCGATACATGGTTCGTCAGCTCACACGAGGACATCCATATTAGGTATAAAAGAGTTTCACCTGATGCCAAGAATGTGTCTCAGAAATTTCTGGTGCACTCTCTCCATGACTTATGTGTTTACCATAAGTTGTCCAGGGCTCAGAAGCATAAAGCAGAAATGATAAAATACAAGATTGATAGACACTGATCTTTGTACGAAAGGTTATACCTCTGTCAGACCACACTCACTTCTCCAAGCCACCAAAAGCATTAGTGGCACATTGTATCCTATAGTTGACCTCAGCATCCAGGATTCTGTCTCTGGCAAGAGTACTACACAAATACACGAATGTGTCAACCACAGCAAGTCTCTGGCTGTTGACAAAAATATTTGGTTCCACATACAAACTACCGGGTGGAGGTGTGAACATGACCTAAGTCTTAAGACTAATAGTAAGCCCAAAAGATGTACAGGACCCTGAAAACAGATCCATGATACCCTGCATATCTCTCTCACTATGGGCCACGAGATCAGCGTCATCTGTATAAAGCAATTCACAAACCAGGTGCTGAAAGGTCCTTGTAGAAGCATGAAAACGATGAAGATCAAAGACTTTACCTGAGGTTCTGAAATGCAAATAAACACCAAGAAAACAGTCCTTAAAGACACAGGAAAGCATAGTTGCAAAATAAATAGAAAAAAGTGTAGGTGCTGGGATATCACCCCACTTCACGCCATGGTCAACTGAGATGGGTTCTGATAGGCATCCATTGAAGTTCAGGTGAGCCTTCATATTAGTGTGGAGCTCCCTGAGTAATTGTAGAAATTGAGGTGGGCATCCCAACTTCCCCCAAAATTATCTATAGGGTATTTCTGTTCACCGTATCAAATGCCTTGGTCAAATCCACAAAAACCTGATAAAGCAGAACACGGTGTTCAATACATTTCTCCTGCAACTGCCAAGCAGGGAAGATCATATCTGTGGTTCCTCTGCCAGGACGAAAGCCACTTTGACTTTTTGGAATGACGGATGGACAAATATTTTAACAATCTATTGAAAATACTTTGCCAACTGCTTCCAACAAACTTATCCCATGATAGCTCCCACAGCCAGTCCTGGACCCCTTTCCCTTGTACAGTGATATAAGAATTGTATCAATCCAATCCTGATGGACGGGAACAGCCTTCCAGACATCAGTGATAAAATGAAGAATTTTATGAACAAGCTGATCACCCCCATGTAAGAGGACTTCCACATGAATACTATTCAGCCCTGGAGCCCTCCCAATATTCACTTCCTTGATTGCATCTCTAATTTCGTTCTCAGATGGGAACTCAGACATTTCATAGATAAGCTTCTGTTGTGATAAAAATCCATTAATGACGTCCTCATCAACATTAGAGGGGTTGTCAAAGAGATCAGAATAATGCTCAGTCCAACAAAGGAGAATCTTGTTAATTCCATCACTTGAGAGTAGGGGAGATGTAGATAGTGTTTTAGGACCAAAAGCTTTTTTAAGCAAATGGTACATGCGTTTGAAGTCTTTACGGTCAAAAGCCATCTGGATTTGATTGGCAGGTTTGGCCCACCACTGATTCTTAATTTGGTGGAGTTGCTTTTGGAGAAGACCTTTGGTTGCTTTAAGTGACTGTTGCAGGGATTCTCGACCTCCATGAGAGGCAGACAACATTTTAGGATGCAACTCATTTTTAGCACTTAAGAGTTGAGTTATTTCAGAATCATTATCATCAAACCAATCCAGATGTTTACAAGAACATCTACACTTATTTCATAGTATTTTTAAAATGTGCCCACGGTCCATTGAAATCAGTAGAATTAACTACGGAGCAAAGCTTTTCACGTACACTTGGATCATCCAGCTTGGACACATCAACCCACTTGGGAATCTTAACACCACCTGATCTACACTTCCTCCTTATACAGATTTTCAACTTCCCACGTACCAAAAAGTGATCTGTGCCGCATTCAGCTCCACGCATAACATGCACACTACAGACGTCCTGGAAATAATGTAATCAATCAAATGACCTTGTTTTGAACAGGGATGGGTCCAAGTAAACCTATGGACCTCCTTGTGGCTGAAGAAAGTGTTACAGATAGCAAGCTCAAACTGAGTGCATACATGGAGAAGATGCAGACCATTACTGTTGACTTTACCTACACCAAACCGACTGAGTGAGTCCCAGGTGTGATGATCCTTGCCAACCCTTGCATTTAAATCACCCATGAGTAAGATCTTTTCAGATAAAGGAATAGAGGAAATGGTATGATTGAGATCTTGGTAAAACGCTGTGATGGTGTTTTCATCATGACCCATGGTAGGGGCATACACAGATAAAATCGTCATATACCTACTGTGTGCAAGAGGGAAGCACATGATAATTCTGTCACTCACACAGATTGGCCGTTCAATCCTCTTCACCAAATCAGAATGAACTGTAAAGCCAATCCCCCCTTCTCGTCTTGGCCCCAATGGTTTTCCTTTCCCAAAAAAAGGTGTATCCCGAGCTCACTTCCACCAATTGATCCTCACCACTAAATCGTGTTTCAGACAATGCTGCAATGTCTATGCTGTACCTAACGAGCTCTCTTGCAACAATAGCTGCCTACGCTCAGGTCTTTCACTATCTAGGACATCTAGCAAAGTTCTCACATTCCACATAGCAACAGTTAGGTTATTCCTCTCCTAATGAAATTTTGATTTTCCTTGTTTATTATTTTTCTTCAACTTTATCGTGTTTCTCCTGCAAATATAGAGGATCCGCCGACCAGCTGATAAAAGGGTAGACAATTTATAGGTCATCTTTTCTAGATCCTTCCCAAATTCATGGGTTAGGGTTAGGTTAGCAGTGTATCCCTAGAAAAGGCTGCTCATCCACCCAAGTTGCTTCCATCCTGCGATTTAGTCGATGATGTTAGATAAATCACTGGCCGCCTATGTGCAGATTTGCAGCTATGCACTTCCAGCCCGCTAAGCCTGTGCACGTTGCCACTCACCTATCGCCATAGGACTTTTTTTTTTTTATTGTATTTTATTTCTTTTGTTGTTTTTAGAAAGATATCTGCACATAACGATCGCGACACAACATGCTTGTGCTACACATATTGTACCCTTTCGCCCCCTACCACTGGTTGCATAGTGACAAACTGAAATAGTGAGATGACTGAGCAGTGGCATAGTGTGCATGTTTTATTATCACAGAGTTTTAACCTCTCCGGCAGCTGGACGGACGAGGACACACACACACACACACACACACACACACACACACACACACACACACATATATATAGTTCTCACAATATAGTAACCTCCAGAACTTGAGAGGGAGGCTAACAGGTACTACACCTTGTCCAAGGGTGATCTGGATCTATGCAAGGCAGAGGCGTTCATCTCCCTGAGGTAGTAGGTATACCCGCATACATACATACATACATTAAAACAGAGGTGAGATTTATATTACAGATTATATTGGATCCAATATATAGTAATGATTTAAAAAGTTAAAAAAAAAAAAATGACTTGTGTGCCACCACTGAGAATCAAAACCAAAACGTTTAGCTAATGATTTACTTTTTCCTTTGGCGTTAATGCCCGACCTATGAAGAAAAGTTTGCTACAAGGCTAAAATTAAAACATCAACCAATAGCTATTACGTTATGCATGCATATTCGTAATGCCATCGTTCGAGCTTCACCTAGCAAATTCCATTTCTTTAATTTTCAGACTTTTGCACCGATTTTCTCAGACTAAAAGCCAAATATAAAGTTTTGCATAGATTTGAATACTCTATATTAAGTTTCATGTCTGTAGACCAAAAACTGACAGAGGAGTTTGGTAGGCAAAATTTTTTAAACAAATATATATGCATACATAAATATGTAGAAAGAGGTTTGTGTTTACTTGAACCTTTTTATGTAAATATTACTCAAGTATAAATCATGTAGAATATCTGCATGAATAGAATTATCCGTAATAGTTAACTATAGAACTAAGAAAACAGAAAAAACTACTAGGAAATTAATTAAAATGAATGTTTACAAGAATATGCAAATTAACTAGATCGTTTGCAGATGAATGCAATTCCACGACCCACATATAACAAAGTGTTACGTATTATGAATGGCTTATGATCGTCTTGGTTGTATAACGGGCAGTTATTTTGTTTTAAAATGAATAGGAGACACTTATTGTTTATAATACAGATTTGGTTTATTTACAGTTTAAACTTCAAAAGTAACAGTGATTATCGTGGGGGAGGTTAAGGCGAGGGTGGGTAGCCGAGCTCTGTCTCAACCTGTATTTTTGCTTGTGGGTCTGGCTTGCTTTCTCTCTGCTCTTGTTATTTATATCACTTTGACCTGTTGACCTTTTTCTCACCAGCTTGTTTATTGTTTGCAACTCTCTGGGTCATAATCCCTGTTGATTTAACTGTAAACCTTATTCTCGCTAGCATTTGTTTATTGCACTTTTCTGCTGGTTTTAGTCTAACCCATTTGGTTAGTTTTCCAGGCCGATTGGCATCATGGATATAGGTCGTTTTAAATCCCGGGATTTCCCATTGTGTTCTTTTTGTTTCCCTGGATACAGCTTCGTAACACTATCATAGGTCACCTTTCCTGGGATTGACTTATTGTTCTTTGACCGCCCGGACCTCTCCCTAACAAAAGTTTTATTTCCTTTTTAAATAAATAGAAAAAAGGGTTTTTAATATCAATACACAATATATATATATATATATATATATATATATATATATATATATATATAAGATTTTTATGGGTACATAATTTTATAACAGTTTTGAAGAACACCGAACGTAGTGTCATAAGTAATTGCTGAGGGTTTAGTTTTTTTTGTAGTTTAAACGTAAACCATTAAAAAGAAACTTTCAAAAAGACCAAAATACACTTCTAAAGTATATTTCTCCTAAGCATAAATTAGATAAAGAGGAAATACTGGATATTTATGTTCCTATAACATATCCAATTTGTTCACCAATATGCCTTTGGATGAAACTATTAGAATTTGTGCCGATAGTCTTTATCATGGTTCCCTAACTCAACCCTCCTTTCCTGAGCATATGTTTCTTGAGCTCATGGTTTTAGCTACTAAATCGGTTAAATTTAGTTTTGATGGGGTAGCAATGGGAAGTCCTTTAGGTCTAACATTGGCTAATATTTTTGTCGTGTTTCAAGAAAAACTGCTTTTTGATCGTTTTCCTAAACCGTCGGTGTGCTATTTCAGTTACGTGGATGAGATTTTTGTCATGTGTTCTTCCTGTACAGAAGCTGAGGGGTTGCTAGAACAATTAAACTTACTTCACCCTGCATTGACGTTTACTATGGAGGATGAAGTTAATGACTCATTACCGTTCTTAGATGTTCTCATTGAAAGATCCAGTATGAGTTTTACTACTAGCATATATATAAAACCCACATTTACAGCGCAATACATTAGCTGGGTTTCGTTCTCCCCTAAAATCAGAAAATTAAATCTGATTAAAACTTTAGTGCATCGGGCTTTGTTGATCTGCTCTAGTACTAAACTAGATGCAGAACTCCAAAGCATAACTGAGATCGTTTTGGCTAATGGTTATCCTTTACATGTAATTCAAAAATGTATGAGGGATAAAATCTTGACGTTTAAAGATGGAACATTTGTAGGCCCTCAAAAATGTCCCGTGTATGTGAAACTCCCTTAGATTGGTGTCAAAAGCCAGGAGTTTTCTCATAAAATTGCTACAGCCGTTTCACGTTGCTATTTTGCAACAAAAGTCCGAACGGTATTTGGGATGAGAAATGCTTTCCCCTCTTTTCGAAAGGATGGTATCCCTACCATTCAATATAATATGGTTGTTTATCGATTTGTCAGTGTGAAGCTGACTACGTGGCCATACCATTCAACCTTTGGAGGTTAGAATTTCCCAACATGTCCCCCCTTCGATACATAGGCACAAAATAAGGCCAACATCCGGGCGTTTACCAGCTCATAGGTCGGCCATTGGTGAACATTTATTACAGTGCCAAATCTGCACTGACGGATACACGGATGAAAATTTCTCGGTTTTACACAGAGTGCGCTCGAGAATTCACTTGAAAATTCTCGAGGCTGTATACATTAATTTGTACCAACCATCTCTATGTAAGCAAAGGGAGTATACCCATAATTTAGAACTCATAGGTATTCGCTGAGATTGTTTCTCTTTTTTTTTCTCCTATTCTCTATACAATTTTTTTTGTTGTTTTTGTTTTTACCCTTGCTATTAATTTATGGTCTTTTGACCACGTTTTTAAATGATGTTTTCTCCCCCACTGCCAACGTTAATCTTGAAAAGGGTTGGCTGAAAGACGTCTTGATAGGGTTTTTTTTTTTCTGCCCCACCCATTATTTATCCTCTTTATTTAATTTATGCTTAGGAGAAATATACTTTAGAAGTGTATTTTGGTCTTTTCGAAAGTTTCTTTTTAATGGTTTATGTTTAAACTATAAAAAAAAAAAAAAAAAAAGAACCTAAACCCTCAGCATTTAATTATGACACTACGTTCGGTGTTCTTCAAAAGTGTTATATATATATATATGTGTGTGTGTGTGTGTGTGTGTGTGTGTGTGTAAGAATTCGATGAAAGGAAATCTAATGAAGTGCTTGATCGCGAATGTGAGAGCTAAATTACAAATATTTAAAAACTATACATATTCAAAAGACGAACCAGCAGTTTCATTGTACTGAAACAGCTATCAAAATATTTTCCCGTTGTTTTCATCTTTCCATCAACGCTGATAAATTGTATTGGATTCTTACCAGCCTCAGATGGCTGTTTCAACTCATTTTTTGCAACTCCCACTTTATATTATTACAGGTCTGAATATTCTCTATGTTTCAGTTTGTATTTCTTCTCACACCACACCTCATTTTTTGCAACCCCCTCTTTGTAATACAGGTCTGGATAATGAGAAAATTTGAATTTTTTTTAACAAAAACTTTAAAATAACTTTTTTAGATTAAATTTTTTTAAACTTCTTTCAGAATAGAAAATCTTTAAAATTTAATAAGGAACATATTTCATATAGGTTTCATTAACAAATATTACGAGAAAAATAGAGATGAAAATTTCAAAAGGACTGTATAACTGGTTACGGTCAATAGTAGTCCTCACCAGCAAAAGTCTTTGTTATTGTTATTCTATTATTATTATTTAAAACATTTTCTGTCCTGCTCTTTCGCACGAGGATATATATATATATATATATTGTAGCCAACCTTCACAACAAAGCTATGCTCATTCACCATTTCCGATAATGCTAGAATGACTGACCATTGCACTAAATAAGAAAGCCCGAATGTAGAAATTTCGTATTAATCAATATTTTTATTCTCATCGATTGATTGCATGCTCTAGTTGGCGACCAACCGTGATGCACCACTACCTCCCTGCAGTGGCTGTGTCCACAATACATTGTAGAAAACCTATTGTTGATTTTATAAAATTATTTATATATAATGGCTTGAATTAAACTTTAAAATGCAAAAGTCACGTACCATAGTTCAATTATGCTCTAAACAGAAACATTCATTTCAAAAGCACCTCTGTTTTATGAAAGAACGCACGATTTTATACGCCGTGCTCTTTTGTTTAGGTGTCGATAAAATTTCACAAATGGACTTGTGATGCATAAGGGTGTTAACTTTGGTGAAAATCGGATTTTTTCGATTATCAATTTTGATACAAAACCTATCTAAGAACACTCCCAGACACAGAGTACATATGTTTGAAACTAAAAAAAAAAAAAAAAAAAAAAAAAAAAAACAAACTGAGGAGTTTGTGAAATTCAGTATTATGATTTCCGAAATTTCGTCCCAATAGTGTAGAAGTGCCGACAGGGATTCGGTGTTTGTTAAACTACATATGTGCGTATATCATCAGAGAAATCCTTTGCTTTCAAGGAAGCCATAGAGAGTTTGCTTAGAGCATGGAGCTCTGGTAAATAGGAGAGGGGTGAGTTGGTACTCCTGCAGCCTCTCTCATCTTCATTTTGCTGTGTCATTGGAAAAGCAAGTGCCAATAAACATGGTTCCCGCACCGCTGCATATAAATGAAAGATATCCGAGTAAATTTAATGTTTAACCCAAGATTTCTCACGTAGGGTCTCACGGAATCCTGGGGTTCCTAAAGAGCTCGCCAAGGATTCCTACAAGAGATACTGATAATAGACAGATTATTATACCTTTGCAGATATATGCAAATGCTTTTTTTTTTTAGCTCTTTCTTTTTCAAACCAAATTTTCTTATACATGTACAGAATCTTATAATATAAATTTCACTTGTCTGTTTAAATGTATGTATGTATGTTTGTATGTCTGCCTAAAACTTTTGACAAAGGCGACGCATTTTCACGAGATCGGTATCATTTTGAAGCTTGACCTTTCAGACGACAAATATCAAAAATAGGCTAAAAACATTAATTCCTTCATCCCCAACTGGGCACTTTTCTACAGGGAGGAGTTGCTTTTTTCGCCGATATTTTCGAAAGTCATCCCCTCTTTTCGATTGACTAGCCTTAATTTAAACCTTCGTCACTTTCAGTTTGTCAATGGACGCACCAGCAAACACGTCACGTTTTTTGTGTTTTTTTTTTTTGTCCATGTTCTTTTCCTCCTTCACAGTACGGGTTCGAGCCTGCCTGCCTACTACCACTTTTTTTTTTTTTGCTCAACACACACCGCCAAACACCCGGACAACTCCGGGAACTCAGGCTAGTTGTGAATATAGAGAAAAAATATCCAGTTATGTTTGAACTAGTTGCAAGAAAAAACAAGTTTATTATTTTTCTTTCAAAAATCTATATATCTATAAAAGTGAAAGTGTCTGTCTGTCCGTGTGTACATTTCCCTACAGAATATCTCTGTCAATTTTCAGTCTACAGACTCGAAATTTGATATACAGGGTAGTAAGATTTATGAAAATCTTTGTAATCAATTTTCGGCCAGAAATTTGTCTGTTAAGGAGTCAAAGTTCAGCGATTTGACCTTTGAGAACTCTACCGAACTCCTCTGCCAATTTTGAGTATAAACAATTGAAATTTTAGAGATAGGTTACTTGGACATGGATCTAACTTAACTTGAATTGAGCCCAAAACAATAAATTTTAAGAGGTTATAATAGGGGTCAAAGTTTAAAAAAATTGACCTCTGCGCTCTCTACCAAATTACTTAGACAATTTCTGGTCTAAACATTTGAAATTTTACATAAAGGGTACTCAGAGATAGGGCAAGCTTTTTAATCGGTTTGGGTCGAAAATTTGAGCTACAAATATATAAATGTATGTATGTTTGCATGTCTGCCTAAAACTTTTGACAGAGGCGACGGATTTTCACAAGATCAGTATCGTTTTGAAGCTCGACCCTTCAGATGACAGATACCGAAAAATTGGCTAAAAACATTAATATCTTCACCCTCAACTGAGCACTTTTTTACAAGGAAGGGTCGCTTTTTCACCGATATTTTCGAAAGTCATCCCCTCTTTTCAATTGTCTAACCTTAATTTAAACCTACGTCACTTCCGGTTTGGCAAAGATGTCACGTTTTTTTCATGTTCTTTTCTTACTTCGTGGTACGAGTTCGAGCCTGCCTTCCTACTACCACTTTTTTTTTTTTTTTGCTCAACACACACCTCCAAACACCCGGGCAACGCCGGGAATCCATGCTAGTTGTCAATAAAAAGAAAAATATTATCTGCATTATGAATAAGACTGTAAAATATTTTCTTACGCGGGGGGGGAGAGTTATCGAACTTGGTGGCTTTTTTCTATATATTCAGTTATGTCCCTTTGTCCTTTGGTTAAACAGAGCTGATAGGTAAAATAAATAAATAAATAAATAAATAACGAAAAATAGCAAGTTCTTATGTACGACATGAAAAGAAATAGACATCTTAGGAATTCTCTATTATTCCAGTAATTATAGAAGCAACCGGACTCGTAAAAGAATTTCAAAACCCAGATTAAGTGCAAGATTAGGTGTATCAGAATTTTTGTAGGAATTTTTGACACCCCTAACACTAAACTGCAAATAAAATATAAAAAAACTCGTAATTTCTTTTAAAAGTAGGTTGTTTATTTTCTTTATGGATTATACTTCCAAAATAAACTATTAAAGTTGTATAAAAAGTAATAGAAATATTTAAAAAAAAAATAGTAATGAAATTAATTGAATTTTACAAGTTCAGTATTTTTCAATTTTTAAACTTTAAAAATCTATCAAAAATTTTTTCTTGATTCTATTTTTACGATATTTTCAGGGTCAATGTGAAATTTTATGCTCTTTCCAATAAACAGAATATAATATTTTAGACAAACGTTTTTTTTTTTCATTCACGCCCCCACCATTTTGAAATGTCTATTAAAAAGTAAATGATTAATTTACTCATCAAAGATAAAAGATCAATAAATAATATATTCAAATTTAAAACAAAAAAAGTAGTGTTTTTTTAGAAATTTACCTGTAAAGTCCGAAGTTTAAAACTTTTTTTTAAAATCACGTTGTTTTTTTTTTTTGTTTTTTTTTAAATGAAACCTTGGTCCTTGCTCCTTTAATTGAAAAAAAAAATAGGGTTTGAATTACATTTTTCGAGTAGTTATAAACTTGGAAAGACAGAGGGTCGAATTATTCACTATTTTTCACAGATTTTCTGACACACCTAATGCAAGATACATTCAAACAATTGCACTTAAGGGACGGTTAGAATCTTAAAAAGCTCTCTGTTGGAGACGCCCCTCCATGGGATTAATGGACTATCTCGTGACGTCACTTCCGGTAACGAGTACCGGTGCCCGGGAATCAGAGATTGGTACGCGGCCAAGGAGGTCGTGTGCAAACGCTCAACAGTTGAGGAATGGTATTGCTCAACCCGCCTTGCCTGTAATATATGTGAATACATGTTTGTTTCTAAAAGTCCTGTGTTCCTTTCGTTTTATTACCATTTAACACCATAACACTCTTTGTTGGAATATAGGAGATAGCAGGTGAATGTCCAGCATCAGATAACAAACTGATAAAAAAACAAAAAAACTTTAAAATATATAATTTTGCTGTTTAAAAAAGTACTCATTTTTTTTTCATTTGATTAAATTTTTTTTTTTTAATAAATAAAAGACCATATACAAAAATATTGCAAACACATTCATTTCTTTATTCATGTTTTTTTTTTTAACGTTCAGAAGTGTATGGGGGTGGAGGTGTGTGTGGGGGGGGGGGAGATCGACTGAAAAAATTCTGACTCCCGAGATGGTTTAAAAAAAAAAAATAAAATAAAATAAATAAAAAATAAATCTGACTGACTTCACTTAAAATATTAAATACCCACCAAAGGTTGGGATAAATACGTACTGCTTACCTGACAGTCCCAGGAGGTTTCATACCAAACAGACCCTCTGAAAAGGTGTGAGAGGTGAGATATGTTTACTTCCTATCTCCTGGGACACTCACTTGCGAGAAAATGCAGAGGGAATCTCCGCGCTATTTTTGCAACTGTCTAGAGTGTTTTTCTAGGGGCTGAGCACCACACACACGTTGTCACAGCTGGCCCTCGTGGAGAGGCAGGTAAATACATATTAAACATTACAAAATGCATTTGAAAGCTCTAATATTTCAGTCAGGCGTTTACAGAATGAACAGTTTCATCTCATATTTATGTACGCTTAAAACTGAGGACCGTTAATCTTTGTACATGATCGTATTTGATGAGAGGAAGAAGGGTGAATGACGTAAAGGAAGGGCGAAGGCTAAGAAAATTGGTGAGACGAATGGGATGATGTTAATTAAAAAGAGGAAAGATAGGAAAAGCGAGGAAAAGAAAAGCCGGAGAAGAGAGAAAGGAGGAGAAGAGAGAAAGGAGGAGAAGAGAGAAAGGAGGAGAAGAGAGAAAGGAGGAGAAGAGAGAAAGGAGGGGAGGAGGAGGAGAGAAAGCAGAAGAGAAAGAAGGAGAAGAGAAAGAAGGCTGAGAAAGAAGAGAAAGAAGGCTGAGAAAGAAGAGAAAGAAGGCGGAGAAAGAAGAGAAAGAAGGCGGAGAAAGAAGAGAAAGAAGGAGGAGAAAGAAGAGAAAGGAGGAGGAGAAAGAAGAGAAAGGAGGATGAGAAAGAAGAGAAAGGAGGAGGAGAAAGAAGAGAAAGGAGGAGGAGAAAGAAGAGAAAGGAGGATGAGAAAGAAGAGAAAGGAGGAGGAGAAAGGGTGAGAAGAGAGAAAGGGTGAGAAGAAGAGAGTGGTGGAGAAGAATAGAGAGTGTGGAGAAGAGAAATAGGGGGATGAAGAGAGAATGAGAAGGAGAGAGAAAAAGAAGCTATTATGACTCGTAGGAAGAGGGGCCGATATGGTTTAGATTTGCAGTTGGCACCGTGAACCCCTAATAACGGCAGCACCAATTTTAAATCATTTGTTTCGATTTGGAATGTCATTTGCATGAAGTTACTTTTCCGCACTTAAATTCACGTTATTTTTAAGGTATTGAAAAAAGCCGTCAAAAGTTTGAAATCGATCTATTCACAACGGCGAAACAAGAACGAATATTCTTAAAACCTGCACGTTTATGGCATTTCACATTTATGCGTGACGGAACGACTGACTTTTCAAAGTCTTTGGATTCTTAGAGTTGCGTCGATGCTTTTTAAAAAGCTATTTTAAACTTCAGCGTTACATGCTTGGATGCATCTAAAATAAGATACGTCCAATTAAATCTGCACGTTTAATTATTACAAATGCTATTTCAAACTTAATCGTGACAGAAATACACACAGTCAAACAGTTTTTTTTTTCATTATAAGATATATGGACGTATCTACAACGACGAAATAAATAAATAAAATGCATTTGATAATAAAATACGTGACAAATCTAAACGTGACAAATCAAAGGGCGGATCGATCAATGCATGGAACATTATTTAGAGATGCGTCTAAAATTACAACGGACACTTGTTAAAAAAAAAAATTTTTTTTTTTTTTTTTTAGATCAAACGTAAAGGACTTGAGGGAGTAGTGGATACACCTAGCCACATTAATTTCTTGGTTTGAATTTTAAGCCATCAATTACTTATCTTACACAACAAGGTTATACGATTTATTAATTTCGTACTTCAAGTTTTTTTTTTTTCTTTTACTATATTTTTTTAAATTTTCTGCTGTTTTACAGTCAAATCATGTGTGTGTGGGGGGGGGGGTCAGCGTTTTCGCCGAACAATCATAAACAGCAAATAATTCAAAAGTTCAAGGTAGGGGTTAGCAGTTGGTTTACTATACTTTCCCAGGAAAGGTTGGGACACGGGTTCGCTAGCGTATATATGTGTATTATAAAAGATCAGAACAACATCGATACCGTTGGTTTCAAACCCAACAAAGGAAACAGCACAGGACCGCCTTTTATGGACTCTCCTTCGCTTCCATGGCCGTCACCCTTTGTTGAATTTAAAACCAACAGTGCCGATGTTGTTCTGATCTTCTGTATTGTATATATGAATAAATATTACACGTATAGTTTTTTTGTTTTTTTTTTCTGGAGTTCTCTCCCACTAATCTTACAAAGATGATACATATAAAGAAAATAAATGAATATACATCAATATAGATTTTATCTTGTCTATCATTTTCTTCGTGTTTTATACTCCACTCTACATGTCGAGCTTTTTACATCTTCATTTAAAGAATCATTCAATATTTCTTTAATTCCGTCTTTTAGCAGGGAGACCCGACGTTGCCCGGGATTGAATGATGATCAACGAATATTTCACACTCCAATATTTTTATTGTCATCGAAATCTGTGAAATCGCCCGGGAGGAAGCTTCACATGCCTCCATGCAATAACTTAGTCCAAAATATGTGTTATTCTACATTGCACTTTAGAGAACCTGTTTTTTTTTATAAAATTATTCTTTCCAGTTAACGAAAAAAAAAAAAAATTAAGAAATTTACGTGCGGATTTTGAACCTACAGACCACGTCATGCAAAACAATAACAAAACAAATAAAACACGCTATCAACTTATCTACAGTAGAATTTTCACGGCCCGTTGTTCTATCATTGTTGCTAAACGATTACATGGAAAACATTGTCTTTACCAATTATAGATAAATTAAAATAATGGTTTCAATTATCGATTATTATCGGGAGTATTTGGAGACAAAACTTAACTAAGATCACTCCTAGACTTACACATTAAAGCTCTGTAAATTTTAAAGAAAATCTGTTCGTTTCGGAACTATCACACGGAGGGAGGAAGAGAGAGAGAGAGAGAGAGAGAGAGAGAGAGAGATTTCTCTTGGATAAGTCAGCTTGTTAATAAATAAAATTAGCTTTCAAGAAATAAATCATAAATTCTCCAAAAGAATATATCGATTTCTAAGTAATTGCAATAAGAAGCATTTCTCTTTGAATGTTTCCCTGACATTAGAAACAAAAAATTGGATCTTTATAAAAACTATCGATTTTTCTCACTAAGTTAGTCCATGCCGAGCCAGAATCACAAATACCTAGGTCGAAAAAATAAAATAAAATAAAGAAATGCAACCTCTTTGATTAGACATAAAAAAAAAAACTTTTTTCCATTATCATTTTTGTGTTATAGATTATTATTTGGAGTAATATATATATATATATATATATATATATATATATATATATATATATATATACACATACATACATATACATATATAACTACACGGCAATAAAGTAACGTTATATCAGAATATCATTGATGCACCTCTTAAAAGTGTCATTCGTATTACGATTTTCTTTCTCGCGTTTTCTAAACGTAAGAAAATCTTTTACTCTCTAAAGCATATAAAAACAGAAAGATAAAACATCTTCAGTCCCTCTTTTTTTTTCTTTTTTTTAACAAGTCAATCGTAACACTTCCAGAAAACCTCAGATTATCTGCTTGATCGATATACATTATATTTATTTGCAGCATAAGACAACTAAAAATGTCCCTCTCCCCCATTGTATTATTTTTTTGTGAAGCATCATGGGAAATTTAGTTACGGCAGCCATATTGAATGTTTCATTTAATAAATCAAGCCGACATCTGGCTTTCCATTTTTATAATTGAATCAAGATGAGATTGGGATGATATTTTCTCTTCCCGATATGCCATTTCTCATTAAAGAGGCGTTGCTAGTCTGTTTTTGCTCTATCATTATTTCCATAGAAAGTACTCCACTGAGCATCAATTTTCCATTCCTCTTGGTAAAACATTTAGAGCAAGAACTCATCTTACTACCACAGAACTTTCTTTTCTGCTTCCATTTTTTTTAACATCAAACTACGCTTCAAGCAAAGTACTTTAAACTATTAATATTTTTTTTTTTATCTCTGGTACTACCAGATCAGATTATCTGAAAATTATAGGTTTCTTGACTAAAATTCAACAAACATTTTTTCTTTCTCTTTGTAAAACTCAATCATGTCCAGCAAAGCTAAAAACAAACTTTTTCTCTACAAAACAACCAAACTAAACACCATGAATAAATATTTCAAGATATAAAGAACTTGAAGCATAAAATCTTTTGCCAAAATGATTGACATATGTGAAGTGGACTTAAAAAGTCTACAGAGTCTGAGACTAGTGCTGAATTTATAACACCGCATGATGACCGGTGTTCCACTTTTTCTGACCAGTCTCATTTGTCGTCCCTATTCTCTACCTTATAACTGCAACACCAGGGTTTTGTCAACTGTTAGGAAAGTTCTGTGTAGTGGGAGTTTGTCCTCATATTTGTGGGGATAATGGTCTTGGTAGTTGTGTTACTCTCATGCTGCGTCGTGGGATCGGACTCATTTGTTTGTGCCTAATCGGGTCTTGGTTACCCACCTCCATATCTGCATCAGATGTGTCATCTGCCATCATTATGTCATCATCCGTCCTTTTAGCCTGTTGGGGTGTGATGTCCTCTCACACCCTTCACATGGTTTATTTTGAGGGATTCTGGGTTCCTTCCCTTCCCGAGTTGGTTTCTTCTCGAACCTCATTGAGTCAAACGTTGGACGCTCATTTAGATTGCTTTGCAAGTGAGGATACGATGTAACCATTGTCTCTAGACCAACCAGTCTGTGAAATTTCTGTTCCACTGTTGTCAAAATATTGGCTTCGGCCAACAGCATGCACTGGTATTCCGTATTTGCAAGTCCAGCTATGAATTGGCCAGCCACAATGTCCTTTGAATAGTTTATAGTCTATCGGCAGCTCTCGTTACGCCACTGGACAGTAAAATTGCAAAACCCTGCTTGGGACCAAAGGCTTTGCTAAAAACTGCGTGGGACACTCAGCTTCTTGCTGTCTTGTATTATGGAATCTATGCCTATACACCTCTTGATGTAGACCTTTCACTGCAACGAGTCGTAGGAGCTTTTCTTCCACACCTATATTGAAAGCTTCGAGCCCTACTAGTTCAAACAAGTCTGTTTAACTCATTCGAGCAAGCCATTCTTAACTCGTTGCATATTTCTACGGGTTTGGTTAAACCACACATTCGTCTGTACCGAGTTCATGTGTCGATGGATAATGCCTAGTCTCTGTCAGTGTTACCATCCTCGATCACAGATCTATTCGTTTTTTTTTTGTTTTTTTTAGTGTGGGGCTGGTTTAACACATTTTCTCTGCCAGTGCGAAGTTCATTGTTTTCTTTCTGTAAATTTATTAACTGATGAACTAGTTGCAAGTAATGTTCGTCATAGCACTGTTCTAACGCCATTACTATTCAAATTTCAGTAAGAAAAAATAATCTTGTAGAAATAAATCCTGTTCATAGCACCAAGAAAAGTGGACTTAAAAAGTCTCCTGAGTCCGAGACTAGTGCTGAATTTATAACACTATATGATGACCGGTGTTTCACTTTTTTCCGACCCGTCTAATCGAGGCCCTCATTCCCTACAATATACTGTAAAACAAAACAATAAAAATAATTTGTATTTTTACCATAAAAAACAATCATCGGCTAAACATTCTTCAAATCAATAAAACGAATGTTATTTATTCATTTATTTTTTTTTAAATGTATTTGAGATTGTTTTGGACGAATTTGATTCGAAAATAATCCATTAAAAAATATTCTTTGAATATTTGTCTTTGCTTATCAGACTATCTCATTTTAAATGTGTTTAAAAGGTGTTATGAAATATCTTAGCCTATTATTATATAGTAGGCACCGCCAAAAATGGCCGCAAAATCAAGTTGTTGTTTTTTAAAACTAAATTACATTTATTAAAATCCATCATTTCTGAGTAACTTTTTTTTTCCAGAAAGATAAAACCCTGAATTTTATCATATAGAAAACAGAATAATGTAAAACTTTTTCTACTATTTTTAATTAAATTTTAAATGTTAAATTTTCCCAAAAAGTTAACAATTGACATTTTTTGTCTTGCACAAAAAACGTACTTAAATATTTAAAAAAAAAAGGTTTTTGAAATAATTAATTTATTTATTGTCTAACTAAGATTTAGGATGATTTTCTAAGAGAATATGCCAAAAATATTATAATATAAGTACCTGAATTTCAAACAATTCCACTTATTCATATAGGTAACCAGATATTTCGCGTCGATGCAGAGTCGAGATCGACTCTGTTTACCTTTGCGTTTTATAAGAAGAAAACTATGGAAGACCAAACAGGCAAAAAAAACTTATTTTTCAGTGACGAAAATTTCAATGTATTATTAAGCTGAGCCTGGCCAGTACCAGATGGGTGACCATTTGTATGAGTTTGTTTTTTAATGTGTATGTGTGTGGGGGCCAGGCTCCCCAAAATGGGGGGGGGCAATTTAAAGCAGAATAAAAAAAAATTATTTCAGCGCGTTTGGTCCACCGTAGTCGAAAGGCGGCAAACGTTTTCAAACGGGATCGAAAAAAATGATGCTATTTTTAACACAAAGGGCACAACATTTATCGAATTTTTTTTTTGTATCGATTATTCAAAGCATGCCCTGTTTAATAATGGTCATGCATTATTCGGCTCGCTAAAAAAAACTTGTTAATTTATTTATAAAAAATTTTAAAATGGCTTTTTTCGTATAAAGATTAAAAAATTTTTTTTTTGTTTTGCTTAACTTAAATTAATTATTTTACTCAACATATTCACCGAATTTCACACTTCAAAACTCAAAAGCGGGATAATTAAACACAATCGAAGTTCTGATATTCAGACGTCAAAATAAGGTATGCAAACAATTTTCTTTTTTTCTTTTTAATCTATAATTCTGTCCCTTACAACAACACAATATGTTTTGTTCAGTTTCAGATGATTATTTTAAGCATATTTGTTCCCACTTCAAAACAAGGAGGGGGGTTTGTAAGCAAAAAAATATATATATATAAATATCGTTTATGAAAAATAAGTACACTGTTATAAAGTTCATTCTTCTCCTAATAATCGCTGAAAATTTCGTATTGATCGGATAATTACCTGATTTTTGGTAGATTTTTAAAAAGACGGTCCGTCAAAAAGTACTGACCTGCCCCCCCCCCCCCAGTTTTGGCGGTGCCTATTATATAATTAATTACTATTCTGTGGTCGAAATCATTGTGACTTCACAAAAGAAAAGCCCGTCAAAGAAGCCGTATTTTCTTTAGCGAACATCAAACAAGTCAATAGCAACACTTAAGGATACACTGCGATTGTGTACTTGATCGATTTACATTATATTTATTTGTTGTATAAGTAGACAATGATTAGTAACTCAAGATATCGTCACTGGCAATTCATTTTTTTTTTTTTTGTTTTGTTTTTTTTTGGCGGTGCATCATCACAGGAAAATTAGCTTTAAACAGCCATATTGGATATTTCATCAAATAAATCAAGTTCACTCCAGAAAAGGAAAAAAGCGATTGACATGAAATCGAGATTGGCATATAATTCAATAGATTTAATGAAAATAGTTTTAGGTCAGCGATTTTTTAATTTACTTTTTTTAACTTAAAAACTTTTTCAACTGTATAAAATGTCTATTAAATAAATTGATAAGCAAAAAGGTTTGATTTGGTTGTTTAGTTTCACGGCATATCAACCCTTTTCAGGTTGTTTAATGCCGAATTCAGAAAGTTTGAAAATATTTTATTCTTTAAATTCTTTATATCTTCAAATCATGAGGTTTGGTTTGAGCGTTTTGTAGAAACAATTGCTTGGACTTTGCAAAACCCAATCATGTTCTGCAAAGGGAGGGAATAACACACATTCATGTTTGAGCCATTTTTGTTCAGGAAGCAAGTATCTGCAGATAGCCTGATCTGTTAGCACCAGATGCACTAACAGGTATTACCACTTGGGACCAAAGTGGACCTGGGAGCAATGGTATTAGGTTGGTGCAAAAATAATGTCATATATATATATATATATATATATATATATGAGAGAGAGAAAGTTTAAAAAACGACATTATTTTTGCACCAACCTAATAATTAAAAGGCAACTCTACATTCCCCACGGCTTCCAAATACACCCCACTACTGAGGTCTTTTAAGGCCATACCCAGAACCTAAGCTAAGAAAGATTGTAGCATACGATAGTCTCTTATCACCGTCCAATGATAAGTACATTTTTCAGCAACACCGACACTCCATCTTGGCACTGTCCTCATTTGGGCTGTAATGGCCTTCTACAGCTCAGGAATATTTTGGTGGATTCTTTGATAGACATCTTTTAGATGGATAAAAACAACAGATAAAAATAGAACAGACAAAAATCTGTGATTGAGGTCCCGTAAGTGTGAAACTAATTACAAAATCACATTGATGAGACGATTACCAAAGTATCCCTTCCATTATTAAAAAGGCGATAAAACTAAAACTGTCGGATATTCAGGAGTAAAACTTGGTGAACAAGTTATGCATAGGCTGAAGTTTATTTGTCACAAAATAGAGGATTTTAAATTTTATTAACGATTCTATGAGTGCCATTTTGAGGGGGGAATGGGAGGGGTGATGGCCATCCTGTATTTTAATTTTATTTTATTTTCGCTTGAAGAAATGAACTCGCTCTCTGAGTTGATTCATTTTAATGATGTTTTAGGTCTAATATTAAAATTTAATTTGTTTTACTGTTTTATCAAACTTTTTGTGCTATTTAATACCTAGAAATGGACTGGGGATGCATAATCAGCCTAATGGATATCATTGCTGACTATGGAATTGGTGATGCTATGTTCAGATTTTATCAAATCCATCACGTTCATTTACATGTTTGTATAAACACAAGAAAAAAAAAAAAAAAAAAAAAAGAGGGGGTTGCATATTTAGGCATAAAATTGGCTCCAAATATAAATAAAAGAAATGAAAGAAAAATATTTTTCAACCAATGAGAAGAGTTAAAAATCCCTTTACCAAAAACAAAAGAAATTGTTACAGATTTGGCCCTATCCCACAGGAACCGATCCTCAATCTCTCTCTCTCTATATATATATAAGCAGAAAATATCAAGAGTTCAGATCTTAACAACAAATTGTCACTGCAGCAAAATACTACATACAGCAATTTGAACAACAAATACACTCTTCACGTCAAATGAGCACTACCTAAAACAACTCGTGGGAGAAATTACACACAACTGTTCATACATAGACACATATCAGTAGGGACTAACATGTGCTCAAATATTTCAGCCAAAAAATTTCTGGACTAAATTCACCATCCTACAAAGTTTTATTAAATCCGCTATACTTTCTGGCGTTTGGTAAATCAAATGTGCATAATTTGAAAAGGCTGTTATAGATTGCTTGAAGCATTGTGCATAGTGTGAAAGGAGGTGGAGGCGAATTATGGCAGAAGTAGTAGGACTGCAGTAGAATAGATTTGCAGAAGGTCTTAAATATAAATTGTTGGCATTTACTTTTGTTATTAATCTACTGACGTTCTACTAATTTCGGCTCTGAACATAACACGCCTCCATGAGCAATTGCACATATTTTTTTTTCTTCTTTGTGAAGATGAGGTATATCTCGAACATTTTAAGAACGTAACACCTTAATACCATCCTGATTCGATATATAGTGGTAAATAAATAAGCTATAATTGAAAATTATTGAAAGTTTTCATATTATCATTCTTTTTATCTCATCTTGTACCAACAGTATTTTTCTTCAAAACTGCATTGTCATAGCCATCAAACAACTTCTTACTTTGTATGATCATGCTAGTCATTTATTTAATCTGGGTTAATTCCTCTACATGCTAATACCGTTTAGAAAAGGATGGAGCAACAATCCATTTCCCCATGCTATTCAATGAATAAAACAGCAACTTGTATTAGATTAAGCGTTTACAACAGGTATTACGATTCAGTATTATATAATGCAAAAAAAAAGTTGATATGCCATTAAAGCAAACCAAACCAAACTTTACAAATAGACCTATAACATCATTAAAACTAATAAATACAGACACTGAATTCATTTCTTTAAATGAAAAGCAGGTATAACTTAGATATAGGGCACCCTCCTCCACTCCAAAAAAACAGCAAAACTGCCACCTATAAATTCTTTAATAAAATTCACGAAACTTTTTTCCGCACTTCCACAAAACCTAGTAGGCGATGCCCTTTTCTCTTCCCTGCAACCTCCCCCCCCCCACAGAAGAGCCTGTCTCTGCTCTATTATTATTCTCATGGCAAGTGCTTGTCTGAGCTCCAATCTATGGTCCCTCCTTACCAAACTTTCATAAAAACACCCGTCTAGCTACAACCACTATCAACAATTTCTCCCACTCTCTATATGTGCCTAAATGTAAACAGGGATTCCATGAACAAAACTTCTCTCCTAGAACTGCCCGCCTGTGGAATTCTGTTCTGCTGGCCTGCTTTCCAACTGATTACAATATAGTCGTCTTCAAGTGTAATGTATCATAAATGTAACAAAGCAGGGATGCGTGTATTCAAATGCTGAGGTGTGTGGACTATAAAAAGAGCGTGTGCACTGATGAGTGATCACAGTCAACATACTTGAGAACATGTTCGAAATGACCTACAAGAGGCCAGAAGTCAGAGAGAAGGAGCACAATCATGGTTTATTCAGGAAAGTACCCAGAAATAAATATTGTTGCTACATGAAAGTGTGTTCGAGTTATTCTTTGTCCTGGTCTCCTTTGCAACGTAAACTGCTACAACGTATGGATCCCATGTGTAAAACATGTTTGTAACGTTACATGAACAAATTCTTATCGAACCGACTCCTTAAATAATCAAATTTTACCCATTTTCCTCCACTAATGATTACTACACTGTTGTCCTGATGACCTCCATACATTCATTAACCTTTATCCTTTAGTGGCCCTCGGGCCTTGATAAGTGGTGACTCACCTGTAAAAAAAATATATAAACAATATTTGGTTCAAATACACTTCAGTCCGTGCATGACTAGGTTTCAGTCTTTATATTATGTTCAATGATATGCAGGTACATTTTGGTGATCGCATCATCGGTAGAAAGAGTAATTCTGAACAGGCTTCATACTGACCAGACATTAACCACCCTTACTTATCCATTTTAAAATATAAAATCTGTTAAAACAATCTGCCAGACAATTCCTGTATAAAAAAAAGAGACATTTTGGCCTAATCTTTGTGATCAAGAGCCAACCATCTCTCTCTCTCTCTCTCTCTCTCTGTATCTATAAACATAATTCTAAGTAGAAAATTCAACTCTGTTTACGTTTTAACCTAACATACAATTTCCTATTCAAACCCTATCTTTACACACTCACATCTTAATATTATATCTCTCTCCTCTCTGATTGATCTGTTGCTCTAGCTCTCCATCTCTTTCTCTCCCCTTTTCTCCCTCTGACTGCTCCCTCACTCTAGCTCTTCTCTCTCTCTCCCTCCACCTATTTCTTCACTCTTTCTCACTTCCTTTATTTCTGTCTATTTCTCGTTTCTCCCCCCTCTTTTCTCTATTCAACCGTTCCCTCACTCTCTCACGTCTCTTTCCCTCCTTCCTTTCCCACCGACTAACCTTTCTCTAACTCATATTCTTGGAGATATGAATATGAATACCCCTTCACCCCTCTACTATGTGTGAAATAGTAGGGTAGACTAAACTCAAATCCAGTTAAGAAAATTAATCTTGGATAAGCAAAACTAATATCTCCTGCCTCTGAACAGTCATCACTTACTTGTTAGAGAGTGGGTCATGTTTTCCATCAATCCATCAAAAACAAATTCATGTCTTTAAAACTGTTTAAAAAGGAGAAAGGAACAACATTTCTATGACTACTATATCACCACTGATGGGGATATCACTATCCAACAAGCCAACTATGTGTCAATGACGAACTGCAGTTTTTGTTGATGAAGAAAAAGGCAGACAATTCGTGAAGCCTAAAAAAAAGAAAATTTCCCATACTATGCTATATAGCCTCGTTCTTATTTTTTACCATGTGGTGACCCTATAATCAATCACGTGATCGAGAAATGCAGCTTGATGTCAGAGCGAGTTATCAAATTTTTGGGTAAATTTGGGGTTTCTATGAGGCTTTTGAAGTCCCTAATAAGAGTTATCTTGCTCTATAACCTGCACCCACCTCATGATAAACAGTCAATCTGCTAGTGCAGGTGCCCTTCAGAAATGCTTATGAAATCATCATAGCCTACTAATGGAAAACACATTGGAATCGGTTAGGCTTCAATATCAACTTGTTTTTTCCTTCTTTTTCTATTTTCTGTGCTCCACTGACAAGACACACCTCCACCCCACCCCCCTCTCAAAAAAATAAATAAATAAAATAAATAAATAAAATAAAAAAAATCCACAGGTTTTATTTTTGGCTCTAACAACAGAAAATGAAAGAAACAAAATTCCTGTTCCAAACACACACACACGTATATATTACAAATTCCAATCTCTCTTCATGAGACTCAAAAATCACCTTGGATACAAACACAAATATTCTTAACAGCAAATCGTAAAAACAACAGAAGTTGAATGTTTTGTGTGTAATTTGGGCCAATTTTTGAGAAAATGCGATGCACACAATCTTGAAGAGCATTAACTCAATAATAATATCCTACTAATTTACATTGTGTTGATAAACATTGTTTTCTGTTCATAACATTGTACACTATATAATAAAGAGAAATGTGCATTTATTTGTAAATATTTATATATCTAAATGAATTTGGAAAATGTCTTTGTTTATCACATCTGTATTACCATCAAAACGGCTTACTGCAAATTAAATCATTGATATTTTTTTACCGCCACTACAGGAGGTTAGACAAAAGGTCAGATGAGGTTTTAAGACAACGCACTAAGATAAGCACACTCTGGCTTACAAAATATGCATAAGCAGTCCCGCAGGAATTCCCCACATGCTTGAAGTGATTAGTAATAAATTAACCCCTTCCCAAAGAGAAGATAAAGCCTGAACGGGTGGACCTCATAGAACTGAACAGAACAACAGTCCAACAGTAACAAGACCATTCTCTGACCAATTCGTATCATAATTCTGATACGTCATACAACAATAGTCTTTTGAAATTATCTGTCTACTTCTATTTATACACAAAAGACACGTTGAATGTGTGTTCGTTCCCTATGGACTCGGAAACAGCTGAGTCGGTTTTTTAATAATTTCACACAAATGTACTTAATGTGTCTGTTTTTAGGTAGGCTTTGTATAAGAATGTCTTCAATAAGTATTGAAAATTGATAATTAAAAAAATCCGATTAAAGAAAACAAACAGACCTTTTTCGAACAAAGTTAAACATTCTAACATAACAAGTCCGTTTGAGAAGTTTCATCACGACACAAGCAGAAAAGCCTCACATATAAAATCAACAGCAAGTTCTTTGAGAAGACAGGGGCGCGTTCGAAATGAATGTTTCTGTTCAGAGCACAATTGAACCATGATACTTGACTTTTGCATTTTAAACTTTAATTCAAGTCATTATATAGAAATAATTTTATAAAATCAACAGTAGGTTCTCTACGATGCAATGTAGAGTACAATTTATTGTGAGCTAAGTCATTGAAGGGAGGCATGTGAAGCTTCCTCTGTGCTGGGTCCCTAACTAGATCAGACAATCGATTTTGTTGAAAAAGTATCGATTTCATTGATTTTGATGAAATTAAGTGTTGAAAGTGTGAAACATTTGTTGATCCTCATTCAATCTCAGGCAACAATATATATATATATATATATATATATATATATATATATATATATATTTATTGGGGGAGACATATAGAGAAGCTAAAGATGTCCGACATGAGGGACTAAATATTAGTCCCCTTTGCTTTGTTCCTCTGATCTTCTGTAATGCACACACACACACACACACGTATTATATATATAATTATTTACTATAATAATTATTAAATATCTACAGACATTAGTGTTTCATCCTTTCAGGAATCTTCAGTGCAGGTTGTCACAACTACCACCAGTCGATAGATTTGAACCCAGCAACAGAAGGTATCTCTTGCTTCATTAGCAATGTCCTAATCCATTCGGCTACCGTCAACCGCGAGAAATGCTGTTGAATTTTTTAAACATTTATTTCATTAAATGTTTTTAACGTCAGTCAGAGTGATCTAAGCATTATATGACGATCTGCACATAAGAACTAAATTGACCGACTTTAATTCAACTGAAAGTGCTCAACGATAAGAAACGAATTTCTTAAAGGGACTGACATAATTATATACTATAATATTTATTAAGTACCTACAAAGACTAGTGTTTCATCCTTTCATGAATCTTCAGTGCAGAGTGTCACGATTAACACCAGTCGATAGATTCGAAGCTGGGGACAGAAGCCATCTCTGGCTTCATTAGCAAGGACCATACATACATATATATATATATATATATATATATATATATATATATATATATAGCCGTCTGTGAAACTTTCTTTGCACAAAATCTAGATACTCCAACAGACTAGATAAATTCTTGTTCATGAATCCGGTAAAACCAAGAGATCACAAGAACTATATACGATAAAATATTTAAATGGTTAATTCGGGAGAGGAAAATAATCTTCTCTCAATTTTCTTATTACCTCAATGTTTGAAATGTAAAGGAGAACTTTAATAGAATATTCGAATATCTCTGTGTCTTAAATAGAGATGAAGTGTCGGCCCAAGAAGGGGGCCTATGATTTCTGAGAACTTTGAAGTAAAACGAAACAAAGAGAGGAAGCCATGTGTGTGTGTGTGTGTGTGTGTGTGTTCGTGTTCAATGGTGAATGAACAATGTACTAACAAGAAACAAAATAGAAACAAAATTCATTTTTCCCCTCAATGTTTTTATGTATGAGATTTACGATCGTCCATTGCAATCAGTAAAAAGTTACTGTATAATTTATGACACATTAAATTGGCATAAAGTTGAAAGTGCTGGAGTTGTCATTGCCTGTCTGAAAGTTATAAAAACTTGTTTTCCAGAAGGATGTGAAACAAGAACTTCTCCATGTTCTCTAAAGCATGACCCAGAGTAATTGCCCAACCACACAAACAAGGTTTCTCCCCATTTTTTTTTTATGGTGACGTTCAATCCTATTGATTTATACGATTTGAGACAAGGTTGCATTGTGTATCAAGCATAGTAGTCATCATTATTAAAAGGTACTGGGAAAAATAAATTTTAAAAAATAAATAAAAACAGCAACACATAGTGCCTTCAGGTCAGTGGCTTATAGAGGACGATGAAGGGGATGAAGCGGTGCCTCCCTTCCACCTCCAAACATTCAAATTGGAAAGTGAGGAGAGCAATAATATTTAAACTATTCTTTTTTTTTTCTTTTTGATAGAAATCGCTCCAGACAAGACATAAACCCACTTGATTTAAGAAGCTAAATATATATATATATATATATATATATATATATATATATATATATATACTTTAAGTCCCAAAACTAGCCAACATAAGTGTTTGATGAATACATCCCGACCCAGAAAACATAAATGCTTCCCACTTCATCAGAAACATTGCTCATGGATTTATGAGGCTGCCAAAAATAAACTCTAGGTTCAAATCCTCCTTTCGTTCTCATATTCATAAGCACTAAGACTTAGACTTGAGTCTTGGGAGACATACAGTCAAGAAGTTGGCTCAAGGCATCACCAGACCTTTGCCACGGCTTAGAGTCAGAATGTTGTAATCAGAGTATGGGGCCATAGGGTTAACAGAGAAGATAATAGAGCAAACCACCCAACAATTAAGAAAGAAAAAGAAAGTTTATTAAACAAAAGATGCGAGGCTAACAAAATAATTTAGCAATCATTAGGTTCAGCTAAAAAGTTTTGTGATTTGCTCACATCTCATCCAATCCAAGACATAACAAGGCAAACTTTTAAGGTGGGAAATTCAGCTCTCCTCAGAAAGAGAGATTCTTGATGGGATCAGAAATGACTATAAACTAGGCACCGCCAAAGCTGGGTGGGGGGGGGCAGGTAAGTACTTTTTGACGGACCGTCTTTTGAAAAATCTACCAAAAATCAGGTAATTATCCAATCAATACGAAATTTTCAGCGATTATTAAGAGAAGAATGAACTTTATAACAGTGTATTTATTTTTCATAAACAATATTTATATATATATTTTTTTTTGCTTACAAAACCCCCCTTGTTTTGAGGGGGTTCCAAATATGCTTAAAATAATCATCTGAAACTGAACAAAACATATGTTGTTGTAAGGGACGGGATTATAGATTAAAAAAAACAAAAAAACAAACTTGTTTGCATACCTTATTTTGATGTCTGAACATCAGAACTTCGATTGTGTTTAATTATCCCGCTTTTAAGTTTTGAAGTGTGAAATTCGGTGAATATGTTAAGTAAAATAATTAATTTAAGTTAAGCAAAACAAAAAAAAATTTTTTTTAATATTTATTCAAAAAAAGACATTTTAAAATCTTTGATAAATAAATTAACAATTTCTTTTTAGCGAGCCGAATAATGCATGACCATTATTAAACAGGGCATGCTTTGAAGAATCGATACAAAAAAAAAATGATAAATATTGTGCCCTTTGTGTTAAAAATATCGTTATTTTTTCGATCAAGTTTGGAAACGTCTGCCACCTTTCGACTACGGTGGACCAAACGTGCTGAAATAATTTTTTTTATTCTGCTTTAAATTGCCCCCCTCCCCATTTTGGAGAGCCTGGCCCCCACACACATACACATTAAAAACCAAACTCATACAAATGGTCACCCATCTGGTACTGGCCAGGCTCAGCGTTAATAATACATTGAAATTTTCGTCACTGAAAAATAAGTTGTTTTTTTTGGCTTTTTGATCTTCCGTAGTTTGCTTTTTATCAAGTACAAATGGAAACAGTAATCAAATCGACTCGAAGTAACAGGTTGCCTATATGAATAAGTGGAATTATTTGAAATCCAGGTACTTATATTATATTTTTGCATATTCTCATAGAAAATCACCCTAAATCTTAGTTAGACAAGAAATAAAAAATTAATTCTTTCAAAAACCTTTTTTCTTAAACTATTTATATACGTTTTTTGTGCAAAACAAAAAACACCAATTGTTAACTTTTGGGGAAAATTTAACATTTAAAATTTAATTAAAAATAGTAGAAAAAGTTTTACATTATTCTGCTTTCTATATGATAAAATTCAGGGGTTTATCTTTCTGGAAAAAAAAAGTTACTCAGAAATAATGGATTTTAATAAATGTAATTTCGTTTTAAAAAACAACAACAACTTGATTTTTCGCCCATTTTTTGGCGGTGCCTACTATAAACCTATCCATCAACATTCTCAAGTAAGAGCGTCTCAAATAATCAACAATGAACAACTCCTCCTCCTCTTCCTCCTAAAAAGAGAGATGATGGGATAATCCCATTGCTGTTTCAGAACGAAGAGGTACTGCCTGGGAGAATGCCAACATTGGGGCCAAAGCAAACATAATTATATAATAGTTTATTTATTATTGTTTTGTACAACAGGGCGATCTCCTCAGCGCAAAGCAAGAACCAATTATTAAAAAAGAAGTTTCACATCCTAGGAGCAGAATTATGTTATTAACACGGTCAATATTCATTTTTTATCCAACATAAGAATAAACTGTCAAGCATACATCATAGCCATTTTATCATACAAGGCACTTGCATTTTCATATTCCTTCGACAACTGCAAAAACAACCGGCATCTTTTGCTTTTGGAAAGTTTGAAAGAAAAAAAATGAAGCACGTTTCAAAAGTAAAACAAGAAATGTTTGTACAGTTGTCGAAGGAATATTAAAATGCAAGTGACTTTTATGATAAATTGCTTATAACGTATGCTTGAAACTATACTCATATATTGTACAAAAAATAAAATAAAAATTAATACTGGCCGTGTTAATAATTGAATCTTGCGAATGTGAAACTTTTTTTTAATGGAACACAAGTCACACATGACCTGTGGGCCATCAGCTAGAACCGAAACGAAAACATACTCTTCACCCTCATTCCGTAGTTTCTAAGCCATGCCTATATACTTATATATCTATATATATAAATAATTCGTATTCCTGTTTGTTCGTTTTTTTTGTTTGTTCACAATTTGATTAATATATACAAAACGTCCGTTAGTTTGGTATTTCATTTATTTCTATATATTGTATGATTCTTTAAAAAATATATATACGATTAAGGTCACCTCATTTTTTTTATTGTATTAAGGAAAATCAATTGTACTAAATAGCTGTATGTTAGTTTAAGTTTCTAGCGAGAGATTTGTTTTAAGTGTTCTATTTAAGATCGTTATTTCATCAAATCTAAATAACAATTATATTGATAATATATTTAATTAAATTTATTTGGAATTATTACTTCCGACATCGATTTTTTTATGAAACGAGTAGAGTTATTTCCCCTGATAAGTTTTTTTTTTAAACGTTCTGCAGTTCGAACGATAAAAAAAAAACTCTTCAAATAAATTAATTTGGTAATCTCAAATAATTTCGTGTAGACAGAAAGATGTTTTGCTTTATTTTTAAATATTCGATACTCTTGCATAATTTGACCCGGATTTTCGGGAATTCCCGTCAAGCATGGATCGGCCGAGACCGGCAATCATCGGTTTAAGCCGAGCGTTGTAACAGACGCTTAAAAAAACAAAAAAACAAACCGGAAAAAATACAAATGTAAATAATCAAAAATAACAAAAACCTTCCTTTAAAAGGACTGAAAATATTTTTATTTATTTTATATAATATATATATATATATATATATATATATATATATATATTTTCAAAATATTTATCAACAAAAATTTTTTTTTTTTTTTCCTTCAAGAAAAGATGAAAGTTTTACTTTTTTCATCGTAAATTCTTAGGTGTAAGTACAAGTTTTTTGGGTTTTTTTTCAAGACTTTGTTCAGTCAAGTTTTTTTTTTTTTTTTGGGGGGGGGGGGTCCACAGAAATTTTTTATATTATATATATATATATATATATATATATATATATATATATAGTAAAACTCCTTTAATTTGAACTTCCTCTAAAGTTGGACTTCCTCTCATTCGGACTTCTTCAAACCTGGACTTTAACTTGAACTATCTCGTCATTGAACTTGTATTAGCATATTTGATGTGGAGTTGCAGTAAAACTGTTACATGGTTTAGTCAGATACTGCACAGAAATGTTGATATTGGTACTATGTAATTAATGTACCTATTTACTATGCCTCCCCACGGGACAGAGTTGGACACCAGGGTCATTTTTTAACGTGGAGAAAAGGTACAAAAATAAAAATTGTCTCAGTCGTGAAGGATTTCTCCTCCACCGAAAGAGAACAAGAAATAGAAGTGCAGCATCTGAAGAACAGATACTACACTAATGTAGATGAGCTATTGATAATTAATTTACACTAACTGTAAATTTTTTTTTTTTTTTTTCAGATTGCTATATTTAAAATAGTGTAAAACAACCCATCACTGCAACTCTAAAAGAAAACAAGTGACACTGACTTTACTCGAAAAACGTCAACTTATAGAAAAATTAGATGCTGGAGTTGAAAATAGCGTTATATTGAGAGATTATAAGATTGGAAGAAGTGCAGTGTTTTACATGAAAAAGAAAAGGAGGAAATATTGGAGGCTGCTCCTTTCTCTTCAAATAAAAGACATGTCAATAGAAGGACTCTTCACAGACCAAAGCAAGTTGAATTCGTTCGAATATTGCATGAGTGGCTTGTAGCTTGTAGCAAAACGGAATGGAGGTGTAGCAATATCTGGGCTCATATTAATTGCAAAAGTAAAATCTCTTAAGGAAGAGTTGAATATCGCAGAAGATATGGAATTCAGTGAAGGCTGGCTTTAGAGCTTTAAGAGTAGACATAGTATAAGACAATTAACAATGTCAGGCGAACAACGGTGTGCTGATACACATGCAGCATCAAATTGTGACAAATTCAAGACGATAATTGCCGAGTATGGTTTAACACCAGAGGATGCTTACAATGCTGATGAAAGTGGTGTAAATTGGAAGTGCTTACCTACAAAAACATTAGCCGGATCCGAGGAGCAGAACAGAAAATAAAAGGATTCAAATTAAATAAAGAAAGACTAAAAGTGATGGTATGCGCTAATGCTTCTGGAACTCAAACTTAAGCTTCTTGTCATCGGCAAAGTGTTCCTGAGCATTGAAAGGAATTTCGCCTTTGCCAGTATCCTATTATTCTTCACGAAATGGATGAATGAATCAACAATTGTTTATAAAATGTTTTTTGCAAGAATTTGTGCCATTTGTCCAGCGGCGTTTTCTTGAATTAGGTAAATCTGATTCAAAGTGCTTGCTTCTGTTGGACAATTGTAGAGCACATCCTCCTGAGTCAGAACTAGTGTCATCTTGCGGGAATATTTTTGTATGATACTTACCACCTAATGTGACTTCTCTCATCCAACCTATGGATCAAGGGATTATTTGGAACTTAAAATGTTTCTACAGAAATGATTTCATGATGAATATGATAAATAGTACCGTGAGTATAAGCGATGTTCAGCGCCATTTTACTATCAAAGATGCCATATTTTCTTTTGCAAGTGCATGGAATCAAGTTCGAGCAAGCACATTAACAAAAGCATGGGGTAAATTATGCCCAGCGCCAAAGGCTTCTGAACTGAAAGAAGCCGAGAATATATCTGGTCTAGAAAAAATTCTTGAAACCAAACGGTTACCGACCAACCATGCTGTTTTTAAATCACTTAATGCAAATGATGTTGAAATGTGGGTGCAACAAGATGAGGAAACTACTGATCAATATCCTGAAAATAGCAACAGCTCCCATTCTCTTGACCCTAATGTAAACGACCAAGAACACTCTGATGAAGCAATATCATGGGATGATGCAGAAAAGTCTATGGAGACAGTTATAAAATTTCTAGAAAAAAGTCCTTACTTTAGTGACAACTATGTTTTGCAAGCAACGTCACTCCAAAGAGATATAATCATAAAGAAGTTACAGAACCAAGAAATTGTAGATTTTCGTGATCGCTTACGGAATACAATGGCAGTGCCAGAGAGCTCAATCAATGAAAATAGAAACTGCAATGAGACTCATTCAATGAATAACTAAAAAACTGTATTTTACATAAATGTATGATTTCTGTAGATGATAACTTAGGTAATAAATACCTAACAAGTAAGAGTAGATTTAATTTATTTTCAATGGTTTTGTTCCTGGTAATAATATTTAACAATTCTTACTTGCAATATATCGTAAACTTAACTTAATATATACTTGAAGTATCATATAGCAATGAATTTCCTTTACTATTCCTTAATTCTTAGAAAATTAAAGTTAACTGCAGCATATTTTTTTTTTATCATGAAACTTGAACAGCATCCTCTAACTTGAACGAAGTGGATGTTCAAATTATAGGAGTTATACTGTATTTTAAAGAAAATACGTAAAAATATGTTTACAAAAAGCATAAATTGTTAGGTGAAACTACAGGAAAAAATTTATTTCTTTTTTTTTTCAAGAAACTTAATATTTTTATTTTATTTATTTATTTTTTTACGGCTATTCATTGCCGGTGGAAGAACTTTCTCGAGATAAGGATATTTCCTTAGGCATCTTTTACTTCGGTGGACTGTTGAACGACCATCGACGGCAAAGAGGGGGGGGGTAAAGGAAATGTTTAAGTATGTTCTGATATAATACCGCATTCCCTTGCATATTTTTAAGGGTAGCCATTTAGTACGCCCATAAATAAATGATTTTTACTATTGTTAGAATCTCACCTGCTGGAGAGGGTCACATACTTTTTTTTGGGGGGGGGCGATTACATTTACATGTTTTTATATGTTCTTTTATTTTTGAAATTGTGTGTGTGTGTGGGGGGGGGGGGGTCGATGTTACCCACGATGAAAATGATTAATATCCTTAGTATAGTAGGTGTGTTCAAAACGGAACTTTGTCGACCCGGGCAACACCGGGTACCCATGCTAGTATACATATATACCAGCAGTTCGTCCCTACTTTGCTCAGGCCCTATGTCCTGTTCGTAACTTTATGTGTATATGTATATATATATATTAAAAAGTTTCTCATGTCCAGGTAACCTACCTCTAACATTTCAAGTTTTTAGACCTAAAATTGGCGAAGGAGTTTGGTAGATATATATATTATTCCTTATTGGAATTTTTTTCTTTTTTTTTTTATTTATTTTTTTTTTTTTAAATTTATTTTTGAGATGAGCATTGTATGTTAATTTTATTTTATTTCGGACTATTAGTCTCATCTCATCTTTTTATTGGTGCACAACGTTTCGGCCAACTTCCTCTGGCCTTCGTCAGGTGGTAACCGCGACGGATAGGAACTTCGAATCTCCTAACTGCATTCTCAGCCATCACTGCCATCCGTAGTTGTTGTCGTCTCACCACATTTTTGACCAATTACCTCTGGCACGCTTTGGGTGGGATTGAAACCGCTATCTTCAGACAATGTTCATCTGGAACCGTAGAGATTCAAGATTGAGTTTGGTAGAGTCTGCAAAGGTCAACTCTTCAACTTTTACCTCTTGGCAGCCTAATTTTTGCCCAAAGACCGATTAAAAAACATGTCTGAATATCCGTTATGTAAAATTTCAAATGTTTAGACCCAAAATTGACTGAATAGTTTGTTAGAGACCGCAAAGGTAAAAAATTTTTAATTTTGACCCCTTAGCAGCCAAATTTTCAGCCAAAAACCGATTAAAAAGCTTGCTTTATGTCTGAATACACTTTATGTAAAATTTCAAATGTTCAGAATAAAAATTGACCGAGTAATTTGATAGAGACCGCAGAGGTCAAATTTTTTTTTAACTTTGACGCCAATTTTGCTCCCTTAATATTTATTGCTTTGGACTCAAACTAAAGCAAAAAGTTTGACCCATGTCCAAGTAACCTATATCTAAAATTTCAAGTGTTTAGACCCAATATTGGCGGAGGAGTTTGGTAGAGTTTTCAAAGATCAAATCGTTGAACGTTGACAGCCAAATGTCTGGCCAAAAACAGATTAAAAAGATTTTCACAAATCTCAATACTCCTTATGTCAAATCTCGAGTCTGTAGACTGAAAATTGACAGTAGTTTGGTAGGGAAATGTACACACACAGACAGAGAATTTCACACACACACACACACACACACACACACATATATATATATATATTTTTTTTTTTTTTTTCACCTGTCATCCCTTTATTAAAAAGATGGAATCGCCCGACTATAGAAAACAAGATTCAAGCAAGCTGCAAGGTCTAGAGTTTTATAATTATATAGATATATAAACCATTAAGGGATCATCCATATCAACTTTTACATTCTTAGATCTGAATAGTCATGAAATAGTTGCCAGTATGCAAATATACACACAAACACGTTTCTCATTTGCAGGTTCATTAGATTACCATCTGCTCGACAAATCCAGCCACATGCTGTCTGTTCATGAGTTAAAATATAAACTATAATTATTGGGTTTATTACTCACTTTGGAAAACATGACTCGTCATCATCATATTTTGTTCAACGTCCATTTTACATGCTGGCATTTGGTGGACGGCTTCTAAGAAATTGACTTTCCAAAAATCGTTATTTATCCATATTTACCACTTCTTTCCATTCCTTGACGTCCCCAACTCACCTTACGCCTTCAACTGTTCTGTTTCTACTAAACTAAAAACTCTCATCCATTCTTTCAATGTGACCAAACCAACAAAGTCTCCTGTTCCGCATACATCTCCCTATACTGTCCGAATTCGATTTTACTCTGAAGTTTTCAGATCTAAACCTTTCTTTTAAACTCACATTTCACATCCATCGTATCATTCTCATATCATTTCTTTTCATGCAACGCATGCGCTCAACTCTAACTAGCTAGGTTTCACTTTCATATATCACCAAACTGCATACACATGCATGAAAAATTTTCTCTTTGTCGAAATTGGAAACGCTCTGCTGGTTAGTAATGGTAAAAGTCATCCTCCCCTAAAACTAAGATTTGGTTGGTTGGTTGGTTGGTTGGTTGGTTGTTTTACGGCATATCAACTCTTTTCGGGTTATTTAATGCCGAATGCAAAGATTTTGAAGAAAAAATTTTTCATAGAATATATTTGTTGTTTTCAAGTCGGTTTCTATTTAACCCATAGTTGGGACCCTAACAGGTACTACCACACCGGGTCAGAGTGGACCTGGGAGCAATGGTAATTAAAGGGTGGCTCCACACTCCCCAAAGCCCGCAAGCTGGGGCCTCACCACTGGATATAGTTTAAGGTCATATCCAGGACCCCTAAAACTTAAGACATTTAAAAAACTGCTTTATTACTATAATAAACAAAATACTTAATTTAGACGTCTGCAATTTAACACTACAATTTATTTTTTTAAAAAAATCTTTAGTTGGAACCCCATCTTTAAATTTTGTCTCCTCCTCTCTGCATTTAAATAAAAACTGGTGTGTCCCAACTCCTTTAATTGGAACCCTATCAGATTTGCCAGGGTAAATCAAATCGGGTGGTACTCAAATTACCGGTGCTCAGTAAAAATGGCACGGTAAAAATGGCAAAAGTAAATAAATAGGTAAAAATGGCACTTTGACAACAAAAAATTAGGACCGTTCGAGAAATGCGTAGTAAGCTCCCATTCTCCTAGTTTTAAATAAGAGTAAATCTCTTAACTCTAGTGTGAAAAAATCCATTTGGTTAGGTTCCAATTCTGTAGAAGCACCAAAAAGAAAAATTTTAACGTTTTATTTAATAATTATTTCATAATATATATTTATATATAATAATCTAAAAATAAAAATCTAAATAAAATTTTACCGCTGCTATATTTACTTTAATTTAATACGTCTTGAAAATGAAAACTTATTTTAGTGATTTAATCGCTGACGACAGGCACTGCTTTTAATTTTCTTGCACCAAAAAGATTTTTATTTAAAAAATGTTATACTCCAGAAAATTAACAAAATTGCTTTACAAATTACAAGTATCAAGCGTTATATGAGAATAAGAAAAAATGACAGGCACGCTAAGATTATATCTTTGGAGTTTCGATAATGACTTAAAAATAAGAAAACAAATTACTGGTAGAAATTTGCCCAATAAATGTTACAGTAACATTCATTGGATTTCTTCCAGTATTTTGTTTTATTTTTATTTTGAAGCCATTAAAAATAGCACCCCCTTCTTCAGGTTCTGCAGAACCTGGAGAGGGAGGTACTTTGTTAAGTATTCTTTTTTTTTTTTTCTTTTTTTTTTTTTTTTTTATTACATTTTCACCCCAAACAAGGCACATTGCCACTTTGGTGTAGGGGGCTACTATCAGGGGAAACATCTACTGGGGTACTATGTAGGGATTAGGGCAGCGAGATGTTGGTCCACGTTGCACTTGAACTTATGCATGTCAGTACAGTTGGGGAAGCAGGGACCTGGAATGAAATTCCAAAGTCTAGCAGTTCTGGGGAAGAAACTACTGGAGTAGAAAGATCTTTTACATCTAGGGATCTCTACAGTGTGGGGGTGGGATTTTGCAGCTTGTCGGGTCTGTCGAAGGTGTTCACGTCGTGGGGGCACAAGTGCTTACAGTTCATCAGAGCATTCACCATTATAATACTTGTAGAACAGGCAGAGGGATGCAACGTTTCGACAATGGGACAGAGGCTGAAGCTTAGATGCCAGTTTAGGGCCTATCAGATTTGCAACTCTCTTTTGAACCCTGTCAAGGAGCGAGAGACTAGTAGCCGATGCACCAGCCCAAATATGACAGCAATACTCCATACATGGGCGAATAGTGGCCTTATAGAGGTACAGGATACTTTCGGGTGTTAGAAGTTTTCTAGCACGGTAGACAGAGCCCACCTTCCTCGCAGCGGCCCTGGCAATGCCCTCGATGTAATTGTTCCAACTCATGTTTCCTGTGAACGTTAGGCCAAGGAGCTTGAGAAACGTACTCTCAGATAAAGAGTCGTTGGCCATTGCTATAGGTGGTAGAGAAGGTTTCTTGTAATTATTGAATGAAACCAGTTTTGTCTTGGCGGCATTGAATGTGACCATCCATTTTTGTCCCCATTCCACTACTGATTGGAGGTCATCCTCTAGTGTTTCTGCCATTACTTTAGATATGTTCGTTTGTTTTCCTGTCGTGCCTGCTATAGAGTGTGGTGTCATCAGCATATATACCCATCTCAGAGGCAATTTTGTCGGGGAGGTCATTTATGAATATCAGGAACAGTAGAGGTCCAAGGATAGATCCCTGAGGCACTCCCGCAGGTATATCATATTGTTCAGATGTACGACAGTCGAGGACAACCTGGATTTTTCTCTTATCTAAGAAGGATTTAATTATGTTAAGTATTCTACCAGTGATACCGTATGATCTAATCTTCCTGAGGAGACCCTCATGCCATACCCTGTCAAAAGCCTTAGATATATCTAGAGCTACCGCTCTGCCCTCTCCCGCTTTGTCCAGTGAATTGTATATGCGTTCAGAGATTACAGTGAGGATGTCTGCCGTGGAACGGGCTTGTCTAAATCCATATTGTTGGTCAGTCAGAAGTTTAGCATCTGTAAGGTGCTGGACTAGAACATGGTTAATTAAGGTCTCAAATATTTTGGCAAAAAGTGGGAGGAGGCTTATAGGGCGATAATTTAATGGGTCAGTTCTTTCGCAAGAATTCTTGAATACTGGTACCACAGAAGCAGTTTTCCAACTGCCCGGAAAGCAAGATTCATTAAGGCATTTGTTGTAGAGTTTGGAGAGAACTGGAGCTACTTCGGCTGAGCACTTTTTTAATAGCACAGCTGGGATGAGGTCGGGTCCACATGCTTTTGAAGTGTCAAGGTTTTTTATGATAGCATGCACCTGAGCAGGGTTGATTATCAGATCGTCTAGCGTGGCATCTGTCTGCATAGGAAATTGAGGTAGAGGGTGGTTTAGAGGGTCCAGTGTGGAGTTTGTGGCAAACCGACTGGCAAGCATGTTAGCCTTCTCGGTTGCTGAGCAAAGAACCTCGTGATTGTTGGTTAGTGGGGGAATTGTTGATTGCTCATTATTTACTACACTGTTGTAGATTTTCCAGAAATCACGAGTTCCTAGTTTTTGTGCTTCGATGCGTTTTTTAGTGGTTTCCGTAAATTCCCTCTTAGCTGTCGCTATTTCTTTCTTAACGTTACTTCTAGCTTCTATGTACTTCTGTCTGTTTGAACTGGACTTATGTCGGTTAAACCTGCGGAATGCATGCTGCCTTTGAGCAATGGCAGTTGCGCAAGTCGAAGTAAACCATTGGGGAGAGTGGGGCTTGCTATAGAATTTCCGCATGGGAACATGCGCTTCGATTGCAGTTTTGAACCATTCAGTGGTCTCGGTTGCACACTGTTCAGCAGGAAGAGAAAAGATATTTCCCCATGGGGCGTCTCTGATAAGATCTCTGATGGCTTCCCAGTCAGCCTTTTTATAATATCTCGTTGTTTTGAGCACTGGTTCTTCAGTTTTGGGTCTAGAGTTTAGGGCGATTTCAACCATTATCACCGCATGATCAGCGTTCCCAAGTGGGCTGTCGGCCTTCGTTACACAATCATCAGGAACTGTGGTCAAAAACAGATCTAATAGTGATGCGTGTTGTTCTTCCTGATCAGGGAAACGGGTTGGAAAAGTAACAATTTGCGATAGGGAGTGAGATACAGAGAAGCTATGAGTTGCACTGACTGCTGCATCTGTGTAAGTAGAGAATCCAAGCCAGTTTTTGTGATGGACATTAAAGTCACCAAATACATGTACTTGGGCGCTAGTGTCGAAGGAGAGTGCTGTGTCTATGCTGTCAGATACTTTGTTTATTATGGTGCAGTCTTGGGTCGAGGGAGAGCCGTAGAGAAAGTAAAAGTAGTTAATGTTGTGTTGCATAATTAGTCTAAAGCACATAATGGCTTGATCATCCGTTTCTAGGTTTGTTTCTCTAGTCAAGGGAAGGGTATTACGAATGTAAACTCCCAGTCCGTCTGTACTTTCACCTAACAATAAAGAAATAAACGTGGGAAGATTGAAATTCTTGCCGAAGTTATATTACTGATAAAGCTTGATATGAGGGACTAAATCTGATCAAACACCGTTTGCTGCTCACTTTGTATCAGGTTCTCTTCTCGTTTGCTAATATTTATGCAATTATCGGTACTTTTGTTTTGTTTTTGTTTGTTTATATTTTTCCCCAGTTCGTAATTATAACATTTTTGTTGCGAAAGATAGTGAGCTATTATTAGAGCATTATTGAGCACTTTTGCAAGATACTTTTGCAAGATAATTTTGCAAGATAATTTTGCAAGATAATTTTGCAAGATAATTTTGCAAGATAATTTTGCAAGATAGCATAGAACATGCTGAAATAATGAGGTTATTATTTTGAAAATTATTCTCTATTGAGAAAATCCCCCCAAATTAAATTACATAACTTTTTGGTTCAATATTGATGAGAGGCCTCTTAGCAGTTGGTAAAATCTACAAGTTTTATGGGCAGAATCAAAGAACATAAAAAGGGGCAAACCTAATAAATGTCAGTCCTTGTGGCACTTGGCTTATAAATTATGATGAAAGAGTAGAATAGAAGCAATTAAGTTGTATGCCACCTCCACAAAGACGGTTCACACTGGCTCGCTAAAAGAATCGCTCAAACTAGCAGAAAGCTAGATTGTATTTAAGAAATAAATCCTAACCCCCACCCCGACCAGTGTAAGTGCCTATTAAAAAATATTTAATTTTATTTGTGTGTGGGGGAAGGGCTTAGCCCTATTTTAAACTAGAGGAATGAAAGTTTAACCTGCACTTCTCGAACGGTCCTAACTCCTGTTGTCAACGTGCCATTTTTACCTATTTATTCACTTTTGTCATTTTTACCGGTGACATTTTTACCTAAATTCCAAATCATCACAACATTGAAAATCAATCAACCATACCAATATTAAAATCAATCAACCATACCAATATTAAAATCAATCAACCATACCAATATTAAAATCAATCAACCATACCAATATTAAAATCAATCAACCATACCAATATTAAAATCAATCAACCATACCAATATTAAAATCAATCAACCATGCCAATATTAAAATCAATCAACCATGCCAATATTAAAGCTTTTAGATTTATTTATGTGCATCTTTTCTGTTTAGTGGTACCTGATATTCCCTTCTAATATATTTCCTAATATTTTTGTGTTTTGTCTATTGCAACCTGGATTTAGGATTAAGGGAGAGCGTGTCATCCCTCCCCCCCATTTTTACTACTCTGAACTTAGAGTCAGTGGTAGGATAGGGAGGGTATATCATAACTGACCTAAATTCTAAGATAATTCGTGGATTTTTTCAAATTTCAATTTTTTGAGCGAGTTTACATGTAATTGCCTAAAAAATAAAATTCAACTTTTTCATATTGGGTGAATTAGCAAAAGGTGAACATGTACTAATATAAGTGGCGGACATTAAAACGAAACAAAGGTCCATCTGTTATCTTGAAAAAAATCTTCGGGTTCATTTGTTTCATGTTTGTGTTTCGCATACAATAAGGGCGGGGGGGGATGTGTAAAGACATGAGACTTGGCCAAAAATGTGTGTAACTGTGACGTCATACGAGAATTAAAGAAGACATCTTTTTTTGATCAGCCAGACACGGACGAGTGTAGACGAGTATCTCTCTCAAGAACTCTCTTCCTCCACCAACCCGTTTACCGGTGGAGTTTGGAAATAAAAGTCCAAAGAAATCATTTTAATCTCACAACCAAGAGTTTCCGAATTGATTCAATAAAGTTTTTTTTTTTTTTTTGCAGGGACTGTAAGGAACAGAAGAAATTATCCTCCATTTTTGAGCGCACCTCATAAGATGTGGGAGAAGTACTCCATGCATGAGATGCATCGGAAGTGCTTGAGACAGCATAGGTGGCCAATCTTTATGTGTAGAAGTAAAAAAGATGTGCAGAGAGAGATTGGCTAAAAATGAAGCAGTATTTTGTTTTGTTTTATGAAATAATGACGAATTATTTATTTTGTTGGTTGCATTCAACGTTGGTAACGATTCGCACTAAATGAATGCGATGTTAACGCTTATTCACTTGAAGGGTTTGCTAAGGAGGGAAAAAAATCTTTAAATGAAAGGTAAAAATGTTATCAAATAGTTTTTGTGAACCACTGCCAACATTTGTTCAGGGGGGAAAAAAAAAAAAGAAAAAAGAAACAAAGAAAAAGAGAAAAAGAAAATAAGCACAGATGAAAATTATTGCTTAAGTGAAAGATTCTGTTCAAGAAGGCAATTAAAATAGTTGCTGTTTGTGGATGGGAGAATTTTGAGAGGATAGTCGATGAGGGGAGTAAGAAATAGAGAAAAAGAAAGAATATGAAAAAGAAAGAATATGAAAAAGAAAGAATATGAAAAAGAAAGAAAGATACAGAAAGAGATAGACAGTAAAACTAGTTGATTGAAAAGCATAGGACAGTCAAAAGGCCAAGTTCTTTTCAGTTGACAACCTGAATGAATTCATTTAAGACGACATGAAATGGTGCACACGTGCTCTAGTCAATACTGTTAAGTCGGTTGCCGAACAATGAGATTTGTTGTGGTAATTTATGCACTAATACTGTTAAGAAGCTTTGACCCCCTCCTTGAACTATAGGTAAAAAAAGGCACCGGTGTTCAAATACTCGTACATAATGTATGCATTACAATAGGATTTGAAATTTAATATCTTGAACTGAAAATTTTTCGTTAATATATTTCTAATCGAGAACAGTTATTTTGAAATAGGGCCGCTTCAATCTGCAGATTTAGCAGTTAAAATGCTATTCTAAACAGAAGAGCAACAGATCAAAGAAAATGCTATTTCAAACTGGCGGGTAACAAATCTAAGAAAATGCTATATATATATGCATTTTCACACCAAACAAGGCACCGTGCCACTTTGGTTACTATCTGGGACATAATTTTAGGGGTACTATGTAGGGAGCTGAGCAGCAAGATGTCTTTACATTGCACTTGAACTTCTGCATGTCAGTACAGTCGGGGAAACAGGAACCTGGAAGGGAATTTCAAAGTCTAGCATTTCTGGAGAAGAAACCACATTTAGGGATTTCTACTGTGTAGGGGTGAGATTTTGCTGCTTGTCAGGGGTATTTACATCGAGGGGTTACAAAAGCTTGTAGTTCGTCAGAGCATCCACCATTAAAATACTTCTAAAACAGGCAGAGAGATACAATATTTAGTCAATGGGACAATGGTTGAAGCCTAGCCACTAGTGCGGGACCTATTAGGTTGGCAACTCTTTTGAACCCTGCCCAAGAGGGGGAGGCTAGTAGTACAAGATACTCTCAGGTGTAAGTAGCTTTCTAGCACGGTAGAGAGAGCCTACAATCTTTGCAGCAGCCTTGGCAATGCACTCAATGTATCTGCTCCAATTCATGTTCCCTGTGAATGTTAAGCTGAGGAGTTTGAAGAAACTACTTTCAGGTAATGTATCATTAGTTAGTGGTTGAGAAGGTTTCTTGTAGTTATTAAAGGAAAGGAGCTTAGTTTTAGCAGCATTGAATGTGACCATCCATTTTTGTCCCCGTTTCACTACAGATTGGAGGTCTTCCTCTAGGGTTTCCAACCATTGCCTTGGATACGTGTTCATTCGTTTTCCCATCATGTTTGTTATAGAGCATGGTGTCGTCAGCAAATATACTCATCTCAGAGACAATTTTATCAGGGAGGTCATTTATAAATATCAGGAATAATAAAGGTCCAAGGATTGACTCCTGCGATATACCTGCCTTTATATCATATTGTTTTGACGTACGACCGCCGAGGACAACTTTGATTATTTTCTTACTTAAGAAGGATTTAATTATGTCCAGTAATAGCATAGGATCTGATTTTTATGAGAAGACCATTGTGCCATACCCTGTCAAAGGCTTTAGATATATCTAGAGCTACTGCCCTAACCTCCCCTGCTTTATCCAGTGCTTTGCATATACGTTCAGAGATTACAGTTAAGATATCTGCAGTAGAATGGGCTTGTCTAAACCCATACTGCTGGTTGGACAGAAGTTTAGCAGCTGTGAGGTGGTGGACTAGAGCTTGGTTAATTATGGACTCAAATATTTTAGCGAAGAGAGGGAGGAAGCTAATGGGGGCGATAATTTAATGGGTCAGTTCTTTCGCCAGAATTCTTGTAAACTGATACAACAGAAGCAGTTTTCCAGCAGTCATGAAAGCAAGGTTCATTAGGGGCATTTGTTGAAAAGTTTGGAGAGAACTGGCGTAACCTTGGCGGAGTATTTTTTTTACAGCCGTGATAAGATCAGGTCCACATGCTTTTGAGGTGTCTAGGTTTTTTATATGTTATTTGAGAAGGGGTGATTTTCAGATCATTTTAGTGTGGTTTCTGTCCATAGAGGAAAATCTGGGTGGGAGTGGTTTGCTGGGTTCAAAGAGTTGCTGGCAAACAGATGGGTAAGAAGATTAACCTTCTCGGTTTCCGTGCAAACAACTTTAAAGATTGTTGGATAGTGGTGGAATTGTTGATTGCCCATTATTTACTAAACTGCTGTAGATTTTCCAGAAGTCATGAGTTCCTTATTTCTGCACTTCAGTGCGTTTTCTGGTGGTTTTGGTATATTCTCTCTTGGCTGTGGCTATTTTCTTCTTACAATAATTTCTAGCTTCTATATACTTTTGTCTATTTGTACTGGATTTATGTCAGATAAATCTGCAGTATAGATGCTGTCTTTGAGCAATGGCAGCTGCACAAGTAGAAGTAAACCATTGGGGAGAGTAGGTTTGCTATAGAACTTGTGTGAGAACGTGCTTCAATTGCCGCTTTGAACTATTCAATGGTCTCATTTGTGCACTGTTCAGCAGGGAGAGAAAGATATTTCCTCGTGGAGCATCTCTGCTTTGTGCGTTTAATATATATATACTAGCTGGCCGCCCAGCGTTGACCAGTCATACAATACACTTAAACATGATACCTTAATTTATACAGATTGCATACATATAATTATAGAATCAATCTTCTATTAATTCTCATCTATTACGAGCAATAATTTACCCGGTGGATTAATTTAAAAAAAATAAATAAATAAAAATTTTAAAATAATAATGATAATGTCGTTCATCAAATTCTGTCTATATTTGTTTACAATATCACATCAGAGGATATTTGGACTTAACGATGAATGCCTTGGAAGAGTCACTTCTGATTAACATTTACTTTTAAAATATGCAAATGAAAAAAAAAAACGATTTGCAACGATTTTAAATGGTGCTGCTTCTTTTGTCATAAATTGAACTAATTAATAAGAAAAAAATTAAAATAAAATCGTAAAGTACACCCGGACTTGAACAGAGGATAATTCGATCTGTAGTGGAATGCTCTATCACTGATATATATATCTGCAGATGACAATAAATCTGGCTTTTAAGAAGGAATGATTTGCTGAGATTTATTATTTCCCATGGTCGGTGTAATGTAAAATATTCCCTTGTAAAAATTCTTTATTTATAAGAAAGACTATTTCTAGATTTTTTTCGATTTTCGATATCACTGAAGAAATTTCTGTACAAAACATATCTAAGAACACTCTCAAACATATGAATTACCTGTGTGGAATGTGCAAAAGATAGGCTCAGTCGTTTCGAAGCCTATGAGGAAGGAACTATCACACACACATACACAAAAAGTGACACACACACACACATATATATATATATATATATATATATATATACAAACACTAAAGGTTCACTGCTTATCAAGGCCCAAGGGCCACTTGAAAAGAAGTGTTAATGAGTGTCGGGTAGACAGACGACACCTTGACGATCGGTAATGATGGAACTTGGGTAGGTTTTCATTATTTAAGAGAACGCTACAACAAGAATTTATTGATATTAAATTTGAAAACGACCATGTTATAGTCAGCTGGGAAGCAAACTGAAGAGTGAAACACCTAAGAAAATGATATTAATTCAAACGGAAGATTCACAGATGGATTAACAGACAACCTCTTCAAGAAATGATCGAACATTTGGTCCTTTATTTAAGCAATTGTGCTCACTGACCGCCAACTACAGACACAGGTCGAACTGTCAGGAATCTGAAACTAAGAAATTTCTTTTCGATTTGAAAAGGAAAAATACGAACATGTGAATTGTTTATTGGGGTTTTAAAATCGCATTCACTCAGCATTTTGTTTTGATACCTTAACCCCACTAAACAGCTTTAGCCCTTGACATTGAAGTAAAAATTACCCACTAATCAAAACTAGTTGAATCACCCACCTTATTTTTTTTAACAATAGATACAAAAATGTAAAACAATTAAAAAAAAAAAAAAACATTTATGAAAATAAAAAAACATTTCAAATTCAGACATACTGATAATGCACTAGCTTAACATAATTTAGATACTGAACATAACACTGATTTTTAAATATTCTAAAATAGTCAAAATACAAAATAATGAATGAAACAGTTTTAGTATCTAGCATGATTTATAATTAAAATGTTTAACAACTAGCAGGACCAGTATCCCGACGTTGACTGGGAAAATATAAAACAAATTCAATTTAAAAAATACTTTCATATACTATGTAAATAGAATCAGAACAGAACCCATTTCACTTTAAGTAATTTAAGTGATAAATATGATTTTTTAAAAATAAATATTTATTGTTTTAAATCAAACAAAATGAATTTCTCTATGTTTTGTGCGACTGCCCTATCTTCTCTATAGCTTTAAGTAGGAGCTAACTATATTAAATCCTAATTCAATCCACTGAATTACAATGAAATGGGTTCGGCTATCAAGTAGCACAAATAATAGCAATTCTCATTTGAAAAATTGCATAAAATCACATTGCAATATCATTCTTAGTAATACAAAAACTTTTTATATAAAGTAAATGTAACCCCAAAATATTTGTGGAGCTTTCCATGGTCAGTGAAGGAGAAATTCTTCTAGACTAAGGTAATTATCATTTTGTCCCAATAGAGTTGACATTTTTTGCAAATGCAAAAATTCTAATTTCCCTATGTTTTGTTCCTTCAGGAAAATTATGTTGATAACATCACTTTGTTTTTATGGAATTTGTGGATGAAATAGTTTTAATACGGATTATTTAGCAATTCTCACATAATTTAGAACTCTAGCAGAGCGAAAAATTGACACAACAATGAAAAGCATACGAGGTTGATGAAGCTGATCGAGTCTTATCATTTTCAAAAATGCTGTGTCATTTAAGCTGCTCGTTCGAGTCTTAGGTAAACTTTTGATTAAGTGATAGTTTTTTTTCTTCTTCTGTGAAGGCCTTCATGATTTCTTGTTTAGAGTCCAAATTTCCACGTTCTTTTAAGGTGCCGATATTCCATAAAAGTGGAGATCCCAACCCAAATCAGCATAGTTGCTAATTTAAAAAGAGGATATTTCGTCTGAAAGGAAAACCTAATGAGTTAGATTAAATTGTCTCACGGTGCGGAGACAAATAGGGCCTAATTCGCCCTTAAATTAAGGAGTCCATCAATGCTTCTATGATAAACACGAACTAACATCCATCATGTTAGGATGCTGTCCAGGAACTGACGTTTACTTCATTTGAATACCCCGCACATGTGCAGAGTTTAAATTTAAATTGACCAATAAGAAAGGCTGTAATAAAATATGGCATCAATTCATATCACCCAATGAATGTTCACATTTCAAGTTATGCAATTTCTGGCAGCAAATAATTGGAGGGGGGGGGCATTTTTTTCAAATATTTATTGTGAAAATATTCGAAATTATGAGTAAAAATTAGCGTGTGTCGGAAAGAAGAAAAAAAAAACTCTTCAATGTACCTATTTACTATGCCTCCCCACGGGACAGAGTTAGACACCAGGGTCGTTTTTTAAAGTGGAGAAAAAAAAATGGAAACTACTCTCTTTCTCAGTTTGTTTGGAGGGTGTTTTTTTTTTTCTTTTTTTGTTACACAGATTTACAATGTAAGGGAGAGTATGTTTTGTAAGAAACAGATAAAACCAAACATTATTTATTAAAAATGTTTTCTCAGTTGACAGTGGCGTTGTTGCTATCGGCCTGAGGTACAACGAAAATAGGTCAGACATAGATAGATAAAGGAAGAAAAAGTTTCTTACAAATATCCCAGGCGTATTTCCATGAAAAAGAACTAAAATGGATTTTTTTTAAATAATAGTAATAGTGTTTAAATATTCGTGAATATGATCGCACCCGTAGGAAAAGAAAATAAGGAAGAGTCTGTGTCGCCACGGCAAAAGTAAAAGTCGTCCCAAAAGTAAAGCCTCCCATTTTTTTTTTTAATTTTTTAACTCAAACTACAAAGTGGAAGGAGTTTCACCATTAAAACAAGCGACTTTTTGTGCTCCAGAATTTATTTTTCTACATAGTCGCCACCATTTTCAATGGACTTTAGCTAGGGATTCAATGGCATATATATGCTTCTGACGTAGACCCATAACAGGGGTTGCTTTCTTAGAGTTTCACACCGTCAATTTCTGCAACAAAGAGATGAAACTTTAAAGTCATCAATGCATAAGTTCAGTCATCATGACAATGCAATTTGCAATTCTCTCCGATCACTTTCAGGTGGAGTGAAAAATTGAATGATATAAAAAAAAAAGAAAAAAAAAAGACGGCCAAAGAAAAGAAAATATGTAGCGTCATGTGTAATCTACTCCTGTTTTCGTTCGTTAATTGTATTCTTGTATTCTAGAATAAGAAAATGTATATGTGATGAGAAATGTGTATAAATGATCGTAGATGAGGATATGAAAACACAAACGTAAGTCACCGATTGTACCTGATGGGAATCGGGAAAGAAATGTTATGCTGTTAAAGAAGTTCTATGAGAAGAAAAAATAAGATGGTTGGTTGGTTGGTTGTTTTTGTTTTACGGCATATCAACCTTTTTCAGGTTATTTAATGCCGAATCTAGTTATTTTGAGGAACGATTTTTAATGGAGTATATATTTTTTTTAAGTCAGATTCTATTTAACCCATAGTTGGGACCCTAACAGGTACTACCACTCCGGGTCAGAGTTGACCTGGGAGCAATGGCAATTAAAGGGTGGCTCCACACTCCCCAAGGCCCGCAAGGTGGGGCCTCACCATTGGATATAGTTTTAGGTCATATCCAGGACCGAAAAAGTAAGAAACAAAGTAATAAAAAATGCGAACTAACGGGTGCAACAGGTAAGAAACAAGCTGAAAGCTGATCATTGTGAAATTCTGGAATGTCTAAAAACATTCTCTAAAATAGCCGATCAAATCACCCTAAAAGTAAAAAAGAGCGATTCATATTTAAGTTACAAAAGTATAACAGGAAAGACTCGATTGTAAGTGAGAAAAAGTGAAATAACGACGATCGTATCAAGGAGAAGTAGCCGATGAAGACCATTTCCTGCAGGAGATTTTTACATTATAATAAACCGACTTCTTGTATGGATGACCTTTTAAAGAGCAATAAGCAAGCCAGAAACATGTAGAAATTAAAATTGAACAGAACGGACACATATTTTCTGAAAATATGCACCACTTCTTGGCATAGCAGAATTCTACATATTGCTTGTGTGTGTCGACCTATAATGACTGTTACTAAAGGGGAGAAACAGCATTGTATGCGTGTGTGTTGGCAAATAAATTCCTGTCGTTTTTTTTTGTTTTTATTTTCAACCTTGGAATCTACTTTTTTGATAATTTTATTTTGAAATCATTTTGTAAATCTTTTTTTTTAATGAAAATCGCTTCCGACAGAGCACGAAACCACTTGATGTAAGAAGCTTAAAAAATACTATTTCAACATCAGAAACTACACAACAATAGGTTGGTTATTTTTGTTTTACGGCATATCAACCCTTTTCAGCTTATTTAATACTGAATCCCGTGATTTTGAAGACAAACATTTTTTAATAGAATGTATTTTTTTTTCAAGTGGGTTTCTATTAAACCCATAGTTGGGACCCTAACAGCTATTATCACTCCGGGTCAGAGTGGACCTTGGAGCAATGCCAATTAAAGGGGGGCTTCACACTCCCCAAAGCCCGCAAGCTGGGGCCTCACCATCGGATATAGTTTAAGGACATAGCCACAACCAACCAACAATGATAGATTCTAACTCGGAAAACAGCCATTGTTTCCCCCCTTTGTCAGAATCATTGCTCATGAACTGAAGATTAAAGGGGAACAAGAATTTCGAGGCTTCCAAAAGTAAACCCAAAAGGCAAAAATGGGAATGAGAGTTACGAGGCTGCCAAAAGTAAACCCAAAAGATGTACTTTCTACTTTACTTAATTTCTGTCACTTATCAGTTCAGTGAAATGAAATGTTAGATGAAGAAAAATTAACATTTTTGACACCAACGAGATAATATTTTTTTTTTACTTCTACGATTATTGAGGTTATTTAGACTTTCTTTATGTTCCATATTTTTTCCAGTTCTCTGGTCAATTATGCACATTTGCTTCGCTTCTGTCTCTTTGATATTCAGCTTGTGACCTGCTGGGATGGTGAAATCTATGATCCGACAGGATGTTTTCTCTTTATGATATTTAATCTCCTTGCTTGGATTGGTTTATCTGTTTGTACCTCTTAGAACAATATATGATTTCCGTTTTCAAGTATTGCTACCGGTTTATGTTTCTATCTCTTGTTTGAGTGTTCTAGATTTGTTTGCTTGCATAATTCGCAGTGTACTGCCTTTCTAACGTTTCATACTTGTTCTTATATTCTTTTTAGACCATTCGTTTATATTGTTTACCGCTTCGTCTCTTTATCTGCAGTCTACATTTGCTGTTTTCTTTTATTTTGTCAATCCTAACTTTGATATAGTTAGTTCTGATCGCCCTATTTTGTGCGGCTGTTATTAGTAATTAAATTTCTCTATTTAGGTTTCTTTTTCATAGCATTGTCAAAGTGTTGTATGAATCATATATTTTGTCATCCTTATGAATCGCGTGTGTAGCTGTTTCAATTTCCATTTTTCTTTTATCTACTTATCTCTTGTGAATGCAACAAAAAAGAATCAGAGAGGTAGTAGATCAAGAATTGATAAACAACGAATGGAGAATCAGTAACTGATTAAATTTACATCCCATTTTAATAAACATATATATAATAAAATATATATAATGAAATATATATTATAATTTTTGGTCTATAGACTTAAAACTTGATATATAGGATATTTGAACCTGTGGAACAAATTCAATTTGGCCCTAGCCGGTAAAAATAGCTGCTAAAAGGTCAAAATTGAAAAAGATTGAAACTTGGCAAGCATAAGTCCACTTAAAGTGCTCTTGTATGCATGCACAAATATACATTTATGGGTTAAACAACGTTATTTTTTGCAGTTTTTGTATGTGCATGGATTTAAGTTAGACGGTAACAGATAAGGGTGGGGAGCTAAATGTTTTGGTTTCGATTCTAGCTGATGGCACCCAAGTCACGTTTTTTTTTTTTTTTTTTTTAAATCACTACTATATATTGGATACAATGGAATAATCAATAGATAATTGACTGATAATAAATACCAAATCTACATAAATTAAAATATAAACATGTTTTACGACCGGACAACGTCGGGTGGCATGCTAGTTTTATATAGCGTCTGTCGCTTTCATTTTCATCATTATTTATTAAAAGTAAAGAGTTTTAAAGAAAATAAAAACTAAAAGATTTGAAGAGACTATAGAAATGTGAGAGAAGAGTATTAGTAAAGGAAATGCGTTAATAAGTTATGGATGAAAAGAAAAGTTTAGAAAGTCCTCCTATTAGTTAATAAATGTCTACTTAGTAGAGAAGAGAGAAAATTCATATTTGAAGAATAAGTGAATGCCCTGTTTGTAAGGAAAGGAAAATTTTTTTTCCTTTTTTCATTTTAAATTTTCTTCTTTTGAAGATTGCAATGCTGGGTATGGGGTAGCCAAACCAGATGCCAACATTGGCCTGCTTTTTATTGAAACCAGTAGAGAGCTCTTTTTAGGATCCTCATTGTTCTCTTAAGTGCAATTGTCTGAATCTCTTTTGCACTTGGTTCACCAGGAATATTAGTTAGGTAGGTCTTCAGGTTCTTCTTATAATAACTGGTATGATTGATATCTCTCTAAGATTCTAGTTTGTTTTCATATCATACACGAGATCTTGATATTTGGTCTGTTTCTCCCTTTCAACTCTGTTCAGACCTCCATCATTAGGGACACTCACTTTAATAACAGTCGCACTCTCTCTGACTTATTCCATATAACTATGTCAGGTTTGACAGCAGCATTTTTAAGGTAGGTAGCTGTAGGGATTTACATGGTTATAATGTATGGTATATAAGTCATTTCCAAGTTCATATATGAGAATGATTATAACATATATATCAGACCATGTTTAAATAAATATGTAGGTAGGTGTATGTGTGCGTTATATAAAGTCCATTAATTGTGCCAGGTGGTGGCCATGATGGATTCTACTGTCTTCTTGTTGGAGTCGAACAAAGAAACGCCATGGAATCAGTCAGCTCGTTGTGGTCCCCTAGCCGTGAAGAGAAAGATTTTAGCTGGCACTCCCTTTTATCAACTTTGGTAGTGTACTCATCTCACCTGAGATATGAGCTCTGATTGGACAAGCCAGAAAGGAAGTTTAATGCTTGTCGAGTTTAGTAATTAAGCACAGATTTTTAAAAAATCGTAATGAGAGCTCATTGGAACGATTGTTACTATAATTTTAGGGTCTTGTCAAAGTCAAACACAGCTATCGCTTGCACTTCCAAGTACGACACCATTATAAAAAAAAGCTAATATCATAACAAGTATTAATATTATTAAAACTATAACTGTAGCGGGAAAGAGCAAGAGAACTATAGCAAGCAGAAAGAGCTTAATTGTAGATGTTTTTATGTTTGATATTTATCTGACTTTGCAAACTCACTTTTTTCTGAATCACATAATCTAATCAGAGCTCAATGGGTCACATTTCATATATGCATACATTTGTGTTTGTATGTATATATAGGTGCATATATAAGTGTGCGCATATATATATATATATATATATATATATATATATATGCGTGTGTGTATATATATATATATGTGTGTGTATATGTATGTATATGTACAACATAATCACATTGACACACCTGTTCCCACTGGATCACCAAAGTTAAGCAACGTTTTACCTGGTCAGTATTAAATGGGTGACCATTTGGGATTGTCAGGTGCTGTATGTGCTCTCCACTTATCTCGGCATTGTTTCCAGTCGTCCTGGACTTCTTCTTGCCACTGGACTCAAACAGTGGAGATTCAGAAGAGGTGTGGTTGGGGATTGCGCAACCCTTGCCTCAAAATTACACGTACAGCTGCCCCTAATGGGGGTATCCTTTGTCTTTTGAGACTGAATGGGGACATTGTGTGTGTGTGTGTGTGTGTGTGTGTGTGTGTGTGTATATATCTATATCTATATATATATATATATATATATATATATATATATATATATATATACTAGCAAAAGTACCCGTCGGTGACTGGGTTTAAAAACAGCCTACAGAAAATGGACTCTGATTTATAGGTTATGAAAAGGAAGGGTCGTAAAGAGATAGCTTCAAATTCGAGGGTATCAAAACCAAAGCAAAATATGATGAAAGCAAAAATAAAATAGATAAACCCCATAATTTATTATACCATATCTGTTCACACTGAAACACTTTTCACAATATTCTGTGGATCTATATCAAAAAAACCTTGTTAAACTTTGTGACATATTTCTATTCTATGGAGGTCAGGCGCAAACAAACACCGCATGATTTTATTATACCATATTTCTTCAAACTGAAACATAATTATCAAAGTATACATACGCAGATAGATATGAAAAGTCTTTATTAAAGTTTGTGCCTATTTCCATTCTATGGAGGCCAGGCGTGAACGCAGACCCCACAATTTTATTATACCGTCCCTATTTAAGTTAAAACATACTTAAAGTATTTTTATGTACATCTATATCAAAAACACTTGTAAACGTTTTTTTTTTATTTTTTTAATTTATTTCCATACTTTGTAGACCAGGCGCGAACGCAGAGCCCACAATTTTAATGAACCACCGTTCTGCCAGATCAAACATACCCATTCTTGTGTCTCGATACATCTTCTATCATTATATGTAATCAGTTTTTTAAAATAGTCAACCATATAGGAGCCTATTCGTGACCAGACACACACACACACACACACACATTCAGCTTTATATTATAGATATACGCGTGTATGTGTTTATAATATATATATATATATATATATATATATATATATATCATTTGTGACACTTTACATTAGGAATTCCAGCCAGGTATTTTATTAATTAAACATACTTTTTCATAAAGGAAAGGGTGGGTCCATGAGTCTAGGTGGCTCTTGTCATCTCACATTTCATAGCCGCATTCATTCAAGAGCTTTTTTTTTATGAAACACTATATCTATCTCCTCACCCCCTCTTCCTCCTCCTCATAACGGGGCTGAACAAAATGAAAAAAAAAAAGAAGGGAAGTTGTTCAGGTGTAACTGGGTTAAACAAACCGGATAGCCAGGAAATGGGGAAACCAGAGAGAAGGAAATCAAATCCTTTTTGTAAACTAAGTAAACAAAATCATTAAAAGAAAGAAAATATAAAGGCGGGAATTTTCAGTCAGATGGTAGGCGTGCATGACGATTGATGTCCTGATGCATAGTTTTATTTGTCAAGTTATTTATCTCCCTTCTCTCAAGGCAGGATGATGTGACACAAGAGTGAGAAAGTGGGATTTAAAAAGCCAGTGTTTTAGAAGAAGAGTATTCTGGCATGCAGGAAAAAAATGCCTGATCAGCCCCATCACATTCCCAGGCAATAAACTAACCTCTTTTCAATGGGAGAATGCAAAGCCTGGGACGGTGAATCTCCTAGAACTGTACAGTACCAGAGATAACCTCAGCCAACGGGGAACAATTCATTTTAACAATAGCCTAAACTCATATTTTATATATTAGTCAGCCACATACAGGTTTGATTGGTTGTTTTGTTTTACGGCATATCAACCCTTTTCGGGTTATTTAATGCTAAATCCAGTTATTTTGGAAATAGTAGTCATGTTGCATTCAGTTATTTTGTAAAAGGTTTTTATTCTTCAAGTTCTTTGTATCTTCAATCGCTAGTTTGTAGTATTTGGTTTTGTTGTTTTATAGTGGATTTTATCGTTTTTGTTCCCTTCTTTGCAGAACATGAATGAGTTTTGCAATGGGAGAGGGAAAAGGGTTACAATATTAATGATTGGTACATTTTAAGTTAGGAAACCAGTCAGGAAGTGGGGAGATAGAAAGAGAAAAAGGAAAAGGGGAAAAGGTGGGTTGTTGTTTTTGTTTTTGCAGAACATAATTGAGTTTTTCAAAAGAAAGTAAAAAGCAAAAAGCATCAATGTTAGGTGCATTTCGTCTCAGGAAGATAATATCTTCAGACATCCTGATCTGGTACCACCAGTCCACAGACTGTGTATCACAGCTCTTCAGTGTGGCTAGACTAGTAACTACCTCAAGCCAGGATTGAAACTCAACTGCATATATTATATATATATATATTATATAAATTATATATATTATATATATACTAATTTTAATAGCAGGGCTACCCGGCATTGCTGGGGTATTGGGCATTTTCCATTGAGTAACATATACCACAACATAACAAAAGACAAAGTAATTATTTTTTCCAGGACACGCTGCACTTAAACACACCTGCTCCATCTAGGATATTGAGCACTTTGATAATAAGTCGTTCCCGACTTCTCACAATAATTTGATGAAGGATGACGTCATAACCTGAAGTAAACCTCTCTTATTCCCTCCACTCGAATAAAAGGAGGATTGTCTAATTAAAACAGTCGCTAATCCATGTGATGATAATTTCATCATCCCCCACTTAACACCATAATTTGGAGAGGAATGCCGTCATCACCGGAAGTACCCCCCAACTCAAATAAACAGGAGAAGATAATGTCTGAGAGCATTGTCTCATTTAAACACTCGCCAATCCATGTGATCAAAATCTTAGCTCATCCGTCAATTACTACCATAATTAGAAAAGAGGAATGACGTCATCATCGGAAGTTACCCCCTTCCCCCGCCTATCTTTCTCCCTGTTCAAATTAACAAGAGGGGAATGTCTGGGAACATTGTCTCATTTAAACACTTGCCAATCTATGTGATGTTAATCTCTTGTCTCCCACTTAAGACCATAATTATAAGAGGAATGACATTATCACCGAAAGTTACCTCCCTGCCAATACTCGAATAAGCAGGAGGAGATAATGTCTGGGAGGATTGTCTCACTTAAACACTCACCAATCCATATGATAATAATCTAAGCTTGTTCCCCACTTAACACCATAATTTGAAGAGGAATGACGTCATTACAGGAAGTTCCCTCACTCCCACCTAACATTTCCCCCTACTCAAATAAAAAGATTGTCTTCTCAAGACTGCCAGGAATGCATGCGATGATAATCTGTAATAATCTCACGTCGTCCTTATCCACTCCATAATTTAAAGAGAAATGACGTCTGAATAACTCTTCAGTTTTTCCTGATATAAATACAAAGACTTAATAGTAAACATGAATGAATGAATTGAATTTGCGCATGCGCACAAATACAAACATGGCGGCTTGTTTGCATGAAGAATTTGCATGTCAATTTGTTGATGTCTGCACGCGTTATCCATGCATGTAAACAAAGAATTTACTTGCTATAAACCATCCTTTGTGCATTAATTTTATTTCCTAAGAATTTCAGTGCTATGTGATCAGTAGTTTAACAGTTTAGCTGTTAGATATTTACACACACACACACACACATGTACTGTTTTATTTACATAGATTTATGTTTTTGGTGCTGAGGATGTTATTCTAAGATAAAGGTTGATCTGATGAAATGAGTGTCAGGACCAAGTTCTAATACTTGTAGGGACAGTTCTAGACAGGAATCTGTTGACATTGGCTTTGAAAATAACCGAGTTGTAATCTGTACTGCAGCAATGTGTTCCACAGAGGGGGGGGAAGCCCTTGCAAAAAAAGCTCTGTTCGTGAAAGTTTCACTTGGGACTGGCACACTGAGGAAGACAATAAAAAACATTTGTTGTTGTGGTAATAGGATAAGTTCTTGCTATGAATGTCTTACAAAGAGGAACCAAAGATTGGAGTTCAGTCGAGCACATTCTATGGAAATAACGACAGAGAGAGACTAGTTATGTTTTTTCTCTGAGAAAGGGGTAAGGAACGAAAGAGATCAATTTCACTAGATCTATTGGGTCCAGTTATTGTACGAATACTATTGAAAAAGTATGAACCACACATCCCCTTCCACTATGCTTAAAATACCAACTTGTGTTCGATTAATGGTATACAACAAATTCTTTTACATTTCAACATTGAATAACCTCAAAATAGGGTTGATGTTATAAAACACAAATCTAACACGAATTGTTACAAAATCGTTAGACGAGGACAGAGTTCTATTATTTAAGCAATTATTCTTGATTTTTATTTGCCACATGGACCCATGGTGAAACGGTTAAATGCGTTGATTGATAATCATTTCTAAGTGAGAGTCTGAAGGTAGTCAAAGATTCAATCCTTACTATCATCGATTACAACTTGGAATAGAATAAAAATTAACACTTCTACCCGGTTTATGGCTGACGAAATGAAAAAAAAAAAATCTAGCCTTGTGTATATTAATTAATGTGTTCAGTTCAAAATTTCATATACGTTCCAAGTTTGACAAGATTGCCAAATTGAAAAAAGATACACCTGAAGAAGGTCAGAGGTTACATTGGTTGAAACGTGAATAACAACCAAGATGAGAATAGTAGTCCAAATAATCCATTGAAAAACTTAAGACACATTTTTTTTTACTATTTTTCAAGTTATTGAACCCAACTTCCCTCAGCACGGATCATTAGGATTGTTTATGCAGTTAAAACTTAGTATTCGTTCTAATTTGAAGATAAAACAAGTGAAGCATGTGTGGTCCCCAGTGAGTGCACAGTGAACGAGGCATAAAAATATGACTAAGTTCAGCATTGCTCCCCCCCCCCATTTAACCCCAAAAGTCCCCAGTGGATGTCAAATCCTGGTGAAAAATCAACAAACGGTACAGTTTTAGGCCTTAACATATGTAAATTTAAGTTCTGCACCACGCAAAAAACGATATGACTAAGACCATTTGCTCTCCAACCCCATTTAGTCCCAAAAGTCCCCAAGGCCTTAACATATTTAAACTCGAGTTCAGCACCATGCAAAACTACTAAATAGACGTACACATGAAAATTTTGGACAAATATGGTAAAATGGAGTGTTTTTATTAGCCCTAAAAGAGCCCCTGGGGCACACCCAAGAGTTATCGCGAAGTATAGACAAACAAAATTCTATAGAAATCAGTTAGTTACAATTTTTCAGAAAGCTTTATAAAAATTCAAAGCTTAAATTTTTTTTTATTTAATAAGCACAAAAGTGTCAATTTTAGCCATTTTAACCCGAAAGGCACTCCTAGGCGGGGTATGGTGGGGGTTGGGGGGGGAGGGGAGGCAACCGAAGTTTTCCTGGAAAATCCGTTCTGTTACTTTTTTACTCGTTATGCAAAATTAAAAAAATTCCAAAGCGTTGTAATTGAGAAAAGTGTGAACAGACGAACGGACAAGGGTGAATTTACAAGTCCACCCTCCTTTTGTCAGGGGACCAAAAAACAAAAGCAAAACAAGCCAACCGTCGTTCCTAATGAATTTTCGTAATCTACAAATACTACAGCATCTGTAAATGAAATAAGGCAGAATTTACACTTGTGTTTTTCCGTGATAGAAGCGTTGTTTAAATTTTAAAATAAAATATGCATGAAATGCGTATATAAGCCAAATTACAATGCAATATTATGAAAATAAACAAAATATTTATTTATCTAAAATTAATATTTCGGAAACAGACTCCATCCTCAGAATTGAATGCATTTTTTTTTCTTTTTCTTTCTTTATTTCCTTGCCATGATGTTAAATTGGAGAAAGAACAGTTAGTAAAGAATCCGCGTGTTGTCCGTCTGGGGCGTTATTTTGACATGCCGGAAGAATACGCTTGACGCACATGATATGAAAATCAGATTTGTGTTTTGCGTGATAGAAGTGCTTTTCCCTATCTTATATATAAGGGAAAAATTATGTTTACACATCTGTCCCGTTCATATCAGTTAAGCAACATTAAGGCAGATCACACTTAAATGGGAAGATCATTAGGGAATACTAAGTGTTGTGAACAAAACCTCCACCCAGATGTATGAATGGGTCACCAACTTTGCTGAGAAGTAAAACAGGTGATAGACTAGCAGCCTGTCACAGGGATCATTCAGGTTATCCATTCCACTTACTATGAGCGTCATTCTAGAAGTAAGGCCTCCTATTTTTTTTTTTAACTTAAAAACTAAAACGTTGAATAACTACGAAGACGGAAGTGGTACCATAAAAGCAAGCAACCTTTGGTGCTCCAGAATATATTTTTCTACATAGTCACCAATTTCCAGTTTTTAGCTTAAAAATTGAGTTATTGCGTAGGGAAATGTACAATGACAGACAGACATACACGTTCACTTATATATATATATATATATATATATATATATATATATATATATATATACTAGCGTTTCAGCCCGGCGTTGCCCGGATGTTTGGATGTTGAGCAAAAAAAGAAAAAAAGAAAAAAAATAGTAGTAGGAAAGGAAGGCAGGCTTGAACCCGTACCGCAAAGGAAGAAAAGAACGGCGTAAAACCTAACGTTTATGCTGTTACGACCACCGCCAAACCGGAAGCGACATTTTTAAAAATCAAGGCTAGACCATCTAAAGGAGAGGATAACTTTAAAAAATATCGACGAAAAAAGTGACCCCCCCCTGTAGAAAAGTGCCTAGTTGAAGGGGAAGATATTAATGTTTTTAGCCAATTTTTCGATATTTGTCGTATGAAAGGTCGAACTTTAAAATGATATGGATCTTGGTAAAATCCGTCGCCTCTATTAAAAGTTTAAGGCAGACATGCAAACAGACATACATACATACATACATTTATATATTGGAAACTAAAAATTTTCGACCCAAACTGATGAAAACGCTTGCCCTACTCTGAATACCCTTTATGTAAAATTTCAAATATTTAGACCAGAAATTGTCTGAGTTATTTGGAAGAGACCGAAGAGGTCAATTTTTTTTTTAACTTTGACCTCTATTATGACCCCTTAAAAGTTATTGTTTTGGGCTCAAATCAAGTTATTAAGTTAGATCCATTCCAAGGAACCTATATCTAAAATTTCACGTGTTTAGACCCAACATTGTCGGAGGAGTTTGATAGAGTTCTCAAAGGTCAAATCGTTGAACTTTGACCCCTTAATCGCTAAATTTCTGACCAAAAACCGATCACATCGATTTTCCCAAATCTCAGTACCCTGTATATCAAATTTCGAGTCTGTAGACTAAAAATTGACAGAGTTATTGCGTAGGGAAATGTACACAGACACACACACAGACAGACACGTTCACTTTTATAGATATATAGATTCTTCATAAGTTTTGGTTTCAGTTTAGATCATGGCTGAAGGAACTCAAGTTATATATATTTACATAAGATTTTATTTCGGTTTCGATTCAAGCTAATGCACCCAATTATATGAATATATATATCTTTTTGTTTTTGAAATCACAACTTTTTAATATATAAAAATCGATAGAACATTAATTATAATCATTCAACCACGGTAGTGGTTGAATATATGCTTAAGTCCGAAATTGAATGAATCGAGACACATTCAAACCCCCACCACTAATTCCGTTCGCAACCAAATTTCAAACAGGTTATATAGTTGGATAGAACACCTCATTAGCCCCATTTTGAAAAAAATATTTCGAAAATTAGTTAAGTAGAAAAAAGTTACAAAATATGTGGGTTCACAAACAGGAGAGTAAGTACATAAGTGACTAACGCTTTTTTTTATTTTGCATAACTTTTTTTGTATATAAATATTTTTTACTGCGGTTTTGCCAATATGACATGTTAGCGTAACGGTTAGAGTACTGGGGTTGGTGGAAAGATTTTAGGTTCAATCCCGTGTATCGTTTTTTTTATAATTAAAAAACCGAACTTTTTTTTTAATAACTAATTTTTTTTTTAACTCCTTATGATTTTATGGCAAAAAATGGTGAATTTATCGATTAAAAATATTAGTGAATTCTATGATATACATATTTTTTGAATGAACTCAAATTTTTCGTTATCACATTTGATGAAAAATGTAGTCCCATTTTGGCAATGCGTCTGTATAATGATGCTTTTGAACCCGCGACCAGCACTGCGATGTCATCAGCAGCAGCCTGGGCATAAATATTCCTATTTTTAAACTCCTTTAAAAGAGGATTCAGCATACAGTTCCATAGTAAAGGTGATAAAATCCCACTTTGGGGGTTTCATTTAACTACTTCCCTTTTAACAGTTGCCCTCAGTAGTTCTACTTGAACTGTTCTGTGCCTCACCATATACTCAATCCATCGGATGAGTACTGGTGGCACATTGAGTACTCGTAGCGACTTGAACATACTACTGAAGGGTATCTTGTCAAAAGCTCCAACGATATCTAAAAAGACACGGAGTGCCATCTTCTTTTTTGTTAGTTTACGCTCTATACAGATCACGAATTCATGAACCGCAGTCTCGGTAGAGACCCTGGCTCGGAACTACTGTGATTGAATGATAAATATTGCATAAATGTGTGTTTGAGAGCTAAATTGACAATCATTAATAAATATTATAAATTTATATATTAATACAATAGCAATGCCTGGGAAAATCATGGATTATATGGAAAAATGCGTGCATGAAAAGTAATATTCTTAAGATTTTATTAAACCTGGAAAAGTAAAGGACAAGAAATTCAACCTGGAAAAGTAATGAACAAAATATTCTAGTAAAGTAAAAAATAAGAATTTTTTAGACTTAAAATATTGCAGCTAAAAATAAAATTTGAATATTGATAAATATTTTATTTATTATTTGCATATGTTGTTGTTTACTGTTGAGTTAGAAAGAATTAAATGATCCTAATTATGATATAATAAAATTAATAATTTTTATGTAAATTATAAAATTATTAATTCCATCTACTAACTAACTAACTAATGAATTAATTTTATTCAAACAATTTTCACTACATAAATATATGCAAATAATAGGGGGGAAATAAGTTCAATCCAGTGACTGACACCCTTTCTAACTCAACAATAAACAACAACATATGCAAATAATAAATAAAATATTTATCAATATTCAAATTTTATTTTTAGCTGCAATATTTTAAGTCTAAAAAATTCTTATTTTTCACTTTACTAGAATATCTTGTTCTTTACTTACCAGGTTGAATTTCTTGTCCTTTACTTTTCCAGGTTTAATAAAATCTTAAGAATATTACTTTTCATGCGCGCATTTTTCCATATAATAATATATATAAAATCTGCAAGAATTAAAATATATATAAGCATATTTTACAACCGGCCTTTAGCTTAGATAAATACTTTTGCAGTTTTAACAAAAGAGTTACAATAATATCAGAGCATACGGAATTTCCACAGGTCCTGCTAGTTTGGATTATTATAACTATTGTTCTTACCGTGAGTATCATTTTTAAAATGTAAAATTTAACCTTTGACCTTCACCAGGTGTATCTATTGAACTCGGGAATCAGCACGGAATTTGGAATCCTTTATTTGATTCTCGGGGGAACAAAGTACTTGGTAAAATTCAGTTGTAAATGACACTCTTTTGTAGGATTGAAAATTCAATCCTAAGTGCGCATGACACTCAAAATACAGTTGCGAATTATTTGGGACTTCTACCCAGTCATGACTGACAGAACAAGGGCATGCAACCCTCATGGATTAAATAAAGGGTTCCATTTCAAATTCCATGCAGATTCCAGAGTTCGGCAGAAAAATTTCAGAGTTTACCAAGATACACCTGAAGAAGGCCGGAGGTTACATTGACAGAAACGTTGTGAAAATGATACACAAGAGAATAATAGTCTGAAGAATCGAAATATAAAAATATCAATCCCCATCTCAAAAACTTTGGAATATTTTTTGAATTGTTTTTTTTTTCTTTTAGGGCATTTTCTTGTCTTTGATTCCATCATTATCCAATAAAAATGTATATTCGTTTTGTAAATTAAATTTAATTAAAACTATTGGGGATATTTTATGTAGGGTAATCCACAGAGTGAATGTGGTATCGCGGTGATTACTGAAATGAAAGTGATAAACAAACGGTGAAACAAAAAATGGGTCAAAATGCGTCAGATTAAGAGTAGGATAAACAAAAGATGATTCCCCCCCACACACTTTAATGTCCTTGTGCCTAATTTGTAAACGAATTACATTTTTTAGTTGGAAAGAAATAATTTAAAGTGTAGTATCTGTTCTGACTCAGATGTTCATTTTCCAAGACATTATCAATTCCTTTCAACAGTGGTTTAGAAATTATTTCCCTTTTGACTCCTCTTTTTGGGGAAAGATGAAGATAGGTTTGATACCTGTGACTTGAGATGCTCTTAATCCATGAGCGAATGCTAACGGAACTGATCAGTTTTTTGCATCTAGG